>NW_022437080.1:1033994-1414189 GCF_009761245.1 Sapajus apella
ATATATATATATATATATACGTGTATATATATATATATATATATATATATATATACAACCATGCTGGACTGGTTTGAGATGGTATCTTATTGTGGTTTTGATTTGCATTTTTCTGGTGATTGGTGATATTGAGCATTTTTTCACATTTCTTGACCACTTGGATGTCTTGAGAAGTGTCTGTTCATGTCCTTTTGCCCACTTTTTAATGGGGTTGTTTTTTTTGCTTGTTGATTTATCTAAGTTCCTTACAGATTCTGGATACTAGGCCTTTGTCAGATGCAGAGTTTCTGAATGTTTTCTTCCATTCTGTGGGTTGTCTGTTTCTTCTGCTGACAGTTTCCTTACTGTGCGCAAGCTCTTTAGTTTAATTGGGTCCCACTTGTCAACTCACAATGACTTTTAAACTAAGTTTACAAGTGTCCAGTTTATCACCATAGTAATCCATACCCCACAATAATTGTTGGGGACCATAAGCAACAAAGTAGGGGAAATGACCTTATGTTTGTCCCCAGGCTTCTCACTGGGTAGCCTGTGGTCCTTGCTGGGTTGGGGTGGGCAGCGCCCTGGGAAAGCTCCAGGTGGACTTTCACATGCATTCTCACTCCTGGGTCTGGGAACACTGCTCACTGGCTCAGCAAAGGCCAGATCAAGAAGATCCTCACAGTACTAAAAAGGGAGGCACAGAAACCCACCTCTCTGTCCAGTTCTATCCCAATCATTCAAGGAGCTGGGCAAAGCTTGATAATGACAGGGAACTCAGTGTCTCCTCCCAATGTGTCAGAGGAGAAATAGAAGGGCAGGGAGCAAGGCCAAATGTGTGCTGCAGGTTAGAGAGCTCTGTGTGCTAGGTCCTGGACCCTCAGGGTAGCTCACCCCAGTCAATTCAGCCCTCACCCACATTCTTGCCAAAACTCTCTTTTGGCCTTCATATATTAGACTATATGAATCTTTGAGGAAATGGCCTATTTCATATTTTGTGTATCTTCAGAACAAAGCAATTTGAAAAATTCCATGTACCTGGCATGCTGCCTGATTTGTAGCCTGCATTCGCTATTAGCTGGAGAGCTGTTAATTTAGTATTGAGCATTCCTCATTCTCCTGGGTTTCTCTCTCTCCTTGTGTTCTCAGCACACTCATGCTATTTCCTTCTTGTTCACACTCTTGGAGTTTCCTCACCCAGTCATTTCTGGGGTTCTTATCTTCTCTCCTAAAGCCTCGTGGCCCCTCAGGAGTGCTGTGTGAAGCAAGACGGGGACCTCCACAGAGTGGCCTGAGCCCGCGAGTGACAGGAATCACTTATTACATGATGATAGGCACATATGTGGTTTCCCCCTCCCCGTGATTGTGGTACCACAAGCACACGTGCCTTGTGCGAGGAATTCGAGAATGACAGAGACGGTGGTGACAGAGAGGGTGGTGCATCCGTTCATCCAGCCAGAGAGGGGAATTCAGGGGAGATTTCAAAGAAAAAGGCACATCAGAGCTGGGTTTTGAGGGAAAAGTAGGAGTTTCCAAGGCAGAAAGTCAGGGAAGGGCACCAAGGGAAGGAGAAACAGAAGTGACGTGGCTGTGAAGAGTGAGGTAGCTGTAGCTCTCTGTTTTGTGGCTGCAGCCCTTCTTCCCTGGATGGCTGTGTTCACACCAAATGCCACCTGCATGCCCAGTCAAGTCCAGCTGGTATCCAGGGGAGTCATGATCCAAGAGCACTTACACAAAGGCTCAGAAAGAATCTCTAACACATGCACAGAGGCAGAGGGAGAAACTGTCTTAGGAGTAATGGTCAGGAAGTGCTGATGGGGGTGGGATGAGAACCTAGATGGGCTGGAAATCCTGGGAAGCAGTAACAAGGGGTAAGCTGGGAAGATGGGTTGGCAGAGAAGAGTACATAGTGGACGTGCAGAGGAAGCAGATGGTGGACTGCAGCCTTAGCTCTGGAGAAGGGGCTGCCTGCATTTACTCTCCTTTCACACAGGAGTAAATGCTCATTGGTGTTAAGCGACTCCCCTAGAGTGGCAGGGCTTATAAGCCTGGGAACTGGGTTTAGAATTCAGCTCTGGCCTAACGCAAAAACACAGACCAGCTGAAAAAAGCAAAAGACAGCAAATCTAAGCCACAGCAAAGTGTTACTTAATGTTGTCCAGAAGAATGCTCAGTGTCATATAAGGAAATAGAGGATTCCTCTGGAGTATAAAAATGGCTTTAATATTTACAACAATAATAGTGAACATTTATTGGACACTTACTATGTGCCAAGCACTGTTCCGAGTACTTTGCATGAATTATCGCATTTCATGAGACTTTACTGCATACTCCATTCCAGCACTTATTTTTCCATAAGTTACTCCCCAGGAATTGGCGCTGACTGCTAATGCATAGTAGTCATTTTTCACAGCATCCTCTGGTTTAGGGTGGCTGTCATGTGTGTGCTTCTAGTCCTAGGATTCATACACATTTTACTTCATTTCTTTATCCCAGCCTCAATACAAATCAATGGGAAAAAATCAGCAGAGAGGAGTTCGACCAACTGCATGACAACTGACTTAATTATTAATAAAATGATTACGACACATGATGGTTTACATGATTAAGAATGTTGGATCTTTTACAAAGTATTTTCACACTTACCATATCATTTGTGTCTCATAAAACTCCCTTTTCCCTGTGAGTTTTTGTGCTACTGCAACCCATCTGCTTGCTGTGAAGCCAGGAGAGGTCCAGAGGAGACAGCTGGTTGGGGGTGCAGGTCCCTGAGTGGACGGCCACCTGAGTTCTCAGGTTGGGTTACAACTCCTGGGTCAGTTGTGGGAAATGCTATGATTCAGAGCATGGTCACTGTGTAATGTACTGCTGATTTTTCCCTGGTTTGGCGGAGTTGCTTGGAACGTGATCAAAATCAGATGGACTGAAGCTTATTCTTTCTTTTGAAAATCTTAGGCCCAGGCCAGGTTGGGTGTACCCTGGTTTCCTGGGGCTTCCTGTTCTCACTGCCCTGGGACACATCAACCTGCAGGCTGTGGACTTTCTCCCATGCCATGTTATTCATTCTCCTGTTTATTCAGTCATGGGTGCATGTATTCACTCAGCTGTCCATCCACCCAATTTTGACACCCGAGATCAGGTGAGGAATCTGGGCCACCTTCCTTCTTGGCCTGTTCAGCCATTGTCTGCCTGCAGGAGCTCCCTTTGTGGCTGCTTTCCTCTTCCTGGAGACCCTCTTCATTAGCTCAGGCCTCGTCTTCTCCGTAGTTAAGTTCTTCTACCTCCAGCACTCCAGTAAACTCCCCAGGGTCTTCTACAAAAGAAAGGAAGGTATTTCCAGGATCAGTGCATGCCCCACAAGAAAGCACAGCTGCTGAGTGGTGCTCATTCAGCCGTCCATTCACTCATTCCTTCCTTCATTTTTCTTGTGGTGAACTACATGTAACAGGGCATTTACCATCTTAGCCATTTCCAAGTACAGTATCCAATTCAGGGGCATGAAGTACATTCACATGGTTGTGCAACCATCACCATTCTCCATCTCTAAAACATTTTAATATTCCCAAACTTAAACTCTGAACCCACTAAACGCTAGCTCCCTATCCCTCCTCCCCCCAGCCACTGGCACCCACCATTCTACATTTTGTCTCTGTGAATGTGACTCCTGGAGGTATCTCATCTAAGGATCAAACAGTATTTGTATTTTTGTGTCTGGCTTCTTTCTCTTAGCATGATGTTCTCAAGGTTCATCCGTGTCGTGGTGTGTATCAGAATCTCCCTCCTTTTCAAGGCTGAATGATATGCTATTGTATGAATGCATGTGGACTCCCCCAATTTTCCCCACTTCTTTCTCTGTCCTGCCTGAGAAACACTGGGGACCTTGACCCCTCTGAGGCCTGGGCAGCTGCAGGTTTCCCTTGCAGGCTTGTACCCAGGCTGGTGCCTTGGCTATTCTCAGGCATTGATGATAAAGCTGTTGAGGCTGGTGTGCAAAAACACCTGTTTTCAGACATACCTGGTAGAACATCTCTTTTCTTACTCTCCATCCTGAGGATGCTGAAGCCCTCTGTGTGCAAGTTACCCTTATAAATTTCACACTTCGTGCTTTTTTTTCCTGTTTCCAAATTCCAACCGTCCCCATCTTGGGATGACTTGGGGTAGTCCCTCATGGGAATTCCCCTGCCACCTGTTTTGGGGCAAACCCAGCAGGAGCTTCATCTGTAGGGAACCACAGTCCATACTTTGCTTGTCCATTCCTCCATGGATGGACACTTGGGTTGCTTCCATGCCTCGGCTATTGTGAATAATGCTGCTACAAATGTGGGTGTGCAAATCTCTTAGACACCTTGCTTTTAATTCTTTTGAAAATATACCAGAAGTGGGATTTCTAGATCATATGATAATTCTATTTTTAGCTTTTTGAGGAACTGCATGCTGTTTTCCATAGCAGTCCATCTGTTCATTTTCAAGCACGGTGATGCCCTCTGTGGAGGGCACTGTGGCAGCCGTCCCCACAGGCTGGGCAGTCTGTATTCTCATGCATGCCTGGTAGGAATGGTGGTCAGTGAATACCGTGTTGAAGATTAACCGAGTGAATGGGATGCCTTCAAAAGTGTTGGAAGACCTAGGGAAATTTCCTTTTTGTCCCAGAGCAATCTCAAAAGCACTCTCTCAACCTAAGACTCCAAGTCTCTCATTCTGCTCACCCTCTCCTCATCTGCACAGGTGGAGTGAAGGCTCCTGACCCTACCTAAAACACTGCTTGTATTCAGTGTATGGAGAAACATTTGTGGTCCTGCAGGGTTGGAGTGGGATTTTCCAATTTGCTTCACACCCACTTCCACTGTTTGACCGAGGCAGTGAGAGTTGCCAAGTTTCCAGAAATCCAGGGGTCTGTAATTGTCTCTGTGAACCAGTTGACACATTTCATTCTCCAAGGCCATGGCTCAGATACTTTCCTAAGTAGAAGTTCCAGCAGCAAATGCATGATGTTGCAAATGCTCCTCTGCTGTGCAGGTGTCCCTGGGCATAGGACATTGTCACTGTGGTTTGCTCATCCAGCCTGATTTGGGGGAGAGATTCATTTCTGACAGCTGATCTTTAATACCACTGAAGAAATGATGGTGCTCTCTGCATTTACCTGCTGCTGGATGACTCACAGCTGTGAAGTCTGATGCCATCACTGCTTGGAGGAAAAGTTTAAACTCTCACAGTTTGGGAAGAAACATATGTTCTTGTTACCTAATGTTGGAACACAATGACTCCATTATAGACAGAAGCTTAATGAAAGCAATAGTTGAATTATGCCAACAATCATGGAAAAATGTCAAAACACACAGGAGCTAACTGACAACTCCAATGGACAAAACTGGAGAAAACTGAGAACAAAAATAAATAAGAAAATATTGAATTACAACTCAAAGTATAAAGTAAGTAACTATGTGTCCATTCTGATATAAACAAATAATTTTTTTTTTTTTGAGACGGAGTTTCGCTCTTGTTACCCAGGCTGGAGTGCAATGGTGCGATCTTGGCTCACCGCAACCTCCGCCTCCTGGGTTCAGGCAATTCTCCTGCCTCAGCTTCCTGAGTAGCCGGGACTACAGGCACGCACCATCATGCCCAGCTAATTTTTTGTATTTTTAGTAGAGACGGGGTTTCACCATGTTGACCAGGATGGTCTCGATCTCTTTGACCTCGTGATCCACCCGCCTCGGCCTCCCAAAGTGCTGGGATTACAGGCATGAGCCACCGCGCCCGGCCTTAAACAAATAATTTATAAGTAAACAAATGGGAGACAACAGACAGCTCTTCCAGGCAGAAGAATCCACCTTCAAATAGGTGGACGGTAACTCCCAGCCCTGTACATGTGGGCTGTGCATCGTGACTTCCTTCCAAAGAGTACCCTAAGGAAAAGGAGAACAAAGGATACCTTTACAGTGGGGAAACCTGACAGAAGCTGCCAAATCCAGGTGATCAAGGTGAACATCAACAGTGGTGAGTAAAGTTGACAGTGTACACCCTTGACGTCACATTATGAGAATGATACTTTTCCTCTGTGGTCTTTCTCTGCAAAACCTAAAACCCCAGTTTGATCAAGAGACGAATAGCAGATAAATCCCAACTGAGGGATGCTGAAGAAAATACCTGATCAGTACTCTAACATAACTGTCACAGCCAAGACACACATAAGGAGACATGATGGCAAAATGTAATGTGGGTTCCTGGGACAGAAATAGGACATGCAGTGGAAATCAAGGATACATGAATACAGCATGTATTTTAGTTAATAAAACCTAACTGAATTCACTCATTAATTGTGCAAAATGTACTATACTAATATAAAATGTTAATTATAGGGAACACTGGGTGTGAGGTATGTGGGAACTCTGTACTGTCTTCAAAGCTTTTCTGTAAATATAAAACTACTCTAAAATGAAAAGTTCATTAAAAACTAAAAAACAGAGAAGGGGCCACGATGGCTGAATATGAACAGCTCAGGTCTGCAGCTCCCAGCAAGACCAATGCAGAAGGTGAGTAATTTCTTCATTTCCAACTGAACTACCCAGTTCACACCACTGAGACTGGTTAGACGGTGGGTGCAGCCCACAGAGGACGAGAAGAAGCAGGGTGGGGCATCGCTTCATTCAGGAAGTGCAAGGAACTGGGGGGACCTCCCTCCGCGCAGCCAAGGGAAGTGGTGAGGGACTGTGTTTCCTGCTCCAGGTACTATGATTTTCCCATGAATTTTTGCAATCTGCAGATCAGGAGACTCCCTCATGACCCTACACCAGCAGGGCCCTGGGTTTTAAGCACAATATCGAGCAGTTGTTTGGCCAGGCACTGAGCTAGCTGCAAGATTTTATTCATACTTCATCAGTGCCTGGAACTCCAGCAAGACAGAAGAACCGTCCACTCCCCTGGAAAGGGAGCTGAAGCCAGGGAACCAAGCAATCTCACTCATTGGGTCTCACTCCCATGGAGCCCACCAAGCTAAGAATCACAGGCTTGAAATTCTCATTGCCAGCATAGCAGTCTGAAGACAACCTATGACAACTGAACTTGATGGGGGAGGGGCATCTGCCATTACTGAGGCTTTAGTAGGCAGTTTTCCCTTCACAGTACTAAGGCAACTGGGAGGATTGCACTGAGTGGAATTCACCACAGTGGAGCAATGTGGCTATGGCCAGACTGCTTCTCTAGATTCCTCCTCACTGCATGGGACACCTTCATAGGAAATGCAGCAGCCCCAGTCAGCGGCTTATAGACAAAACTCTCATCTCCCTGGGACAGAGCACCTGTGGTTGGAGCTTCAGTGGACTTAATCTTTCCTGTCCGCTGGCTCTAAAGACAGCAGTGGATCCTGACAAGTGGGATTCTCCAAGCACAGCACACCAGCTCTGCTAAGGGACAGACTGCCTCTTCAAGTGAGTCCCTGATCCTTTTGCCTCCTGACTGGGAGAGACTGTACAACAGGAATTGATAGACACCTCATACAGAAGAGCTCCAGCTGGCATCAGGCGGGTACCCCTCTGGGGCAAAGCCTCCAGAGGAAGGAGCAGGCAACAATCTTTGCTGTTCTGCAGTCTCCATTGGTGACACCCAGGTGAACAGGGTCTGGAGTGGACCTCCAGCAAACTGCAGTAGACTTGGAGAAGAGGGACCTGAGTGTTAGAAGAAAAACAAACAGAAGGCAATGACAACAACAACATCAACAGAAAGGATGCCCCTGCCCCAACAAATCTCCATCCAAAAGTCATCAGCTTCAAAGAACAAAGATAGATAAATCCACGATGAGGAAACACCAGCTCAAAAACACTGAAAATTCAAAAACCAGGATGACTCTTCTCTTTCAAATGATTGCAAAACCTCTCCAACAAAAGCACAAAACTAGATGGAGAATGAAATTGATGAATTGACAGAAGTAGGCTTCAGAAAGTGGGTAATAAACTCCTCTGAGCTAGCTAAAGGAACATGTTCTAACCTAATGCGAGGAAGCTAAGAACCTTGATAAAAGGTTACAGGAACTGCTAACTAGAATAACCAGTTTAGAGAGGAACATAAATGATCTGATGGAGCTGAAAAACACAGCATGAGAACTTTGTGAAGCATACACAAGTATGAACAGCTGAATCAGTTAAGCAGAAGAAAGGGTATCAGAGATTGAAGACCCTTTTGTTGAAATAAGGCATGCAGACAAGATTAGAGAAAAAAGAGTGAAAAAGAATTAACAAAGCCTTCAGAAATATAAGACTATGTGAAAAGACCAAACCCTGACTGATTGTGTACCTGAAAGTGACAGGGAGGCTGGAACCAAGTTGGAAAACACACTTCAGGATATCTCAGGAGAACTTCCTCAACCTAGCAAGACAGGAAAACATTCAAATTCAGGAAATGCAGAGAACATCACTAAGATAATCCATGAGAAGATCAACCCCAAAACACATAATCATCAGATTCTCCAAAGTTGTAATGAAGGAAAAAATGTTAAGAGCAGCCAGACAGAAAGGTTAGGTCACTTATAAAGAGAAGGCCATCAGACTGACAGTAGATCTCTCAGCAGAAACCTTACAAGCCAGAAGAGAGTAGGGGGCCAATACTCAATATTCTTAAAGAAAAGAATTTTCAACCCAAAATTTCATATCCAGCCAAACTAAGGTTCATAAGTGAAGGAGAAATAAAATCCTTTACAGACAAGCAAATGCTGAGGGATTTTGTCACCACCAGGCCTGCCTTGCAAGAACTCCTGAAGGAAGCACTAAATATGGAAAGGAAAAACTGCTACCAGCCACTGCAAAAATACACTGAAATATAAAGACCAATGACACTATGAAGAAACCCCATCAACTAATGTGCAAAATAACCAGCTAGCATCATGATGACAGGATCAAATTCACACATAACAATATTGACCTTAAATATAAATGAGCAGAGTGCCCCAATTGAAAGACACAGACTGGCATGTTGGATAAAACGTCAAAGCCTATCAGTGTGCTGTATTCAGGAGACCCATCTGATGTGCAAAGACACACATAGGCTCAAAATAAAGGGATGGAGGAAAATTTACCAAGCAAATGGAAAGTAAAAAAAAGTGAGGCTTGCAATCCTAGTCTTTGCTAAAACTGACTTTAATCCAACAAAGATTAAAAAAAAAAGGGCATTACATAATAGTAAAGGGAACAACTCAATGACAAGAGCTAACTATCCTAAATATATATGTAACCAATACAGGAGCACCCAGATTCATAAAACAAGTTCTCAGAGACCTACAAAGAGACTTAGTCTCCCACACAATAATAGTGGTAGACTTTAACATCCCACTGTCAATATTAGACCAATCAATGAGACAGGAAATCAACAAGGTATATTCAGAACTTAAACTCAGCTCTGGATCAAGTGGACCTAATAAACATCTACAGAACTCTCCACCCCTAAGTCAACACAATATACCTTCTTCTCATTGCCACATGGTACTTATTCTAAAATCAACCACATAATTAGAAGTAAAACATTCCTCAGCAAATGCAAAAGAACTGTAACCATAACAAACAGTGTCTCAGATCACAGTGCAATCAAATTAGAACTCAGGATTAAGAAACTCACTGAAAACCACACAACTACATGAAAATCGAACAACCTGCTCCTTAATGACTTCTGGGTAAATAACGAAATTAAGGCAGAAATCAGGAAGTTCTAATGAAAACAAACAGACAAGGTACCAGAATCTCTGAGCGACAGCTAAACCAGTGTTAAGAGGGATATTTATAGCACTAAATGCCCACATCAGAAAGCTGGAAAGATCTCAAATTGACACTCTAACATCACAATTAAAAGAACTAGAGGAACAAGAGCAAACAAATTCAAAATCTAACAGAAGACAGGAAATAACTAAGATCAGAGCAGAACTGAAGGAGATAGATACATGAAAGACCCTTCAAAACAAAGCAATGAATCCAGGAGCTGATCCCTTGAAAAAGTTAACAAAATAGATAGACAGCTAGTCAGACTAATGAAGAAAAGAAAGAAGAATCAAATAGACACAATAAAAATGATAAAGGGGATATCACCACTGATCCCACAGAAACACAAAATATCATCAGAGAATATTATAAACACCTCCACAGAAATAAACTAGAGAATTTAGAAGAAATGGATAAATTCCTGGACATATACACTCCCCCAGGACTAAACCATGAAGAAGTCAAATCTGTGAATAGATCAATAACAAGTACTGAAATTGAGGCACTAATTAATAGCCTATCAACCAAAAAAAGCCCAGGGCCAGAAGGATTCACAGTCAAATTTACCAGAGGTACAAAGAACTTGTACCATTCCTTCTGAAACTATTCCAAACAACTGAAAAAGAGGGACTTCTCCTTAACTCATCTTATGAGGCCAGCATCATCCTCATATGAAAACCTGGCAGAGACAGAACAAAAAAAGAAAAATGTCAGGCCAATATCTCTGATGAACGTTGATGCAAAAACCCTCAATTAAATACTGGGAAACCAAGTCCAGCAGCACATCAAAAAGCTTATCCACCACAATCAAGTCAGCTTTATCCCTGGGATGCAAGGCGGTTCAACATACGCAAATTAATAAACATAATCCATCACATAAATACCACCAAGGACAAAAACCACGATTATCTCAATAGATGCAGAAAAGGCCTTCGATAAAATTCCACATCTCTTCATGTTAATACTCTCAATAAAATAGGTATTTATGAAACATATCTCAAAATAATAAGAGATATTTATAACAAACCCATAGCCAATTTCATACTGAATGGGCTAAAACTAGAAGCATTCCCTTTGAAAACTGGCACAAGACAAAAATACCCTCTCTCACCCCTCCTATTTAACATAGTAGTGGAAGTACTGGCCAGGGCAATCAGGCAAGAGAAAGAAATAAAAGAGTATTCAAACAGGAAGAGAGGAGGTCGAATTGTCTCTATTTGCAGATGACATGATTATATATTTAGAAAACCCCAGTGTCTCAGCTGTAAAACTCCTTAAGCTGATAAGCAACTTCAGCAAAGTCTCAGGAAACAAAATCAATGTGCAAAATCATAAGCATTCCTATACACCAACAATAGACAATCACAGAGCCAAATCATGAATGAATTCCCATTCACAATTGCTACAAAGAGAATAAAATGCCTAGGAATACAGCTTACAAAGGGCGTGAAGGACCTCTTCAAGGAGAACTACAAACCACTGCTCAAGGAAGTAAGAGAAGACACAAACAAATGGAAAAACATTCCATGCTCATAGATAGGAAGAAGCAATATTGTGATGACCATACTTCCCAAAGTAATTTATAGATTCAATGCTATTCCCATTAAACTGCCACTGAATTTCTTTACAGAATTAGAAAAAACTACTTTAAATTTCATATGGAACCAAAAAAGAGCCTGTATAGCCAAGACAATTCTAAGCAAAAAGAACAGAGCTGAAGGTATCACGCTACCTGACTTCAGACTATACAAAAATCTACAGTAACGAAAACAGCATGGCACTGGTACCAAAACAGACATATAGACCAATGAAACAGATCAGAGACCTCAGAAATAACACCACACATCTACAACCATCTGATCCTTGACAAACCTGACAAAAGCAAGTAATGGGGAAAGGAAATCCTATGTAGTAAATGGTGCTACGAAAACTGGCTAGCAATATGCAGAAAACTGAAACTGGACCCCTTCCTTTCACTTTATACAAAAATTAACTCCAGATGGATTAAAGACTTAAACGTAAAACCCAAAACCATAAAAACCCTAGAAGAAAACCTATGCAATACCATTCAGGACATAGGCATGGGCAAAGTCTTTATGACTAAAATACCAAAAGCAATTGCAGCAAAAGCCAAAATTGACAAATGAGATTTGATTAAACCAAAGAGCTTCTTTTTTAGCACTGCAAAAGAAACTAGCATCAGAGTGAACAGGCAACCAACAAAATGGGAGAGAATTTTTCCAATCTACCCATCTGACAAAGGTTTAATATCCAGAATTACAAGGAACTTAAACAAATTTATAAGAAGAAAACAACCCCACCAAAAGTGGCAAAGGATATGAACAGATACTTTTCAAAAGAAGACATTTATGTAGCCAACCAACATATGAGAAAAGGCTCATCATTACTGATTATTAGAGAAATGCAAATCTAAACCACAATGAGATTCCATTTCACATCAGTAAGAATGGCAATTAGTAAAAAGTCAGGAAACAATATATGTTGGCGAGGCCATGGAGAAATAGGAACACTTTTACACTGTTGGTGGGACTGTAAATTAATTCAACCATTGTGAAAGAGAGTGTGGCGATTCCTCAAGGAAGCAAAGAAATATCATTATGACCCAGCAATCCCATTGCTAGGTATATACCCGAAGGAATATAAATCATTCTACTTCAAAGACACATGCACACATGTTTATTGCAGCACTATTTATAATAGCAAAGACATGGAACCAACCCAAATGCCCATCAATGATAGACTGGATAAAGAAAATGTGGTACATATACACCATGGAATACTATACAGCCATGAAAAAATGAGATAATGTCCCTTGCAGGGGAGGGAGAGCATTAGGACAAATACTTAATGCACTTGGGGTTTAAAATCTACGTGATGAGTTGATAAGTGCAGCAAACCATCATGGCACATGTATACCTATGTAACAAATCTGCACAATCTGCACATGTATCCTAGAACTTATAGTTAAAACACATACACACACACACACAAACCCCAAAACTAAAAAATAAACAAAAGCAAAAAGGAAAAAAAGCCAATAAAGAAAGAAAGAAACAAGTGATAGCACTTTGTGATTTTCTTCAGCTCCCAGCTCACATAAATGAATGTGTGATGTGTTCTGAATATGAATCACAGAACAATTCTGCTGAGCCTTCTCCCTTTAGTCATTCCGAAGAAGTCACGTTGGAATCATGGCTCATAGACCTATTGGCCTGGCTTCCCCTAATAACACATGAGAGATAGGGGATGGGATAAGGGTGGTGGGTGTGGCAAGGAACAGTGAGAAATAATGTCCCACTAAACTAAATTCTGATTTTTAATCAATAATTATTTGGTAAACTCAAATAGTAGGACTCTTGGAAGAGATCAACAAAGTATTTTAAAAATTGGAAGTTTTGAGATTACTTTGATCATTTACTTCATCAGTGAAAAATTGTCAACACTTCCAAATACACACATTTATTTTTATAAATATGTATGCATGCACAAATATTCTCAGCTAATATCCGAAGGCAGAGCATATATTTAAAAAGTTTGTCATCCTCAAAAATGGACATAATTTTCTATATAATATAGTCTTTATGACAATTTCTAACTTGAGCTACTTTGTGCCAGGTGTGATTAATTTGCCGTTATTTTTACTTATTATTTAGTATGATTTGGTTGACAGAGTCTGTATTTGGAGTAGAAAAATATCAGCTCTGAAAACAAGGTATGGCATATTTGGCCTTGCATATCACTATTTCAAAGTGTGATACAGTTTCTTGTAGCAATTGTTATGAAATTCGTGTCCATTTTGGGGGGCACTACTTTACCTAAAACTTGTAAACTCGTGATTGAACACAGGCTACAATATTTGGCAATGCATGAGCAAGTGGGTCCCAGGGACAGCCCCTTCAGGTGAGCCTCCCTGCCTTCAGGTTTCTCCTGTGGGCTGACAACAAAGAAGCCCGGGCCACTTCAGAGATTTAAGCAAAGCATTCAAGGGGCTACTGCCTCTGGCTCCTCTCAAGTAGATGGGATTACAGGCAAGGGCCACCATGCCCAGCTCTTTGTATCATTGTTTAAACTATAAACCAGAGTTTAATATAAATACAGCCAGTCTAGAAAAACTCAAAACTATACATAAATCAAAACCAGAAGGCCAGATGCTGGGGATTTATTGGCCCGGTTTCCCCTAACAACAAGTGGGAGATAAGGGGTTGGAAAAGGGTGGTGGGTGTGGCAAGGACCCTTTGGCTCAGCTGGCCCCCAAATAAAAACAAACAAATAAGACAAATCAAGAAAATAACATATTAACTAGGATAGGATTAGGATTATTGTTATCAGAAAGGACAACCAGCTGTACAGTAGAAAGGACAAAGGTGCACTGGTTTGTTTGATTTGTAATTTAAAGCAGACCTCTCTAACCTGATAGACATTCTGATCCACCCCTCAATCCTTGCTGGTTTGACCTATGGATAATTAGACCTTGCCATTTTCAAGCCATAGTCCTATTTAATTTTATTTTTAAGAGAAAAGCCTGTTTTTGTTTTTACTGGAGGCTCACATGGCCCCATAGAACTTTTTTAAAATACAATTTTTAATTTTGAAATAAGTACAGATTCACATGCAGTCATAAGAAATAATACAGATCATGTCATCTGTGAACAGAAATAATTTTACTTCTTTTTTTCCAACTTGGATTATTCTATTTACTATTATTGCCTCATTGGTCTGGCTAGAACTTCTAGAACGATTCTAAGTGGAAGTGGCAAAAGCAGGCATTTTTGTCTTATTCCTTCCTTAAGGGGAAAAAGTTTTTAATCTTTCATCGTTTCCAGTGATGCAAGTTGTGGGTTTTCATTATGGCCCCGTCATCTTGATTGGATGGTTTCCAAGAACTATGGATGATGTGCGAAGAGTGCAACCTGGGCCGGGCACGGAAGCAGGAGGATCATTTGGGCCCAGGAGTTAAGAGATCATCTTAGGCAACCCCATCTCTACCACAAAAAAAAAAAAAAAAAAAATTGCCAAATGTGGTGGTGCTCACCTGTAATTCCAGCTACTTGGGAGGTTGAAGCAGGAGCATTGTTTGAGCTCAGGAAGCCAAAGATGAGTGAGCTATGATCACACCACTGCCTTCCAGCCTGGGTGATAGTGAAACCCTGGATCATAAAATAAAATAAATTATAATAAGTTAAATAAATATAAAGGAGAAATAATACAGAGATCCCATGTACCCTGTACCCAGTTTGCCCAATGATAACATCTTACAAAGTTACAGCACAATATTATAGCCAGGAAAGTGGCATTGAGACAATATACTTTTCTTCTTAGGTTCCACTCATTTTATTACATTCATTGCTTGTGTGTTTGGGTATTTGGTTCTATACAATTTATCACAAGTGTAGATTCATGTATATATACGCCTGTTGATGTATATTTACTTCGCCATAGTAAAGATAATAGGACAATTCCGCCCCTCATCATTACAAGAATTCTGTGTTACACTTTTTTTTTTTTTTGGATGGTGTCTCACTCTATCGCCCAGGCTGGAATGCAATGAATGGTATGATCTAGGCTCACTGCAACTTCTGCCTCCTGGGTTCAAGTAATCCCTCTGCCTCAGCCTCCTTGTACCTAGGATTGCAAGTGTGCACCAGCACATTTGGCTAATTTTTGTATTTTTAGTAGAGATGGGGTTTTGTCATATTGGCCAGGCTGGTCTCAAATTCCTGACCTCAAGTGATCTGCCTTCCCTGGCCTCCCGAAGTGCTAAGATTGCAGGCATGAGCCACAGTACCTGGTCCATGTTGCACTCTTATAAGCACATTCACAGTCCTTTCCTTTCTTCCACTTCCCTCTTCCCACATCATCCATAGTTCTTGGAAACCATCCAATCATTTCTCAATATTTAATGTTTCATCCTTTCAAAAATATTACATACAGGAAATAATATAATACAGAACCTTTTGAAATTGGCTTTTTTTTTGAGACAGTCTTGCTCTGTCACCTAGGCTGGAGTGCAATGGCACCATCTCCACTCACTGTAACTTCCACCTCTTGGGTTCAAGCAATTCTCCTGCCTCAGCCTCCTGAGTAGCTGAGATTACAGGCGTATGCCACCATGCTGGCTAATTTTTGTATTTTTAGTAGAGATGGGGTTTCACCATCTTGGTCAGGCTGGTCTTGAACTCCTGACCTCATGATCTGCCTGCCTCGGCCTCTTAAAGTGCTGGGATTATAGGCATGAGCCACCAAGCTCAGTCAAAATTGGCTTAAAAAATTAGCATAATTCCCTAGGTATTTATCTAAGTTGTGTCTAGCAACATTTTGTTCTTTTCTGTTGCAGACTAGTTTTCCAGGGAATGGATGAATCATAATTTTGTTTAATTATCTACCTGTTAAATGATAAATGAACTGATTGCAGTCTTCGCCTATTACAAGTAAAGCTGCTGTGAACATTCATGTACAGATTTTGTGTAGATAGGGTTTTTCTTTCTTTGGAATTAATACTAAAGGGTACAATTCCTAAGTTGTATAGTAATGGCATATACAATTTTCTAAGAGACTGTCAAACTGTTTTCCAGCCTGGCTGTACCATTTTTTATTTCCACCAGTGACATATAAATGATCTATATTTTTCATATTCATGACTGCATTCAGTGATGTTACCTGTAAATTTTAGTCATGTTGACTGATGTGTAGTGATATCTCATTATGATTTTAATTTTCATTTTTCTAATAGCTAGTGGTGTTGAACATTTTTTCATATGTTTATTTTCCATCAGCTGTAACTCCTCTTCAGTGCTGATGTAACCCAGATTTTTTTTTTTACTGTTAAATTTTAAGAGTTTTTTTTTTTTTTTTTTTTTAATTCTAGATACTAATTGTTCATTGGTAGTGGCATTTGCAAACATTTTCCCCAGTCGATAGCCAGTCTTTTCATTTTCATAATGGAATCTTTAAGTAAAATTTTTAAATTTTGATAGTCAAATTTATTAGTTTTTCTTCTTATGGATCATGCCTTTGGTGTAGTTTAAGAAATCTTAGATCCTAAAGATTTTTTTTCTATTTTTCTCTAAGAGTTTTAAAGCTTATGGCTCACATTTATGTTTCTATCTATTTTGATTAAAATTTTATGAGCTGTGAGACTTAGGTTGTGTTCATTTTTGTGCCTATCGATGTTCAATTTCTCCAGCACTGTTTGTTGAAAACATTTTCCTTCTTCCATTGAATTGCTTTTGTATCTTTATAAAAAACTCAGTTGGATATATTTGTGTAGGTCTATTTCAGGGTTCTTTATCTTATTCCATTTATCAATGTCTATTTGATTGTCAATGCTGCACTGTCTTGATTGCTACAATTACATAGTAAATATAATACCAGGTAGAATAATTCCTCCCATTCTATTCTTAGTCCAGATTTTCTTCTTCTTCTTCTTCTTTTTTTTTTTTTTTTTTTCTATTCTAGGGCCTGGTACTTTCCAGATACATTTTGGTATACAGTTTTCTATGTCTACAAAAACCCTTGCTAGGATTTTGATAGGAATTTGATTATATCTTTAGATCAATTTGGGAAGAATTGACAACTTTTCTATGTTGAGTCACCCAACTCATGAACCCAGTATGTTTCCCCATTTATTTAGGTCTTTTAAAAATTTTCTTTCATCAGCATTTCAAAGTTTTCAGCATACAGATTCTGCACACAATTTGTTAGATTTATCCCTAAGTATTTCATTTTATTTGAAACAATTGTAAATGGTTGTTTGATTTTGGTTTCTACATGTTCATTGTCAGTATACAGAGATAAAGTTCATTTTTATACATTGAGCTGAATTTAAGAACTCCCTCACACTTAGTAATTCTAGGATTCTTCTTTTTGTAGTTTCCTATATCTATGTAGACAATCATGCTATCTAACTACAAGCAGGTCCAGTTTTAGTTCTTCCTTTTTGATCTGCATGTGTTATTTATTTTCCTTGCATATTGCAGTGGCTAAAACTTCCAGTAATATGATGAATAGAGTAATAACAGTGGACATTGTTGCTTTGCTTCCAATCTTAGAGGAATAGCAAGCATTCCTTTAATATTAAGTATATTAGTTGAAGGTTTTTTTTCATAGATGCTCTTTATTAAGCCAAGAAAGTTCCCTTGTACTCTTTTTTTTTTTTTTTTTTTTTTTTTTTTTTTAATTAATTTTTTTTTTAAATTTTTTTTTTTTTTTTTTTTTTTTTTTTTTTAAATCATGGATCTTTGCAAATACTTTGTGTGTCAATTGTTAAGATCACTTAAATTTTTAAATTAACCTATGATGGATCACATTGATTGATTCCAAATGCTGAACAAGCTTTACATACCTGGAATAAACCCCACTTGGTTATGGTGTACAGTTCTTTGTATACATTGCTGAATTCAATTTCCTAATGTTTTGTTGAGAATGTTTGTTTCTAAATTCATGAGTGATATAAATAATTATGTTTTCCAGGTTTGTTATAAGGGTAATACTAACCTCATAAAATTAGTAGGGAAGTGTTTTTGCTTCTTCTATTTCTGTAGGAGAATGTGTAAAATTAGTTTTAATTCTTTAAATTTATGATAGAATACAAAAAAGTCAGGCATGGTGGCAGGTGCCTGTAATCCCAGCTACTTGGGAGGCTGAGGCAGGAGAATCACTTGTACCAGGGAGGCAAAGATTGCAATCAGCTGAGACCACACAATTGCACTCCAGCATGGACAACAAGAGTGAAACTCGGTCTCAAAAGAAAAAAAGGTTACCTGTCTTTTAAATTTATGATAGAAATCCTCAATGCAACTATCTGGACCTGGAAAGCTCCTTTTGTAGAAGCTTTTATTTACAAATTCAATTTCTTTGAGGAGAGCTCCTTTTGTAGAAGCTTTTATTTACAAATTCAATTTCTTTGAAGAGTACAGAATTGTCCAGATTGTCTGTTTTATCTTGATTGAGGTTTTGGTAGTCTTGGTTTCTAAGAATTTGTTTAAGTTGTTGACTATATTAGTCTAAAGCTACTTATTGTATCCTTTATTTTTCTTCTAAATGGCCAAAGGATTCATAGTGATTTCCTCTTTTTCATTCCTAATTTTTATGTGTCTTTTTTTGGTCAATGTTGCTAGAGATTTATGCATTTTATCGATTTTCTTTCAAACATCAGTGTTTTGCCTCATTCACTTTTTTTCTACTTTTTTAAATGAATGGTCCAGCCGTTTGCTGCTTGCGGAGTCTCATTAAGAAGAATGAAGTCTGGTAGAAAGAAAGCGACTTCATTAACCGAAACTAGCCATAGTGAAGTGGCTGTATTCCCATCCAAAGCAATCACATTGAATTTGTAGGGAGAAGGCAAGGGTTTATAAAGAGAAACTTGGTATGGGACACATATAATTGTGCTGAGTGCAAGGTATATGTGTCATTCCCTGACTGTCTTGGGTCTCCATCCACCGGGAGTGTGGGCTGGCATCATCTGAACAATGGCAAGGTTGTTAACTAGCTGCCTTGAGGTTATCTCCGGAATTCTGCTTAGTCTCCAGGCTCAGTCCGTCTGTCTCAAGATTAGCCCTTGAACTTCTAAGTAAGCACATACTTAGATACTGGCATAGTTAGATAAATGTGAAGGGACTATACAGTGAAATGAAAGGACATGCAGACTATTTTAAGGTTAAGGGAAAAGGCTTTTGCAGTTTGCTTCAAGGTTACATCTTGAGACTAAAGATAAAGGGGAAAAAAGGTTTTAAAATTCATTATGGAGTTAAGCTGCTTGGTTAACTTCTCATTTAAAAAATAATTATTTCTGCTTTTATCTTTATGATTTCCTTCCTTTGCTCTTTTTACTTCTAGTTACTTGAAGTAGTTACTTAGGTTACTGACTTAAGAAAATTTGTTTTTAGTGCTATAAATTTCCTCACAGCACTAGTTTCCCACCCCCCCACATATTTTGAGATATTATATTTCATTTTCTTCCCATTCTATGTATTTTTAAAATTTCCTTTGAGACTTCCTCTTTGATACATAAATTATTTAGAAGTCTTTTAATTTTCAAGCATTTTTGATATTTTCTGTTGTTTTTATGTTATTAATTTCAAATTTGATTTCATTATGGTTAGAGAATTCACTCTGTATGGTTTCAATTATTTTAAACTGCTTGAGGTTTGTTTAATCACCCAGGATATGGCTTGGTGAATGTTCCATGGCACTTGGAAAATGTGTACTCTGTCGCTGCTGGTGTGAGTGTTCTGCATATATCAGTTACATCCTGTGGGTTGATGGCTTTGCTGTCTTCTGTATTCTTGCTGATTGTCTAGTAGTTCTATCAGCTGTGAGAGTCAGATGTTAAAGTTCCCACCTATAATTGTGGAATTGTTTCTCTCTTCTATCAACTCTGTTTTTGCTTCATATATTTTAGGGTTCTGTTGTCTGCAGCATACACATTTAGGATCACAACGTCTTCCTCATGGATTGATTCTTTTACATTATTTAATGTTGCTCTTTGACTAACAGTTTTCTTTCCTCTGAAGTCTACTTTATTTGATATTAATATAGCCACTCTTATTTTAATTAATGTCTGTATAATACATCTTTTTCCTTCCTTCTACTTTCATCTTACCTGTGATGCTGAATTCAAAGTGAGTTTCTTAAAGATAGCATATTATTGGATTCTGTGTTTTTATCTACTCTGTCAGTCTCTATCTTTTAATTGTCATATTTAGGCTGTTTGCATTGAAGTAATACGTTAGGACATACATCTGACATTTTATTGTTTGCTTTCTGTTTTCTCGATTTTTTTATTCTTCTGTTTCTCTTTCCTTACCTAGTTGTGGGTAATTTACACTTTTTTCTTTAAGAATTCCATCTTATTTGTAGTATTGATTGTATAGTTTTCTTAGCTGTTGCTTTAGGTTTACAATACATGTATGCATCCTTTCACAGTCTATTTGGTATCAATGTTTGCCACTTTGAGTGAAGTTTAGAAACCTTACTGCCATTCAGGTCTTTTTATTCTTCCCACTTTTTTACAGTGATCTTAACTGTCTTCAGTACATAGAGAACCATACCAGGTAATCATATAATTTTTGCTTTAACCATCAAATATGAATTCGGAAACTCATAATTTGAAGGACATTTATTATATCTTTCCTAATTTTAAAAAATCTGCTTTAATGTTTTCCTTTTCTTTCTAAAGTTCCAAGTTCTTTTGTTGTTGCCGATTTCCTTTCCTTTTAGAGAATTTCTTTAAGGTACTCTTTAAAGATCCAACAAATTTTCTTAATTTTCTTTTGTTTGTTAAGTAGTTTCACTCCTTAAAGGAGTTTTGCCACATATTGGATCTACAGTTGACAGTTCTTTTTTCTCAATACTTTAAAAAAGTCACTCCCTTCTGAGCCCTATGGTTTCAGGTGAAAGCTTTCAGTTGAAAGTTCGGCTGACTTCAATTGGTGTTGCCTCATGATTTCTCTTGGGCTGCTTTCAAAATTTATTCTTTGTCTTTGGGTTTTTCACGTTTAATTATGATGTGATTGGCATTAACTTCTCCGGGTTTACCATTCTTGAGGTTTGTTTAGCTTTTTAAATCTGCAGATCTATGTTTTCTGCCACATCTGGAAAGTTTTCAACTATGATTTCTCGGAATCCTTTTCCGATGCCTCTTCTGCCCTGTGATGTAAGGGGAGGCCTGGGAAAGGGATGTCCCTTGCAGCCGCACCATCTCTGCATGGAGGCGCGCTCCAGCTCCTGCGAAAGGGGCTGCCGCTGCAGCCCGGCAGTGCTGTCCAGTCAAGCGGGGCGTTTCCAGCCGGCTCTGCCCTAGGATACAGCCCGGTCAGGAGAGGGGAGCCACACTGCTTATTTTACCCAGAAAACGTCATGCGAAGAATGCAGCCGAGAGGGTAAAGACAGGACTTTGACTCGCCATGAGGTACTCACTGTGGGCTGCGGCTGCACGTCTAGCGCAGAGGGCATGAAGGGCAGGGCTTGGAGCTCTTAGGCCTCAGAAAGCCGCGGAGAGGACGGTGCACCACGTCCTGCCTGGGCTAGGGGGTGCTGGCTGCTGTGCGGGGCACCGGAGGGGCCAACGTCACAAAAAGGTAGTGCCCGTCACGCCGACGTCATAAGGAGGTCGCGCCCCGCCACGCCGACGTCATAAGGAGGTCGCGCCCCGCCACGCCGACGTCATAAGGAGGCCGCGCCCGCCACGCCGACGTCACAAGGAGGCCGGGCCCGCCATGCCGAAGTCACAAGGAGGTCGCGCCCGTGACGCCAACGTACGTCATAGGGAGGTCGCTACGTCACGCTGACGTCACAAGGAGGTCGCTTCCGCGCGTGCAGGCCTCAGCAGCGCCGGTGAGGGATGCGCAGGCGCCGGGAAGCACATGGGGCGGAGACGGGAGCAAGCCCGCCCTCCTCCAGACCCGGGGCCTCCCTTTCGCGCCCCCTATCCGCAGGGCCAGCGGGACCGCAGAGGCGCGGCTCGGAGCGGCCAGCCCCAGCCACATGCACCTGGCAGAGCTCACGCCGGCCTGTGTGGAGCCCAGGGAAGAACAGACTAACTGGTACAGAGGAGGCTTTGCGTTTTCAGGAATGCACTGTCCCCTTTCCAGGAGCCCTGCAAGTGAGCAGGAATGCCAGAAAGTAGCCTGTGCAGAGGCAGAGGAGTGGGAGTCCACCACAGACTGTCCCTCTGTATTCCCCGGCCGGAGTTTCATCCGTTCCTGGGGCAGGAAGACACCCGGCTGCAATCACGCATCTCCACCTGTCCAGATCTCAGCTCGTGGCGTCTCCCCTGAGGCTGGAACAGCCTTGGAAGAGGGCCTGCACACTTCCACGGAGGAACTGTGGAGGAAAACACAGGCCTGACTTGCCAGTGAGGGAGCAGAGGGACGGGGGAGTCCCAGAAAACGCTCTGGTTAGTCGGTGCTTGAAGGTAAATTCCCGCGATGGAAGAGTAAACGTTCATAAGGTGGAAGGAAACATCTGTAGCCAGGGTGGATGTAAGAATAGCACAGACAGCCCGGGGAACAAAGTGAGACCCCCATCTCTACAAAAAATACAAAAATTAGCCGGGGCTGTGGCACAGGCCTGTGGTCCCAGCTACTCGGGAGGCTGAGGTGGGAGGATCCCTTGAGCGCAGGAGGTGAAGGCTGCAGTGAGCTATGGTCAGGCTACTGCACTCCAGGCTGGGGAACAGTGCGATACCATGTCCTTAAAACGACTTGAGGAAGAGCAAAAGATCTATTCAGGGCCAGCAATGTCTACCTTAAAAAACTATTGTGAGGATGAAGTCTGAGAACTTAAATTAAAAATGAGTGCAGAGGTGGACAAGCACTCAATAAGCAATCAGAAACTACACAGTCTTGAGAGAGGGGCAGGGAGTCCATTTACTGCCTGGTTAGTCTGAGGTTGGAAAGTGGGCTCAAATATTTTTAATATTCTAGAATGTTTGTTTGCTTGAGTAAAAATCAGAAGGGGTAATTCTAGGATGATGGTGATAGTCCAAGTGTAATTTTTTAGGCTCTTCAGGTCCTCCATGCAAACAGGTAGAGCAAAATGGACAACATCTGTAATAAAACTAGGTAATATGTTTTATCCACAAGTCTCAAGATGAACGCCATTGGGAACAAATCCCCTAAAGCTAGGTCCATGTAGCACCAGCATCTGGAAGGAGTAAATTGAGGGAAGCAACACAATATCTTATGGATCTGAGAACAGAAGACTCAAAGCACTCCTAGATAATTACTGAACAGTAGTGGGCTTATTTGTAAACAATAGATAAAATGGGAAAAACATTTTTCATTTCCATTCACAGGTGATTGCAAAGAGTTTAAAGAAGAGTTCACTCTTTGTGTGATATATTCCATGGGTTTTGACAAAGGTATAATGACATCTATCCACCATTACAATATTGTACAGAACAGTTTCATTGCCCTAAAGATCCTCTGTGCTCTGCCTATTTATACTTCTCTCAGAGCTGCCTCTGCAACAACTAATCTTTTTACTATCTCTATGGTTTTGCTTTTCCCATTACGTCTTACAGTTGGAGTCACACAGTATGTAGCCTTTTCAGATTAGCTTCTTTCATGTCCTGTTCTTGTTGCTTCACATCCTTGTCAACATTTGATGTTGTTGGTCTTTTAGATTTTGGCCATTCTAATAGATATGTAGTGGCATCTTCTTCTTATTTTAATTTGTAATTCATTAATGTTGTATGATGTGCATCTTTTCATATGCTTAGTTGCCACATATATGGCTTTTTTGGCTAGGTGTCTGTTCAGGGCTTTTACCCATTTTCAGTTAGATGGCTTGTTTTCTCATTGTGGGGTTTTAAGAGTTATTTGTATGTTTTAGAGAGCAGTCTTTATTCAGACATGTCTTTTATAAATATTTTCTTCTAGTCTGTGGCTTGTCTTCTCATTCTTTTGACAGTGTCTTTTGCAGAGCAGAAGTTTTGAATTTTGGTGGTGTATCTAAAAAGGCATTGTCTTTGTTATCTTCTAGGAGTTGTATAGTCTTGCATTTTATGTTTAGGTCTGGGATCCAGTTTGAGTTAATTTTTTGTGAAGGGTGTAAGATCTGTGTCTAAGTTCCTTTTTTTTTTTACATGTGTCGGTCCAGTTGTTTTAGCATTACTTGTTGAAGACACTACCTTTGTACTATTGTGTTATCTTTACTCATTTGTCAAATATCTGTTATATGTGTTTGAGTCTTTTTCTGGGCTTTCTATTCAGTTCCATTGATCTATTTGTCAATTATTTTGCCAATACCTTGCTTTCTTGATTACTGTAGCTTTATAGTAAGTCTTGAAGCTGGGTAGTGTCAGTCCTTCCACTTTGTTCTTCTCATTTAATATTAAATTGGCTATTTGGGGTCTTTTTTCTCTCCATTATAAACTTTAGAATCAATTTGTTCATACCCACAAAATAATGTGCTAGAATTTGTTGGGAATTGTGTTGAATCTATAGAACAAGTGGGAAAAACTGCCATTTTGACAATATTGAGTCTTCCTATCCATTAGCATGGAATATCTTTCCATTTATTTAGTTCTCTGGTGTCTTTTTCTACAGGTTTATTGTTTTCTTTATGGAGAGCATACGTGTATGTTGTTGAATTTATACCTATTTTATTTTTGGAGCACCAATGTCAATGGTCATGTGTTTTTAATTTCAAATTCTACTTTTTCATTGCTAGTGTATAGGAAAGTGATCGATTTTTGTATGTTAACCTTTTTTTGTATACTGCAACCTTGTTTTAATCACTTAGTTACAAGAGATTTTTAGTTGATTCTTTTTGTTTTGCTATATAAACAATCATGTTATCTGGAAGCAAATACAACTTTATTTCTTCCAAATAAGTATACGATTTATCTCTTTTTCTTGTCTTATTGAATTAGCTAGTACTTCCAGTACAATGTTGAAGAACAGTGAGGAGAGGGGACATCCTTGCCTTGTTCTTGATCTTATCAAGAAAGCATCAAGCTTCTTACTGTTAAGTGTGATGTTAGTTGTGGATTTTTTTTCTTACATGTTCTTTATCAAGTTGAGGAAATTTTCTTCTATCCCCAGTTCACTGAGAGGTTTTATCATGAATGGGTGTTGGGTCTTGTCAAATGCTTTAACTCTATGAATTAATATGAACATGTGATTTTTTCATAGCTTGTTGATGTGGTGGATTACATTAATTGATTTTCTAATGTTGAATCAGGTTTGTATACCTAGGATAAATCCCATTTGGTTATGGTGTATAAGTTTGTTTATACATTGTTGGATTTCATTTGCTAATGTTTTGTTGAGAATTTTTACATCTATATTCATGAGAGATGTTGTTCTGTAGTTTTATTTTCTTGTGATGTCCTTGTCTGGCTTTGATATTACTGGCCTTGTAGAATGAGTTAGGAAGTATTTCTTCCGCTTCTGTCTTTGAAAATATTTACAAGTGAATCCATAGAGGCCTGGTGCTTTCTTTGGAAAGTTATTATTGATTAAATTTATTTAATAGGTATAGGCCTATTCAGATCATGTATTTGCAGATGCATTCAAATTCCAGATGTAATAGATAATTAATAAGAAAAATACAATTTGCCAAAATTTACCTTAGTCAAAGTCTAACAGACCAACTATAATAGAAGAAATAAAGAATGTAGTTGAAGAGCTCCTTCATAATGAAGGCATCAATTCCAGATGGAGTGACAGGAATTATACCAATCAGGTAAATTCTAAAACTACTTATAAAGTTTCTGAGTATGGAGAAAGAAAAAAAACCTTATAAATTAGTTTTATGAAGCAAGTATTACATCAAAACTAAAACTGACAAATAATTGTAGTAAATATATAATATCATTATATTAATTGAAATATATTATTTCAAAGAATTATAATATTAGCAAGCAAAATTTAATAGCACTTTAAAAATAATGCATTATTATCAAGATGAGTTTATTCCAGGAATATAGAGGTTATTCAGTATTAGGTAATTCATTAATACAATCCATCATATTTATAGAGAGAAGAAAAACATGTGAATCTCCATAGATGCATAAAAGTATTTGAAAAAAATCCTTAAAAACAGAAATAAAATATAAATATATAGGTATGTTCATAACCTGAATACACACACGAACATGCATTTGTGCATGTACCAGCCCAAAATAACTTAGAGCTTTATGGAAAAATGAGAGTAATGTTTCATTCACAGAAAAATAAGTGCAAATGATTCTACACCACATGAAAAGATGCTCATAGCTGCTGTTATAAAAGAAATCCATATGAAAGCTACATTAAGATTCCATTTTTAACCTACCGGGTTGGCAAAGTCCTAATTATAGCAGTATACTCTTTTGGCCAGGCTCTGAGGAGATAGGTACTCCTGTATATTGTTAGTAGCAATAATCTGATGTGTACCACCTCAAATCAGTGAGGAAAAGATAAAATAGAATCCATTTTTCAGATCAGATATCACGAGTGGAATTCAGAAATGCCTAGAAAAATTGTACCTGCCTTTATCCTTCTCTGCAACAATTGGATTACGTGAATGTTTCCCACACTTACACTGGTTCTAAAAGACAGAGGCGGCTGGGCATGGTGGCTCACGCCAGTAATTTCAGCATTTTGGGAGGCCAAGGCAGGCAGTCCACTTGAGCTCAGGAATTTGAGATCAGCCTGGGCAACATGGTGAAACCCCATTTCTACAAAAAAAAAACCCCAAAAATTAGCCAGGCGTGGTGGTGCATGCCTGTGGTCCCAGCTACTTGGGAGGCAGAGATGGGAGGATGGCTTGAGCCCAGGAGGTGGAGGTTGTAGTGAGCCAAGATCATGCAACTGCATACCAGCTTGGGCTCAGAAGATAACAAAGACATAGATGAAAGGCTGTTTATGCAGGACTCTGTAATAGCAAAAACTAGCAACTACCTAAACATCTATACAAAAGGCTGACTATACTGTGGTATATCTCCACACTGGCATACGATGTAGCTGCAAAAAAGTAATGAGAGATATCTCTATTGACCTCTACTTGGTTATGTCTGGTATGTGTATGAAATAACAATAAAGCCAGGTGGAGAAAAGCTGGTATACTGTGCTGCCATTTCGCTGAGAAGGGGAGATATGGTTCTATACACCTCTCTACCTGTATTATACAAGCAACAAATGATGGGAGGACAGCTTACCTATGGAAGGGTTAGAATAGAGAGGGCAAGGATAAAAGCTATACTTTTTAAGAGCTTGTTTTTATAGATTTTATTTTAGCACCACAAACACATTTTACACAATTATAAAGCAAATTTAAATTAAAATGGTCTTTAAAACTCAAAAATAAAATGAATCAAAGAAGCTTTTAAATATGTAGCCATTTGGTTGCATAACCACATATAAATATTCCAAGTTACTTAAAAATGCAGTAATTTGTATATCCATAATGGAATATATTCTTAAAGTCTATTTGCAAAACAAAAAAGTAAAACTTAAATTCTTTACAGTAATCATATTGTTGGAGGAGTGCTGGCATTGCTATTCTAAACTGTTGTGGTTATATTGTGGCTATAAAAACAGAGTCTGAGAATAATTATGTGATTTTCCAATTCTATCAGTTTGTGTATTGTTGAGAACTGGGATTCACTGTATGAGAAAAGAAGATACAGATGTAAGACTGAAAGGGATAAATAAAAGCCTTATAATTATGAATTTGAATTAGAAGTATTAGTATAAACTCATAATATGTTATAGTTCTTTTAAAAACACATAAATGCACTTATTACCTAGTTTTGTGAACTGAAATGTCCTAGGAAAATAATGATGAACTCAGAAGTGAGGAGGAGCTCTAGAGCTGAGATTGTGGTCCTGAAATACTGTATCTTATTAAGAGAAACCAGATCCCCTGGGAGACATGACTGATTCCAGGTTTGAGGCAAGGAATATGAAAAATAAGCATGAAATGTCTTGTTATGGCAGATAGCACAGATGCTAACCAATACTACCAAGGTCACGGCAAAAAACCCAGGAGCCATCTTGAATAGGTCCCGTTAGCCAGAGGGGAGATATTGGCTACAATGGATTAAACACATCAAATGGGCTTAAACCCATGCATTTATAATCTCATTGAAAAAACATGCATATGTTTAATCTTGGAGAAGGCAAGTGAATCAACTTGTTGGTAGAAAATGGGTAAAGAAAGGGAACCCAGCATTTCCGCTTTCTCATGTGATGTGTGCCACTTGGTAAGCAACATTTCTCTTATAAAACATTTTGGCTTATAAACGAAGAAGCCATATGACATCAGAATGCTACCATTGTGTAGCTCCTAATGAATTCGTGGGTCTAAGTGCTGATTATCAATGGCTGCTGTCATCACAAAAAGAGGAGAGACACACATTCTGGCTTTCCTAATGGAAGAACACACATTCCTGATCGAGCAGTCTTGCAGGGGAGGAGAAGGTGGGGAAAAAAGAACCCTAATTTAGTCAGAACTTTAGATTCAAATACAAATTTATGAAAAATACAGAGGACAAAAGCATATAAAACAACACCCTGGGGATACAATCAGGTAACTCCAAATTGTGAAATATCTGTAGGACAAACAACCTATTTCTTTGACAAATAAGTTGCATGGAACAAAAAGAGATGGAGGCAAAATACCTGTAGGCAAAAGAGATTTAAGAAATTTATCATCCAATCACAATACATGGGCTTGATTTGTATAGTGAGATAAACAAATCACTGAGAAAATAACATTTGTGAACAATTAGAGGTAGGAACACTGGCTGGCAATATGATGATATGAAAAAATTATTGTTAATTTTTTAGGCACAATAAATTAAAACAATCCTAATGTTCTAAAGACACATATTGAAACATTTGTGAATAAAATTATACCATGTCCTGGATTTTCCTCAAAATAATTTGGAAAGTGGGGAAGTGGGTTGGGTAATTGCTGACCCCCAGAGGTGGGGACAAGAGGGACATTATGATATTCTTTCTGTATTTGTATATGTTTGAATTTTTTTCAAAATTAAAAATGTAGAAAAATATTTCATGAGGGGTTAAGAATTGCTCACTCATGCCCTTGTAGGCATCTGGCCTTTAGAATAACAATGTTTTCTGGAACACCTCCTGTTCTCATTATTTTGTATTTTTAAGATAAAATCAGAAGGAATTTGAAATTTTATTTGTAATGGCTTTCTTTGCAAATGTACTTCCACCTGAGTTGGCTTTTCATGACTCCAAAATTGCTCTCTGGGTTTAGGTAGGGACATCTGGCCATTTCGGATGAGTACACCTATTGGCAGGTGGACAGCTTTCTCCATATGGGCCATACCATTACCATAAATCCATATGCATAAATATGCATGAAATGGGTGCCATATGTTGGTTCACTGCTTAACATTCACAGAGCAGACTTCCCCTGCTCACCCTTCTTACTCTCCTTTAATTTTTCCCTTTTGTTTAATCACTGGAGCTCCTAATTTCATCCCATGCTATTTTACTCTGTTTTCATTTTTCTTTTGCTTCTTTGGGGGAACACAAGAGCCCCTGAAAACTAGAAGAAGGAGTGCTGTCAGTCAAGGCATGTGGGTAGCATCAGGGCCAGCGTGGGCAAGGGACAGTGGAGGAGGGTGAGCTAGATGGCAGGTCAGCTCACACAGGAGCCTGGCAGTTTGTGGCATAGGAAGGATTAAACCCCAGTGATTCTGGTTTTCTGTTGCTGCATCACAAACTACCCCCAAAAGTAAAACCAAACATTTTATTGAGAGGGTTCTTTGTAAGTTATTCCTCTGCTCCATGTAATGTTAGCTTGGGAGGAAATCATCTTGGGATTGGCTGGGCTAGAAAGCCTAGGCTGGTTCACCCGGACCTTGGGTCCCTTGGTGGGGATGGCTGGAAAGTTAGGCTCAGCTGCGGTTCTGGTGAGGCCTGGAACCTCTCTCCTACTAGGTGGCTCCAGGGCCTCTCCTCCTGGCTTTGTTTTCCATGTGGTCTCTGTGTGGCCTGTCACACAGGGTAGGCAGACTTTTTATATGACCACTCAGGGGCCCCAAATTGCAAAGCAGAAACCTCCAGACCTTTGGAAGGCTTAGGCCGAGCATGGGCACAACACAGTTCCCACCATCCTCTGTTGGTGAATGTGAGTCCCAGGGGATTTCAGATTCATAAGGGAGGGATGTGTGTCCTGGAGGGCTGTGCCTACTGACTGGCTTTCCTGGTCCTCCTGGCATCCAGTGATCACTGTCCTTCCCACATGCAGAACACACTGTGCTCCTCTGAAGTCTTACTCCAGCGTGGATCAGGTTCAGCCTGAAGTCCAGGATCTTGTCGCCCAGATCAGTTCCAGAAGCAGACAAAGGGCTTCAGGCAGTCCTTCAGGTTCATTTCAGTCATTGTTCCTTGTGAATAGAAGGCTAGGAATAAAGAGACATGATGGCCTGTTCATCAACTTCCAACGTGTAATGAGGAGGCAGAGATGCATTCATCACAGCAGATGGGCTCATAGGAGAAAATGTGGTGGGTGGGGGACTGAAGCTGTATGAACGTCACTGGTCCACATTGATCCTGGAGTTGATGTGGCCCCATCTCTACAGTCCTGCCCCTGAGAATGGTTCTCCATGGTGCTGGCTCTGCCCTGGGGTCTTCTTTCCATGGAGAGAGGTCCCACTTGCAGTTCTCAGCATTCTTAGGCTACCACCTTCCCAGAGACTGCTGAGGCGTCCGAGAATGCTTTTCATTTTGAGCTATATCAATCTCTTTCAGACCAAGCTGGTAAAGGTTCTCTTAAAAATTGTAAATTTATTAAACATCAAATTACAATCCTCTTCCATTTCCTTTTGGGATGGGCCATGTGTGACATTGCTTTCTGAATGACCCTTTTAGTCCAGCCAAAAGGTCTTAACAAAGAACCTTACAGCTGTACTTTTGATCTGATCTTTCGCCGAATTGGTTTCCTTGTGCAGCGTCAAGTGAGTTCCTCCTTGGTGTTTCCTTTCCCCATTTGTTATTTACATCAGCCCTCGTTGTGGACATGGCCCTTCAACGTCATTTTAGGTTTGCTTCTGCTGAGCATCTGAGGGTCTTCTTGAGTCAGGAGCCAGTTTGCTCATTAATTTCTTAGCTTGGAATCATACATCATATACTAGGGAATCAGCCTGCAATCTTACACCATGAGTCAGTAGCATATGGCACAGTCCAGTGTTTGATTTTTTTCCCCCATAGGAATCTTTTTCTACCAGAGCAGTTATGTATTTTTCTTCCACTTTCCTGGTCCTGGTGATTGTAGTTCTGATTTCCTCTTTCCTGAAGAAAGGCAGTTTCGCCTAACAATGTGCTCCAGGTAGGAAAGAGTCGTGCAGAATTGAGGGCCAGACGACTGGAGTTTTAATCCCAATTTCTCTGTAACCTCAAGAAGTCATCTGTCCTGTACTCAGGTTTCCCATATGTAAAATAATGAAAATAATGTGACCCCTCTCATAGGTTTATAGCAGAGACTGCTGGTTGTTCACGAATCCTGTTTCTTCTTCTTCTGGAGCACACAGCTAGCATACACTTCCCAGCCTCCTTTGATGCCTATTGTAGCCACATGACTGAGCTTAGCCAATGGAGTATGGGTGTAAGTGACGTGAACCACGCCAGCCTGCCCCTAAAAACCTTCTTCAGGTATTTTCCACCTCCTTTTTCCATCCTGATGGCTAAAACAGAGTCTAATTTTACAAAGTAATCTTGGAAAACAAGTTTGAGGACAGCAGAGCTTCCATCAGTCAGAGTCCCTGGATGACTGCAAGAAGGACCACCCTGTTGACCTAGATACCTGTCCAATCCAATGCTGTCACGGGAGACAGAAACCAGCTTCTGCAATGGTGGAATCATTATGCATAATGTGTACTATGTATAATGCAATATACGATACAATACAATATATGCAATACAGTACCATATATACAAAAATTTGGCCTCTTTGAAATCGGGCCAGCCTGTCTATACATGCATGGTTATTACAAGAATTAAATGAGTTAATACATGTGAAATACTTAGGACAATGACTGGAACATAATTAAGGGTTAATAATCATTATGGATAATGCACTAGTGCCAGTTGTATGCAGAGTTCTTCGTGTTAGCTCCTTGCCTAGCACAGGCCCAAGGCTGCCTCTTCTATTCTCCTTTGGTTGGTCAAACTCTGGCCCTGGCCCTTAGTGCCTGTATTCACTTATAATTGTCTGGGTCTCAGAGGCATTAGCTCACCTGGTTAGACTGTTGGCTATGTAGCCATCCCCACTTAATGCTGCCTGAGCATTTCTATTTCTTTCAATTTCTACTATTTCTAAAGTATATTTTATCCAGCAATTCTGCTTATAGAAGATGGGATGTCCACATTTGCTGATTTTGCCATGTTTTAAGAAGTGACTCTGGAAGATTCTTAAAACCTACAGTAAACAAGTCTCAGGAGCTGCTGAAATGTGCAGAATATCAGGAGACCACTGGAAAAAAGAAATGTTTAATAGGTGTGCTGTGCACCCACTGTACTTGATTTATCTCATTCTCCTGAATTCACCTGGAAGTGATGATTCCCCTGGAAGTCATCCAATATTAAATGCACTGTTTCCCACCTTCACATTAACACAGAAAAGCCACTCACTGAAATTTCCAGCATCCTCAGAGCTTAAAGTTAAGTACAGCTGTTCTAAGTAATTTTCATCACTTCTTTTGCACTTTTCACACAAGATAATTCCAAATCACCTTCAAGTTCTTGAGGAAAGGCAGCACCCCATCGTTTTTTTCCCCCTGGCAATTTTGTCAGCTTGAGCTGTCTGACACATTTTAAAATTTGGTGTCATATTCCGGGAAGTCAAAAAATCTTTCTGGTTTCCTTCTTGACAGACACAGGGCATTAGGGTGAAAAATGAATTCTTAGGTTGTCTGCCAGGGGTTTCATCAAAAGGGACTAGAGTCAAGTGACATTCCCATAAACAAAATAATGAGACTGCATCTCCAGGGTTTGGTATGACTGTTTCATGAGACAGTCCGGTTTATTTGAAAGTAGATGGGGTTTCAGATCACTCTGAATTGGGCTTAAGCCCCAGCTTTACCATTTATTAGCCACATTTTTATCCTTAAAAATGGGAATACAGCTGACTTCAAAGGGTGAGAATTAAATGAGAACACATCTAAGAAAATACCCAGCATGAGACCAAACATAACAAAAGTGTCGTGTTGAAAGAGAAAGTGGGATTACACTTCCAGCTGTAATCAAGTAGCATATATTGGAGTAGCTCTTTTACTGAAGACAGCTATAAAATCTGTATTAAAAATAAAATGAAACGTGAAAGTACTGGAGTCAGAGCAAGGCAGCCAGGACTTAAGGACTTAAGAAAGAAGGAAAGTTCATGTAAATGCCTTGCTACTCACCTCGGGGCACCTGCTGATTCACAGCACGGGAGGTAGGGCTGGGTCTGCAGCTGCCCAAGGCTTATGCCAACTCTGAGGCAGCACAATGGCATGGATTAAGAAGGTAAGATCTTGGAGAGGTAGAAAATACAGGATTGAGGCAGAACTCCTGCTTGCAACTTCCCTTTGAGGTATTGGCTACCTCCCACACTGTGTGTTCATGAAACAAGACACTGAGAGACCAAGATCAAAGGAGCAGTAGGGAGATGAATGCCTGAGCAGAGATTCCCACAGGCTCATGGTGCTGGGAACAGGGAATGTGGAGAGGCCCTGGTGAACACAGAAGACTCCCACTGGGAGCAGGGAAGACTACGCCTTAGGAGTGAGAACTACACCATAGGAGTAAGGCCAACTGGGAAGGCAACCGTGCCCAAAACACAGCCTTAACACGGTCAGGATTAACTGCCAGAGACGACCTGCCATCTGTCTCTCAGAAGAAAGAGACATCCTCTCTGGGGGAAGACAGGCCCTACATTTGTGTCTTATGTGATACATGGGTTTTTCATAAAAAATTACTAGACATGTCAAAAAAGGATCAAATGACTAAAAGTCACAGAAAAAGATGGACAATGGAAACAGTCCAGGTACTCAAGTTATCAGATATTGGATTTTATGATTAATATGGTCAAGAAAATAGAGAAAATCATGGATCATTCCACCAGAGAGCTAGAATTTATTGAAAAATGAAATACTCATTTTATACATTAATTGGATAATAACTGAAATTAGAAATTTTTTTAAAAAAGGCAAATCTGTTTTTAGTATGTTAGCAGATTGGGCACAAGAAAATGGATGAAAATGAATTGGAATACTGACCTGGATTATATCATGGAGGAATTTTATATTTTTTAAAAGTAAGAGCTTAGGAGACATGTAGAACATGGCGAAATACCTAAAATACATGTTACTGGTGTTATTCCTCAAAAAAGGAAGGCAAAAATAAAGACACTTACACACAAACAAAAACCGAAAAACTGAATTTGCTGACCTTCATTAAAGAAATTAGAATTTAAGTGTGAGTTTTTCACAAAGAACGGAAATTTCTCCTGATGGAAGTCTGGTAGATAGAAAGAAGTGAGGTGCACAGGAAATGATAAATAAATGGATAACTCCAAATGAGTATTGACTTTTTGAAACAATAATTCTAATGTGTTATGGGGTTAAAGTGTATGTGGAACTTCGCAACAATATTAACACAACACGTGTGAGATAGGCAAATGATACCAAATTGTTTTTACATTCCTGCATTGTTCTGGGGGCATTGAAGCAATGGTTTAAGACAGGCTATAACATATCAAGAACATATTATTTCATAAATATCAACACATATACATAATGGAAAAACTTAAAGAGAATAAATGGAATAATACACCATATTGGTTAATACAAAGTTAAGAAAAGATTACAGAAAAGTTATACAGAATAAAAGAAAAAATGAAACAATTAAAAAAGGGAAATTTAAATGCAAATATATTCATTAAATATAAATTTTGTATGTGTCAATGACTCAATTAAATTAATCCAATTAAAAGTCAAAGATCTACACATATATAAACACAGATTTATAACAAAGGTGATAATACTGCACAGTGAAGAAAGATTAGCTTTTCAACATGTGCTGTTGAATCAAATGGGTATTGATATGGAACAAAACTTATCCCTGAACCATACTCAGAAATGATTCCAGATGTGTTGTCATCTGAATGTGAAAGGTAAAGTAAGTAAGCATATAAAAATAAATAAGTCTTTAGAAGACAATATGGAATAATAACTTTGTGATCTTGTTATATGCAAAAATTTCTGAAACAAGCACAGAAAGCACCAGCTACAAAGAAAAAAACCCAACAGGCTGTAATGTATTAAAGTTAAAAATTGTTTGTTCATCAAAAAGCATCATTAAGTGAATGCAGAAACACAAGCCACAGAGTGGAAAGGGATCTGCAATAGATATTGCTGACAAAGAACACATATTCAGCACACAAAGCAGAACTCCTGCAAGCCAATTAGAAAATGTTAGACATCTTAATTGAAAATAAGCAAAAGTACTTGAATAGGCACATAGTATAGCTAAATAATAAGCCAAAATAAGGTGCATCACTCCATTAGTCACTAGATGAATGTAGATTAAATCTATGAAGCCCCATTGCTCTGAATAAAGTGAAAAAGACAGAAAATGCCAAGTGAAGGTGCGAGAACTCTGTTCCGCCACTGGTGGGATTGGTAATTGACACAGTCACTGTGGCTAATGGTTTGGTACTATGTACCAAAGACGAACATCAATGTAGCTTAACACCCAGGAATTTTATTCTGAGATACATACAGAGACAAAATGTGTATGTGTGTTTATAAAACCGTAGAAAAATTTTAATTGCAATCCTATTTGTAAAAGTCTCAAACTGCATGTTATGAAAAGTTCAATAGAAAGATGCATAAATAAATTGCTGTATACCATACAACAGAACACTACCAGAAAGACAAAAAGCAAACTACTGATTAGCAATAATGTGAATGAATATCACGAACATATGTCGGGTGAAAGGAGAGAGTCACAGAAGACTCAATATTGCGTTATTTCATTTCTGTAAATCTCAAAAGCCAGCAAAACTAGTATATGGTGTTAAAAGTAAGAATAGTGAGAGGCCCTGCAGAGAGGCAGTGTCTACGAAGGGGCATGAGAACTTTGGGTTGCCAAAATATTCTATTTCTTGATCTGTGTGCTGATTATACAGTGATGATCATTTAATGAAAATTTACTGAGTGGTTTAAGATACACATCCATTCCTAAATTATATTTAGTATTTTTTAAAAGACAAACATTGTCAGAAAAATTAAAAAAATAAAACCCAATTATTGGCTGCATTCAAAGCCACACTTTAACTGTAAAGACACAGAAAGATTGAAAGTAAAAGGAAGGAAAAGCATATTCCATACAAACACCAAAAGAATAATGTTATCCCTGCATTAATATCAGACAAAGCAGACTCCAGAGCAAGAAGTATTAATAATGATAAAGAGGGACATTCCATAATGATAAATGCAGCAATTTAACTGGAATATGTAAACATTTTGTATCTATATTGATCTAAGAGCACAGCCTCAAAGACACAAAGCAAAAATTTACAGCAATAAAGGGACAGGTAGGCAAATCAATAATCATCCTTCAAGATTTTGGCAAACCTCTCTGCTGATTTGATGCACAAACAAAAACAGTAAAGATGTAGAATATTTAAACAACACAATTAGCAAACTTGAAGCAGATCACCTGGTAGAGCATTCTACCAACAACTTCAGAGTACACATTATAGTCAAGAGATTTCATTATCCTAAATATTTACCAAAGGGACCACATGCTTTGTCATAGAGCTAGGCTTACCAGTCCCTGTGGGACTGTCAAATTCTGTCATATTTTAGGGCCTCATTCAAATTCCATTTTCTAATTACCTTTTTGATTACTGCAGCCTGCTTGGAACTCCTTGTTTCCCGTAGAGAAAAATGGCAGGAAAGAAAAACCCTGACTTAGAAGTAAGGCAGCCTGGCACCCACTCCCAACTATAGATCCTAATTTGGATTATAGATCCTAATTCCAGAGCCTATTTACTTAGCAGCTTGGCCGAGTGATTCATCTCAGCAGGGCTCAATTCACTCCTCTGTAAAAGGAAAGAAGGACACTTGTTTTGGAGGGCTGGTGGGGACTTGCATGAGATACTGTAAGTAACACTTTTAATCCAGAGCAGATGTTCAGCGGGCAGCAGTACCGTCTTCTGTCCTTCTCCAGACTGTTCAGCATGATCACTAGTTTACCACATACCTACGCCTCATTTCTTCCACATAAGTGAGTTTCACCTTCCCAACTAAACCTTAAAGGGATAGGGACCAATTCCTATTGCATTCCATGGGTACCTAGCATAAGGCTATGAAATCATGAAAAACCATGTTAACCATAACATGGTCAGGGGAAAGCAGGAGGAGGAGGGGGAGGAGGAGGGGGAGGAAGAGGAGGAAAAGAATGAAAATTCACATTTACTGTGGATATACTCCACTCTGGATTCTGGGCAAATGACTTAACATGCAGTACCTCACCAACCCTTGAATCCTATAATCCCAATTGCACAAGTTAGGCCGCCACCTCCTGAGTAGTGAACTTGCCAAGGGTTGCTCCAGTAGATTGATTGAGCCTTTTCTCGCTCAAAAGTCTTGTGCTTAACCTCTGAAATCCACTTCCTCCACCCATTATGGGTACCCAGGATGTATTTACTGCCAAGTTTATAATTCATGTCCTAAAAGGAATGAGGACCACCCACTGGCCAGGGCAAGTTGGGCAGATGGCAGAAAGAGGGAAGAGTGCAGGGTGGTCGGGAAGTGCTGCCGGGGTGTGCCGCTCTGGTGCCAGAACCCTCTCACGATTAGCCACATGAGGCAGGCCAAACTCAAAGCCACATAGCCAGGGAACTCTGCCTGACTTCCAGCTACTGCAGAAAAATGGGCAGAGACTTTAGGTTTTTGGATTGCTAATGCTCTCTGAGTGTCTGGGACAATATCTACCCTTCAGCACTTTGTTCAGGGCAGTCATGGCACCTGATGTCTGTGTAACAGGTTTACTGGCCACTGGTTGCCAACTGTCTGAGTCCAGTGAGATAGAACATCCACATACAAGTTACATGAAGTGGGTTTATCACTCACCCATAGGCAGCAATGGGTAACAGAAGCCTAGCATTTATGACAAGGGCCCCCAAGGCTCAAGAAAGCTGCTCAGATGGAGTCTTGCCTGCTTGTGCCCCACCTGCACCGCAGCTGAGGGACCTTGGAAAGCAGCCCATACTGGGCTTTATACCCTAAGGAAATGGGACTCACTGGGTTGAAGCATAGCGGGACATTCTGTTCTAGGAGAAATAGGGACAGAGCTTGTACTCTTCCAGCCAGTCTCTCCTCATCTCAGGACGTTGTGTTATCAGCACATTCTACAGTTATTCTTGAGAACTGCAAGTGATAAAAAGGGTGTGTTCAAAGGCTACCCAGTGACACAGAGCACCGGCGGAACCTGCACATAACCAGATGGGTGGATTCATCTCCTCTGTAGATGCCAAAGGGCTCTCTAAACTATAGGATTCTGCAGCTGTGGGAGGGTGCTGGTCATCTGGCTCTTGACAGGTAAGGAGAGGAGAGCCAAGAACTAAAGCGGCGCTGGGCTGTGATGCATGTTCTGACTTCCAGCCGATGTGAATCCTTCCTGAGAGTCCTCTGGAGGATGCACGCACCGAGCAGACTTGGAAGGACTGAGGAGGTACTGCAGCCAGCAGCCTGATGCCACTGCTGACTCATTCCTCCTCAAGGTGACCCACGGCTTCCCCAACACAGACACTGGTCTGAGCCCCATCACTGACCAGACCATCGACTGACTCCCTGAAGAAGGCCTTGGCAGGTGGTGGTATCCGATTTGGTTCATGAGTCTATCTTTAAATTCACTCCTGCAACTAAACTGAGAGCACTGTGACGAGAAAAGCCAGCTTTAGTGCTGTCTGCTGCTAAGTATGTTTTTAGGTCACTTGCTCTCCATGGAAAGATAGAATTCTACCCCAGTACTAAAGATATACTGTTTGGATATACTTGAATAAATTTGTAGATCTCTTCTGTTGTAAATATTTTATAACTCAACAGTTGTTTTGGCCCAGCAAAGCACTTTATGAGTCTTGCTTGCTGTAATTGCTCTTATTTCAGCTCTTCTAACCAACTTTAAAAGCAGATACTATGCATCCTTTGTACTTCAATAGTCATTTCAGTGGCGCTCCACCCTTAGAAATCTGATGCCCAGGTTGCTAAGTATCCAAAGTGTAGAAAGGTTGACTCATAGATGACAAATAGGTAATAAACAGGAATTGATTTAAACTGTAGCAATTATAAAGATTTATTGCTCCAAGAAGCATATATTGACTATAAAAAGTAAGGTCAAAATTCGACATTGAATTGGCAATAAATATTGATATATACCAAAGCAGAAAAGCAGTAGATGTAAATAATGCTCACTGCATGTTGAATCTAAAAATCAATCATTTGCTCTCCAACCTCAGGTTCCCAAGACACATAAAAGATTTGTTAAAACATAGGAAAGAAGGCGCCTTGATGTAGAGCCATTTAGACGTCATCTGCATCTGCTACCATGATATTAGGATAACTAATAAAGTATGCACATTCCTGTTGCCACACCAGTGCAGCTGTTTCCAGTTTGATTTCATTCCAGGCACTGAGTTGATTGTAAAACAACATTGTGCAAGAGACCACAATTACTCTAGCTAGCTAGAGGAGACATTACCACCCTTCACTCAGTGGAGACACCTATTGGGTTTTGTTCATAAATGGTGCTTTCAGGACATAAAAGCTTATGTGCATAGACCACGCATCTGGATGGAAAGCAAGGAATATGGTCATCAAAGTTCTGCCATCTGAATTTTCCTTTTCATTCAGATGTCATCATGACTCGAGTCACCTCTAGGTCGTAGCACCTAGAACACTTCATCTCATGGCACACCTGTTTCTCTACCATCTCTGTGCCTTTCTGCCTTTCCAAGGCCCACTGAGAGGATCACTGAACACAAAAACTTGCCAGAGTCTAGTTTTTGGGTCACAGTAGTTGACTCTGGTGTCTACAGATGCATTTCAGCAAAGTCATTAAACTACTGAAATTTTATGAAACTTGCATATATATTTACATGCTATATAATTCTCCTTAGAGAGAGTCTGTGGTTCTGGATACACAGAGTCTGTGGTTCCAAGGAGATCTGTGGTCTGAAGGAGGATGAGAACTTACAAACATGAGAATTAAAATGGAAAGAAAGGACAATTGGAAGCATGTCTGAGGTAAGAAAGAGGTTTCCTGTTGTTTTCATAATAGCATTCTCCCGGGACCTCTGTTGCAGCTGCAGCAGGAACCCATATTTGAGCCCACAACATTTGGTACCCTCTTCTTGTTCAATCCTGCCCTTGTGGAAACTCCCAGCTCAATCAACACCCAATATTCAGTGCAGTTTATTCTCTCCTCCCCTCCCCCACCCCCTGCGGATCTCTCCAGGCTCCACCTCAGGCCGCCCTTTCAGCTGGGATGCTGCAGGCCCCACCCCGTCATTGCAGGACAATAGCATCTTGTCTTTCAGTCTCAGTTGGAACAGCACCTCTTTTGGGAACCCTCTGATTATCCTCAGTCGGCTTCTCCATCATGATCCCTGTCATCTGTGTTCATTTCTCTCACGGTTCTGACCACGCTGTCTTATAAGCACTTGCTTTGTCTTTCTCCCTCACTAGACTGCACTCCTGGAAGGCAGCAAGCATCGCTTTCATCCTCATCTCCCCAGCCCCTGAGGGCAGAGTCACACCCTGCAGAGAAGCTCGGGAGATGTGCATAAAAGGAGCTGCCTGCAGCTGCTGCGACTCTGCCTGTTCCAAGAAGCTGTGCAGCAGTCACTGTCTGTACTGCACCCCGAGGTGCCCTGCCCCCACGGTGCTTCGCTGTACTGTGTGGTTAATCCCGGCACCCCAGGCAGATGGGAAGCTGCTTGGAAACAGAGACAGTTTTCATGATATCCTACTCAAAAAAAGTCCAGCCAATAGAATTCTTTGTGAATGCCTGTGAGGATCAGGGCAGGACCCAGATGGGCACCGGTTAAGCGAAACTGAGCCCCTCTCGCTTTTGCCATATGTCCAGGAGGAGACACTGTCTCTGAGTCTTCACAAAGATGGGATTAAGAGAGAAAACTGAAAATTTTGGAAAGAAATGCTTGAGTTTTAATGCCAGCCATCAAGGATTTAAATGGTCTTTTACTGTCAACCACCTCAGGATTGCAAAAGTGGATGAGGAAGGGGGTCCTGCCACCACCAGTGGATCCCACCTGGGAAGAGTCCTACTTCCCCAGCCCGAGAGTCCTCTCCCTCACCCAGACACAGGTCTGGGGTGCCCCGTGAGGGAATCTTATCACGACATGTGCCTGGGAAGGGGTCTTTGTCTCTGCTTTCAGAGACTGCATTCTCCTCCCTGAGAGGCAACAGGCAGCCAGGCTGGGGAAGATTCTTTATCCTCTCAAGCAGCACAAGCAGGAAACAGTGAGACCTCCACTGAGAAATGTAAGTACAGTACATCATTAGAGGACATCTAAATAGCTGGAGAAGCAGTCTATGTTCATGGATCAGGAGGCTAGCGCTGTTTAGATGACGATGCTTTCCAATTGACCTACAGATTCAAGTCAGTCCTCATGCGAATCTCAGCTAACTTCTTTATTGACATTGAGAAGCTGATTCTAAAATTCATATGGACTTGAAAGGGACCCAGAAGAGACAAAGTGTTCTTTTTTTTTTTTTTTTTTTTTGGGATATGACCTTTATTGAGCTTATCCACCAGAGTGGAAATAATGTCTGTACAAAACCAAATGTTTGTTACTATAACTTCTGCATCACAATTAAAATCCAAACAGTTTTTTAAAAACAGTCAACTCAATCAAAACCCACTACTTCAGAATCAATAGCTTCTTCGAAGCCACAGTAACACTTAAATATGGTTAAGACTCGAATGCAGAAATTTGGTTGGTTGGAAAGCTAATTAAACTTCCAACTTGCTCAAATAGAATTACAAAAAGGCAAAATTGTGTTTTTCACAGAGATACAGTCCACTGGAATCACCAACACTGGACAGCTGTTAGAGTATTTAGAGTCCTGAGATAACAAGGAATCCAGGCATCCTTTAGACGGTCTTCTGTTGTCCTTTCTTCCCAATCAGAGATTTGTGGATATGTGGAATGACACCACCTCCAGCCATTGTAGCCTTGATGAGAGAATCCAACCCTTCATCTCCACGAATAGCAAGTTGCAAGTGACGAGGGGTCATACCTTTACCTTTAAGTCTTTTGATGCATTTCCTGCCAGTTCCAGCATCTCTGCGGTGAGGTACTCCAGGATGGCTGCGCTGTACACAGCGGCAGTCGCGCCCGCACGTCCATGACTGGTCGTCCTGGATTTCAGGTGTCGATGAATACGGCCCACTGGGAACTGCAAGCCGGCTCTCTGCGAGCGGGAAACCGCCTTTGTCTTGGCCTTTCCGGAGTCCTTCCCAGCCTTACCGCCAGCCATTTCGAATTCTGCTGAAGCTCAAGCAAGCAAGGCAGAGAAAGAGCTAATCAGACCCATGGCGAGATCCCACCAGCTACTCCTCCGTTGCACTGCGATCCAAACTGCCGACAAAGTGTTCTTGAAACAAAAAATAAAGTAGGTGTACTCATACTCCCTGATTTCACAACTCACTACAAAGCAACAGAAATCAAGACGATGTGATACTGGCATTAAGAACAGGCATAGAGATCAATGAAATGTCATGGAGAGCGTCCAAAAATAAATCCACACATTTAATAGTCAACTGATTTTTGACAATGGTGTCAAGATCATTCAGCGAGTAGAGAATAATCCTTTCAACGAATGGCACTGGGACAAATGTACACAGCCATACACAAAAGAATGAAGTAGAATCCTTACCTCACTCCATTTAAAAGTTAACTTTAAAAGGAGCAAAGGCCTAAATATAAAAAGCAAAACTATAGAAATCTTGGACTGAAAAAAAAGGATTAAATCTTCATGACCTTGGATTTGGCAGTTCAATTCTCAGTAATAAAACAACAAATAATCTAATTAAGGAATGGGCAAAGGATCTGAGTAGACATTTCTGCAGGGAATATGTACAAATGACCAGTGAGCACATGAGAAGATGCTCAGCCCCATTAGTCATCAGAGAAACGAACATAAAAAAAATCACAGTGAGATACCACTTCATCCACTGGCATGACTAGAACAAAACATTAGATAGTCATAAGTGTTGGTGATGATGTGGGAAAATCAGAACCCTCATATCCTGCTAGTAGGAAGATAAAAATTGTGCAGCCAACTTGGAAAATGGTTTGGCAGTCCCTCAAATGATTAAGCATAGAATTACCATGGAGCCCAGCAATTCCACTTTTAGATATATACCCAACAGGGAGAAAACATGGTCACACAAAACCTTGTACATGACTGTTCATAGTAACATTATTCATAATAGCCAAAAGTCAGAAGCAACACAAATGTCCATCAGCTGATGGATGAAGAGACAAAATTTGGTCTATTCATACAATGGAATATTATTTGTCTATAAAAAAGAATGTAGCTCTGATACATGCCACATGAATGAACCTTGAAACTTGCTAAATGGAAACAGCCAGTCACCAGAGACCACATATTGTACTATTCTATTTATACAAAATGTACAGAACATGGAAATATATAGGGACAGAGAGGAGATCAGTGGTTGCACAGGGCCAGCAGTGGAGTGCAGACCACCTAAGGAAATGATAGCTAAAAGCACAGGGTTTTGATGAAAATATTCTGTAATTGCCTGGGGCGATCATTGCACACATCTGTGAGTATGTTAGAAACCACTGAATTATACAGTTTAAATAGGTAAGTTGTGTAGTATGTTAATCATAATTCAAAATAACTGTTAAAAAGAGGATGGCAAGTCCAGAAAGTTCCAAATTATCTAGCCTGACTGCAGTGCAGGCCACTGTAGCTAGTGCAGAGCACACAGCTGGAGAGAGGGAGGTCCCTGACACATGCGGAGTTGGAACAACATTCCCAGGTCGGTGGGGAGCCAGGGGAGGCTTTAGGCTCTAGAATGTTGATATGGCAGATTTCAGGGGCGATAGGAGGAAGAAAAGGCAGGGTGATCTGCTGTTCCGTGGTCAACTGCATTTCCATAGTCCCCAAAACACGACTTGCCCTGCAAATGTGCCCCTTTCTTTCTCCCCATCCCTACCTTCCTCAGCTGGTGAGGCCACTGTTCCCTCCCAGCTTACAGTCCTGTCTTCTTCACTGATCCTGCTAAATATGAACTTCCCTGTGCGGCATTAGTTTATCCATTTATGTTTTCTAAAGAAAAAAGCAATGATTGTTTGATGCCTCAGTGTGGCAGAGAGGCAGGATCATTCTGACTGTACTCTTCTCCATGCCTGCTGACTTCCAGTTAATAAAGCAAATATTCCCCTCAGCTCTGACCTCTTTTCTCTATGACCTGGGGGTGCAAGTTTGGGCAGCCTGAGAAGTAGCACTCCCAGAGTTGGGGAAATGCTTTCTAGGAAGGGATGTGTCGTAGTAATTGGCCACAGCCTCAGCTCTTCAGTGGCCTCCAGGACTGTGCATAAACCTTGCCTCAGCCTTTTATGCCATTATTAAGAAAAAAACACTAACAAAAAAAGGGAATTGGTTTTGTCATGTCCATGTTATAGGGATAACACTGAATCCTCAACTCTGAGTGATAAAAATAATTGACAAACTTTACTACTTTAACTCTCATGAGTAATAATGTATTTGAAACACACCTGTGTTCATCAGGGAACAATAGTGTTGCAATTTGCTGCTGAGAACCTCTCAAAGACAATGCTGACTCCTGCACCTTTGGGCAGCCAAGGGCCAGCGCAGGTGTTGGCAACCCCCAGAGGATGCGAAGAACTGTGGAAGCCGAAAGGACCTTTGCAGGCACTTGGGAGCTGCCGTTATTGCCACCCTCAACGTGCTGTAAAGGGGCATTGAGGTGTTTGTGGGTGCGGCACACCCGAATAACTGCAAACAACATGATATGCTGCTAGTAACACCAAATTCTCAGGTTTCTGGAATTACTCCCAACATTGAGCGAAAGCAAGAGTGCAAATTATATTGTGAGAAGGCTTTAATTTCTGATTCTTTAAATAAATATTTAGAATATTGCATAAGGCTTCCATACCACACTGTTCATTTACAACAAAGTGAACTTTTGCCTCCTGCATGGCTGTTTGCAGACGTGGTCCTGGAGAAGGTTCTCGTGGCTGTAGAGAGTCAGTGTTTCAGCCAGAGGAGATTTAACTGTCCTCCAGCCCTGCCCATCTGTACTCTCCAAGACCTCTTTCAGATCTCTCAGGGGTCAGGCTCTGAGCCCAGAGAAAATGGATCCCTGGGTCCAAGCAGGCAATGCTTTTAACCTGAGTTACAGACAAGGTGAGATCAGGTGAGGGGAGGGACAGACTTGCTTGGGTGCAACATTGAAGGGGACACCAAAAACTCGGTAATTGAGATAAATACCACATAATTTAGTGTTCAGAAAATCAGAATAAATAAAAAGTGATATTACTTTTTCCCCTTTTGCCTCAAGCTTTCATAGGGCTTGGCATAGCATTGTTTCTGGTCTTGTTACTTAAGATTTTGATATTTCGTTCATTGTGGATTTTGTACTATTCTTGATTTAAAAAATATTACATGAGAATATTATTCATTAATTTTTGGGTGTCTTCCCCAGGCTAGGACCTTACTTGTGTCATTACTAGCCCTGTTACAGACGCTCCTGTGCACAAAAAAATCACTGTGGGGAATCAGAAGGGTGAGTCTGTGCAAGCCTCCAGGGGCTCACACATTTTCTCTCTCCCTTTCTCTCTCCCCCCTCCTTCCTTCCCTTTCATCTGTGCTTTCTGCACAGGTTTTGAGGTTCAGGAGGCAAAATGAAAACAAACAAACAAAAAGCCACTTGTCTTATTTTCACTGGCAGGCATGTCTGATATAAAATCTTGAATTGAAGCTTTCTAAAATACCCCTAATTGGTAATTTAACAGTTAGTTCAAAGGATATTCTTGGTATAAAACAAACCTAAGGACCAGATTGAAAATGGGATCATAAAAAGCTCAACATTAGGTAATTCTCTCTATAAGACACCTTCAGGCATAAAAGTATGTTAGAATAAAAACCATATTAGGGAATTTAATAGCCTTCTCCAATCGCCAAGCAGTTCTTGCATCTTGATGTGTTTGTCAGGGAGTGTTGGCGGTGGAAGAGAGCTGACGTCACAGGCAGGTCAGTAAGCCGCATGGCACAGATGAGGGTCCGGCTCCTGAGACTTGTGCCAGATACAGCCAGGTGCAGAGCACGGGAAACACTCTCTCCATCTGCCAACAGGGCCTATCCTGGAGGCAGGGGAGGAATTAGGGGACATTTTCATTTTCCTTCCTTATACTTTCATGTATTTTAAATGCCTTTCACAATAAGCATGCGTAATATTTTTTTTAAATGATCTTTATATAATTTTAAGTGCTTTCTATAGGGAGAATAGTAAATAATATTTCTTAATTCCAATAAATACCAAGCAATAGGAAAGCATATAAGCAGTAATACCAGGTTTGGGGGTTAGTACCAAAAAGAATCGTTGGAGCTCAGGCTGCGAAAAATTGAAAAGTGTTAAAAACCCTGCCACAAAGATTCCTGTGGACCTACTTGAAAATGAGGAGAGGGACTGTCTCATGCCTCAGAGCTGTGGAGCCCCCACCCTGCAGTCAGGCCTCTGTCAGAGTTCCCTACTTGCAGACAATGTCACTTCGGCTGGAGGTTTCACACCCGAGATGAGATCACAGTGAGGACTGGCAGTAGAAAAATTGTTAATTTGGCAGAGTTTGCTGGTGGTTTCTTTCCAGCTGACCCAAGTCCATAGCTGCAGAGCTTGAGAAATTTCACCTGGGAGAGCCAGATCTCCTCAGTAAGGAAGGCTTTTGTACTAAGAGGCCTTTGAACAAGGCTGGAGTTGGGCTCTGGAAGTGTGAATGGGCCTGGAGCAGCCACAGGAGGAAGGCAATGGTGGCTTAGCTAAGATGGAGCATGGTGTCATGATGCTGGGCTGGAGGAAACCAGGGGGCCCTGCCCGGGCTGGGTGTCTGCTAGAGCCTATGTGTGTTCAGGCTGAGGAGAGCTGGCTGTGTGCATATATGCACGTATATGTCAGAGGGGTTGTCAGCACACACAAACTATGGCCTGCCAAGGAGGCTGAGTGAGGCAGAAGAGCACTGTCAGTCACTGCTCCCAACTTAGCTTGAGTGTGAGTGTGAGGCATCAGCACAAGATGATGTTGAAATGTAAGTTCCAAGAAGATGAAGATTTCATCTGTTTTGTTCATTATGAATGTATTCAAAACTCCTTGCATATATTAGACACTCCATAAGTGTTAAGTAAATGAAGAAAGGAAGGAAGGAATGATAGATACTAGGAAATGGACAGCAGGGTGGGGTAAGGTGTAAGGCTCAAATGTAAGTTGGTAGAACAGATGTTACCTGACCTCAAGACTTCTTAGAAAGCTGAAGTAGTAGATACAGTGTGGTATTGGGATAAGGACAGATGAAAAGATCAGTGGGGCATACAAAGGCCAAAGAGACCCATGTGAACAGAGTCAATTGATTTTCAACAGAGACATGAAAGCAAGTCAATAAGTAAAGTCTTTTAAACAATTGGTGCTATAACAACTGAATATAAGAAAGACAAAAAAAATTTTTCACCTTCTTCTACATAACATATACAGAAATTAAGAGGGATCGTAGACTTAACATAAAAGCTAAAACTATAAAGATTTTAGAAGAAAGCAAGAGAAAATATCTTGGTGGCTTGGAATAAGCAAAGATTTTTTAAGTAGGCTTAGAAATTGACAACCACAAAAGAAGAAAGATGATTAATTAGACTTCACAGAAATTATACCATTAGGAAAATGAAATGACAAGCCTCAGGGGTAAAATATTCACAAAACATATCTCTAACAAGGAATTCAAGAATATATAAGGAACTCAAACTATTCAGTAAGATAAAAACTGTCACATTAAAAATGCAAAACATTTGAACAGACACTCTACAAATGAAGATATATGAATGATCAATAAACACATGGAAAAGTTCTCAACATCATTAGTCATCAGGGAAATTTAAAATAAAACCTCAAGTTAGCATAGTTTAAAGCACTAGAATGTCTAAAACTGAAAAGACTGACAGAACTAAATGTTGGCAAGAATGTGGAGTAGCCAGAACCCTTATAGGCTCCTCATGGGAATCTGAAATGATATGATTTATAAGAAAATCCTACAGTGTAAGACAATGGCTAATACTTTATATCATTTAAACATGCACCCGCTCTTTGGCCTTGTCACCTCATTCCTGCATGTTCACCTAAGAGAAATAAAAATTTGTGCCCATACAAAGATGAGTAGACAAATGTAATAGCCAAAACATGGAAAAAACATGTCCATCAAAGGAAGGTAGACAAATTACAGTATATTCACACAAACTTCTCAGAAACAAAGAAAAACAAATTACTGACACAATGACATAGATGAATCTCACAGATTGCTGGTCAAAAGAAGCATATGAAGCTCAAGAACAGGCAAAACTAATGGAGGGTAAAAATAATTAGGACAATGATTGCCTTGTGAGATTGGGGGATTAAGTACAGAGGGACAGGAGAAAACTTTCTATAAACAATGTAAATGTTCTAAATTGTGAGGGGTGTGGGTTACACAGGTATATGTGTGTGTCAAAATTTTAAGGCTAAGGTTTGCACATATATATCCATTTTACATAAAGTAAAAAAACCTGTAATAATAATAAAAATAACACATTCAGTGAAGAGATGGGAGTGGGAGAGGGTATAGATGAAAAAAGAAAGGTAAAATGTTAATTGATGAAGACGAGTGATGGATACATAAAGATTTATTATATAATTTTGTTTAATTTCTCTAGTGATAGGGTTGAGATGTGAGTTCCCTCGGAATCTCATGTTGAAATGTATCCCCAGTGTAGAAGGTGGGGCCTGGTGGGGAGCTGTTTGTGTCATGGGGGCAGATTCCTCATGAATAGCTTGTTGTCCTCCTTGTGGTAACGAGTGAGTTGCTGCTCTGAGTTCTAGCAAGCTCTGGTTGTTTAAAAGAGCCTAGGACCTCCCCATACCCTGACTTTTGCTTTTGCTCTTGCCATGTGATATGCTTGCTCCTGCTTTGCCTTCTGCCATGATTGGAAGTTTTCTGAGGCTTCACCAGAAGCTGAGCAGATGCCGGCACCACACTTCCTGTAAAGCCTATAGAACCATGAGCAAAATCAACCTCTTTTATTTATAAGTTACCAGTCTCAGGTATTCCTTTACAGCAAAACAAAAACAGGCAAAAACACTGATATCATTTGGATCTGTGTCCCCACCCAAATCTCATGTCCAACTGTAATCCCCACTGTTGGAGGTGGGGCCTGGTGGGAGGTGACTGGGTCACTGGAGTGGAGTTCTCATGAAGGGTTTAGCACCATCCCAATTGGTACTGTACAGTGAGTGAGTTCCCATGAGATCTTGTCATTTAAAAATATGTAGCACCTCCCAGCTCTCTCTCAGTCCTGCTCCTGCCGTGTAAGAGACCTGCTCCCGCTTTGCCTTCCACCATTAGTAAAAGCTCCTTGAGGCCTCCCCAGAAGCAGATGCTGCTATGCTTCCTATATGGCGCCTGGAACACAGAGCCAATTAAATCTCTTTATAAATTGCTCAGCCTCAGGTATTTCTTTGCAGTAGTGTGAGATGGACTAATACACACACTTAATGTGAAGATTTTCATTAAAAAACTTAACTGTCATCTGGAACTAGCCCTTTTTTGGATCTAACTGTGTAGTAGAAAGTAGATCAGAGCATAGCACTCAGGAGAGAGAACACCATCTCGATTTATTCATGCAGCTAGAAACATCTTTTACACATCTCCTCAAAAAGTACATATCATGCACAGCAGGCTGAAAAGCACAAGCCTGAGCCAAAAAGGGAAGAAGGCAGAGAAGCTTTGAGAGAACAAGGTTCTGAGCTCAGGGGATGTTCTTTTCTAACTCTGGGCACTTGAGTGGGAGAAGAGGTGTGGGCTGGACAGTAAGCATGGCCCAGGTGTGGATATGAACAGGTAGGCAATGGGATGAAATTTGGAGCCAGGGCACCAGGTGGGATCTTGTTAAAAAGTAATCCAGTGAATGGGGTTGAGAATATCCTTTACCTACTTGCTCCCATTCCAATTCCCTAGAAATGCCATTAATAGAAAGTGAATTTAGTAATGCTAGAAAACAAGAGGGGCACTTTCTGTGGACCAAAAATGATAAGGAATGCATGAAAAATAGGAGATAGATGGAATAGTGCAGAAGGAAGAAGCCACTTCCTAAAATATGAACAAGAAAGATGTTTAGAAAAGGTGGCCCAGAACCCATGGGCTGCCAGCATGGAGATGGGGGTGTGCTAGGTGATGAGGGCCTGGAGCACACATGAGGGGGTTCTGCCACTGAAAGGCCATTTTCACCTGCTTCTCTTCTCTCTCATGCCAACCGGAATCTTTAGAGCTTCCATCTTGGGGCAAGAGCCAGGGGTGGACCTGCCCAGAATCAAGCTATCATCCTGAGGTGTCACCTCTGCTGCTGGCACAGCCTGCCCTTCCCGTGCACAGGACAGCACACAGAAGTGCTTCGAAGACAGTCTGGCAAGAAGCCTCACAGTCACAGGTGAGCACACGGCTAAGGCCCTCCAAACACACACAGACACACACACAGACACACACACACACACACAGACACACACACTTCAGGGGGAAGTAGGACAAAGAAAATATGACCAATCCAACAAAATCCAGGAGTAGAAAAAGTGATGACTTTTCTTAATTAAGTGATGACTTACTTGTGTATTACCAATAATACACAATTCGAAAATGAAATAGAAAAAAACTCAATTACAGCAGCACAAAATCTATAAAAAGAGCTGAAATAAACTTCACATGAAACTTACAATGCTTAATAAGAAGCCTATAAAACATTTCTCAAAAGCATAAAAGAAGACTCAAATAAATGGACATATGGCACATTCTTGGATGGAAAAATTCACTATTTTAAAGATGTTGAATCTGCCCAACTTAGCCTGTAAATTTAATGCTATCTCAATCAAAATTCTAAAAAAGTCTTGATCAACTGAAGAAAATATTTATTGAATTGATCTGGAAAATATAATGCTCAAGAATTACTGAATACAGACAAAAAGGAATGACTGGAACAGACAAATAGTTTAACAAAACAGAACATTTTAAAAATAAAAATATGGACAGTCTATAACAAATGTAGCATTTAAAATAATGGGAAAAATTCTATACAACACAAAATTTGAAGACAATTGATTATTTATTTTGGGGTTCGTAACCTCAAAAGAGTTATAAAAAATAAAACCAAGAAGGATAAAAAGCTCTTTCACAAAAACTATTTTATTTATATTGTGCCCATGTGCACTCTAAAGCTATTAAATAAAATATATGCAAATATATTCATAGCATTGGAGAAGGTCTTCTTAAATAGATGCATTTCTTTAATTAAATAGATACACATCCTTAAATTGGCATAAAGCCTCATAAAAAGCTATAGAGTAAAAGATTGATAAGTTGAGTGATTGAAAATTTAAACTTTCCATATAAAATATCATAAATAAAATTAAAAGATAAGACATAAAGTTTCACTTCTGGTCAAGATAAAAAGATAGGGATTGGATTTACCCTCCTACCTGAACAAACAGCACAAACCAGAGGGAAGATATGAAACAAGGATGTTTGGCTAGCAGACCTCAGGAAGCACAGCTTGGGGTCGCTTGGGCTTACTTCCTGGACAGACATTTTCAGGCCACAGCTTAAGAAGGGGAAACACAGGTAAAGCCCAGTGGCCTTCCTGAGTTAAGGAGACAGGGTAGAAATTACAGGGAGTCCAAGGTGGTGAGAAGCAGCAGGGAAGAGCACTGAAATGGGTAGGAGACTCCACAGAGAGAGAGAGCAACCTCTACAACCCTCCAGAAAAGTCCCCTGAGTAACTGTGCATTTATCAGCATATACGTTTAAGAAAAATATACGAGCAGCAGAGGAAGATACTCTGTGTCTTCCCTTTAAAGTCTTTGTCTAGTAAATCCAGTGTCTGGGCTTCTTTAGGGATTTTCCCTATCAATTTACCTTATTTTAAATTTTCCTGTTTCTTTGCATGTTCTGTGATTTTTTGTTCTTCAAAATCAAGCATTTGGTTATTGTAATGTAGCAATTATGGCCATTAGATTCTCCCTTTTTCCAGGTGTCTTAGTCAGCTGAGTCTGCCACCACAAAATATCATAGACTGCGTTCCTTAAACAGCAGGAATTTATTTCTCTCAGTTCTGGAAGCTAGGAAGTCCAAGTTCAAGGTACTAGAAGGATCAGAGTCTAGTGAGGGGTCTGTTTCCTTGGGTTGCAGATAGCAGCCTTTTGGCCGTATCCTCACATGGCCTTTACTTGGTGAATGCTCATTGAGCAGTATCTCTCTCTTGTTCTCTTTTTCTAAGGCCACTATCCCACATGAAGTCTTTACTTTCATGACCTTATCTAAATCTAGTCACCTTCCAGAGGTCCCATCTCCCAACACCATAACACTGTGGGTAGGACTTTAACATGTGAATTTTGGCAGCTGCAAACATTCAGTTCATGACCTCAGGATTCGCTAGATTTTTAGAAATTGTTGAAGGCTGTAGTGGTTTGTTTTGAAACTGTTCTAAACTACTTATGCAAAGACTATTTCTTGTTATGTGTGCTCACTGAAATCTCCACGTCTTTAGCTTATGTTCAGTTAATGTTTTTACAGAGATTTCCTTGGATACCAGAAACTGAAACACACACACCACACACACACACACACGCCCTCTCTCTCTCTCTCTCTCTCTCTCTCTCTTTCTCTCTCTCTCTGGAAAACTATCTCTCCTAGACTTTGCCTCCCAGACTGCACACTGGCTCTGTGCTGGGTCAATTCTTCCCCAATTAGCTCAGCTTCCTCTGAACCTAGCGATTAGCCTAAGGTGAAGGCTGAAGGCTTCTGAGCAATTTTCTGACCATGCATTTTTGCTGTGGCATACATGTGGCTTTCTAAATCAGCCAACATATGCAGCTACTTTTGAATGTCTTAAGTTCCCAAAAAAGTATCACCTCAGCTTCTTCTTCATGCCTTAGATGATCTACTGTATGTCTCTACCCAGAATCTCTTGCCCCAAGCATCTGTGCTTTGTTGTCCCCTGGTACCTTTTTAAGTAGCGCCTGCCACTTTCCCCATCTGTGTTCCTAGTTAAATGAGACAGAGATGAATGAATCAGTCCTTCAAGTATCCGCCATCCAGGTTTGAACAGATGTACATAATAATTTGCAAATAAGGTCTGCTCCGTTCCCTCCACTTCAAGGAGAACTGGGAACCTAGTGGCTGCTGCTGCTGGGAGACAGTGAGACAAGGGACAGTGAAGACACCACACACATTTTTTTTTTTTGCATTTTGGACATAGCTTTTTCCTGATTGGGACTTTGCTTGCGTGCTCTAAGCCCTGATTGTTTTTAAGAGCTCTTATGATGTTGGTTCTAATGGCTTCTGGTTGTTTTGTTGATTTTTTTTTTTTTTTTTTCAGGGAATGAGAGCTTGGAGATCCCTAGGGTGCCATTTTGCTCATGTCCCTATGCTAAAGTCTTTTATTAAGTCTAATAGCTTTTAATGTATTCCTTAGACATGCGGATATAAACCTCTGTTTATAATATGACTATGTATTTGATTACATTGATTGCTTTTTAAGTGTTATATAAACTGTGCATACTTGACAAACATATCACTGGTTCAGGTTTATAATACTTTTCATATATCCATGGATGGAGTTTATGAATGTCTTATTGAGTTTTTTTGCATCTATGTTCTTCAGTGATATTAATATCTATTTTTTCTTACAATTTTTTAAATCTGGTTTTAGTATCAGTATATGTTGGTCTCATACAATACTTTGAAACATATTCCTTATTCTCTTTTTTGGAAGATATCGTAATATACTGATAATAATTCTTTTTTGAGTGTTTGGTAGAATTCACCAGTGAAGCTACCTGGGCCTGGACTTTTCTTTGTGAGAAGTTTTGAAATTATTAACTTTATTTCTTGTAGTTTTATTCAGACTTTCTGTTTCTTCTTGAGTCAGTTTTTAAAGTTTATTTCTATAAATTTGTCTATTTTATCTAGGTTGTTTGATATTTGACATATGTTTCTTTGTAGTATTCCCTTACAATCCTTTTCTATTCCTATAAAGTCAGTAGTAATGTTTCCTCTTTATTTCCTGGTATTAGCAACCGAATCTTCTTTTGTTCCCTACTCTTTTTCTTTTTAGTTCTTTTCCTTTTTACTAGGTAAAGTTTTGTCATATTGATTAATCTTTAAAAAAAAACACAACTTTTGTGTTCATCGAGTTTCTTTATTGTTTTCCTGTTCTCTGTTTCATTTATTAGATCCTCACTCTTCATTTTTAATTTCCTTCATTCAGCTTGCTTTTGTTTCAGTTTGTTTCCTTTTATAGTTTTCTAAGATAGATAATTAGGTTATTGATTGGAGGCATGTTTTAATTTTTCAGTGTAGGTATTTACACCTGAAAATTTCACTTCAACACTGCTTTTTTGCTGCATCTAGTAGAATTTGGCATGTTGTATTTTTGTTTTCATTCATCTCAAAGCATTTTCTAATTTTCTTAGAGGTTTCTTTCTTGGTCCCATTAGTTATTAAAGACTGTATTGCTTAGTTTCTACAAATGTCCTTCTTTATTTATTTCTAATTTGTTCTGCAGTGGTCAGAGAGCATATTTATATGCTTTCAATTTTTTTCAAATGTATAGGGACTTGTTTTATATTCTAACATATGGTCCATTCTGAAAGTGTTCCATGTGGTCTTGAGAAATATGGGTATTTTTTTTTTTTTGCTTTGGTTAGAAAATATGTATATTATTTTGTGTTACAGAAGCTTATAAATGTGTATTTTTTATGTATTAAAAACAGAAACATTAAAAATTATTATGATAAAATACACACGTTAGTTTAAAATTTCAAACATTACAGGTTAGCAGAAAAATAAAAGATAAAAATGCAGCCAAACAACTGCCTTACAACCCAGTTTCACTTCCTAGAGTACTTTGTTGACCAAAACCAAAGTAGGAAATACATTTTACAGGTATACAGAAAGCTGAAGAAATGTTTTATACATTTTACTTGACTTTACTAGTACAATGCAACCTGATATTTCTTTTTTCTTCTTGTCTCCTAATGTAGGTTGTAACTACTAAATTGATTTCATTCCCACAGCTTGAAAACACTGCCCGAAAGGTACCAACATCAAACTGTTTTTAGTACTTTTGATAGTTATTCCATAATTTAAAATAATACAAATTATGGAATACAAAATATGGAATACAAATAATACAAATGTTGTATTATTTTAAATTATGGGTATTTTATTATTGTTGGGTGGAGTTTTCTATACATGTCTGCCAAGTCTAGTTGGTTTAGAGTGTTGCTCAAATCTTCCCCTTTATCTTCTGTACAGTTCTGGATTTGAAATGGGATATTGATATCACCACCTATTGTTGAATTGTGTATTTCTTTTTAAAATTTGGTCAGTCTTTATTTCATGGGCTTAGGGGCTTTGTTTTTAGGTGCGCATATGTTTATATGTGTTATTTACTCTTGTTGATTGACCTTTTTTGTCTTTATAAAAGACCATTATTTGTTTTTAGTAATAATTTTTGTATAAAGAGTATTTTATTTATTAGTGTTCACCACTCCATCTTGCTTTTGTTTAGCATTTACATAGTATATTATTTTCACTCTTTTCCTTTCAATCTATTGTGTCTTTGAGTCTAAACTGTGTTTCTTATAGACATGCTATTAGGTCATAGTTTTTAATCCATGTTGTCAATCTCCTCTTTTTAATGGTGTGTTTAATCCATTTTCAGTGTAAAGTTATTACTGATCACTAAGGTAAATAGCAATTTTGTTATTTGTTTCTATATGTCATAGCTTTCTCTTTCTTTATTCATTTATTGCTATTTCTTTTTTGATGTTATGTGGTGGACCTTCTTTTTTTTACTATAGTTTTGAGGTTTTCCCTAGGCATTGCAATCAACATCTTAACTTAAAACTACATATATTTAAATTTTTATATATATAAGATATATATTTATAATTAATAACAAATTAAATTCACAATTTGGATATGAATTTAAAATAATATATTTAATCAATATCAACTTTGCTGTTATGCTGTTATTTCTTCCTCATTACTTTGTGCTATGATGCTTATACAAATTACATCTTTATACATTATATGCCCATAAACATTTTTACACTGCCTTCTTTATGCAGTTGTCTTTTAAATCACAAAAAAATGGAGTTAAAAATTATACAACTATATTCTTTATATTTACCTATGTAGTTACCTTTAATGGTGCTCTTTATTTCTGTATGTAGGTTTGAGTTACTATCAGGTGTCCTTTCATTTAAATCCTAAGGACTTCCGTTAGTAGCTCTTGTGGGGCACTTCTAACAGCAATAAATGTTGTTGGCTTATATTTATCTAGGAATATCTCAACTTTTCCGTAACTTTTGCAGGATAATATTTTGGCTGTAGGATTCGTGGTTGACATTCATTTTCTTCCATCACTTTGAATATGTTAATCACTGACTTCTGGCTTACATTATTTTTGCTGAAAATATCAGCTGTTAATCTTATTTGGAGTTCTGTGTTTGTGATGAGCTGCTTTTCTCTTGCTACTTTCAAGATGAAATCTTTGTCTTTGTTTCTTGACAGTTGGATTTTGATATGACAAGCTGTGAAAGTCTTATTTTATCCTAGTTGGGAGTTTGTTGAACTTCTTGAATATGTGGATGGATGTTTACCATAACTTTGTGTAGTTTTAATCCATTATTTCATTAAATTTTTTTCTTCACTTTTCCTTCTCTTTTCTTCTGTGATTCTCATTTTATATTTATCGATGTGCTTGCTAATGTCTGACAGGTTTCTGATGCCCTATTAATTTGTCTTCATTATTATTTTTTTCTGTCATTTCTACTAAATCTCAATGGATCTATCTTAAAATTAACTATTTTTTTTTTTAGCTCAAATTTGCTGTTGAGCAACTTCAGTAAATTTTTCCATCCAATTGGTGTACTTTTTAACTCAAAAATTCATATATGGTACTTTTAAAAAATATAATTTCTGTGTACTGATATTCTCATTTGTTGGGAAATTGGTATCACAGTCTGTTTAAATATATTTATCATTTTTTAAAGTTCTTTAAATATATTTAAAATAGCTGATTTAATGTCTCTCTAGTAAGTCTACATCCTTAAGGATATTTTCCATTCACTGTTTTCTCCTGTGCTTGTTTCTCTGTATATGTTGCAATTTGTTTTTGAAAACGATATTTAAAAACAATCATTTGGCAGTTCTGGAATTCAGATTCCTCTCTTGCTCAGGATTTGATGTTGTTGCTGCTTGTTGTTGTTTTTATTGTTGCTGTTTGTTTAGTGACTTTATCGAACTGATTTTGTAAGTTTTGTATTCTCTGTCATTTGTGGCCATTAGAGTCTCTACCTGTAAGTAAGAGTTTTCAGAGAACTTCCAGAAAGATCAAATTATGGCTATTTTTTGAGAATGTTGCTTTTGGGGAAGCTCTGAACTTATTTTTTCCCCTCCAATGGCTTAGAGGTTGCTGATTTTTTCCCCATGATTATAGAGCTATTATTTACAAGGCAATTGCAGAGCTAGAGACAGAGTATTTGGAATATAAGAAGTTAAAATGCCATGAAACTTAATGTTCTCACTGGGATTAAATATTTCCTTGAATAAACAGTCCTTGGATTTTTGCAAGCTTTTGGATGATTTTCAGAGTTCTTAAAATGTTGATATTTACCTTATTTTTGGCCAGTGTTCTCATTTATTTTATTTAGAATCACATTTTGTGGAGTACCTTTGATGTCACTTCAAATGATTTTTAACAAGGATGAGTAAGCAATGTCAAATATTATTAATTACCTTTTCAACAAGTGGTGCTTGAGTGATTGCTATTTGTAGGCAAAATAAATAAACAATCAAGAAACATACAAACCTCAATCTAAACTACATCACACCTTACACAAAAGTAAATTCAAATCAAATTTTGAAATTTACACTGGACGGTATTCTCCACAAAAACAAACAGGAGAATATTGTATGCATGTATGTATAATAGATGCATAAGATGTAAACATACATTTATACTTTTACATACACATACATATGTATAAAGCCAGTGATAAATTCCAGTTTGAATCTGAAGGTCCAAGAAACAGAAGAATCAATGGTGTAAGTTCCACTCTGAGTTGAAGTCTGAAGACAGGAGAAGACTGATGTCTAAGCTCAAAGAAAGTCAGAGAAAGAGAATCCTTCCTTCTTCTACGTTTTTGTTCTATTCAAGTCTCTAGTGGATTGAATTAGATCCACCCACATTAGGGAGGGTATCCTGATTTACTCAGGCTATAGATTCAAATGTTGATTTCATACAAAAACACTCCTACAGACATATTCAGAATAATGTTTAATCAAATATCTGGACACTCCATAGTCCAGTCAATTTGACACATAAATATGACCATCACATAATTAAACATAAAACATATTTTGTTTTTGGTAAAAGAATAGTAAATATTTAACATCTAGGTCTAGGCAAAGAGTTTGTAGACTTGATATCATAACCCAATCCATACAGAGAAAATAGATATATTTGTCACGTTAATATTATAAACTTTCACTGTTCGAAACATATGTAAAAAGTATAAAAACCAAATTAAAGAGAGGGAGAAGACATTTTTCAAAGCACACATTCAGTAATTAACTGGTATCTAGAATATATTAAAAATAACTCTCAAAACTCAAAATGTAACAAAAGAGGCAATTGAATTATATAATGGGTAAAATATATTAACTAACATTTCACCAAACAGGGTATACAGATAACAGAAAAGCACATGAAAAGATATTCAACATCATTTAGTGATCAGCAATACAAGTTAAAAATCATGACGAGCTATAACTGCATAACTATCAGAATAGCCAAAAGTAAAAAATAGAAGCAACAACAAACACTGGTGAGAAAATAAAAGATCTGGATTACTCACATATTTGCTGCTTGGAATATAAAATTGTACAGCCACTCTAGAAAAAGTTTAGAAGTTTTTTTTAGTTTCAACTAAACCTGCAGTTACCATATCACCCTGCAATTGCCTTTTGGACATTTTCTAGATAAATGAAAATTTATATTCGCGCAAAAACCTGAATATGAATGTTCATAGTAGCTTTATTTATAATAGGTAAAACAATGATATCAGTACAGAAGTGTCTCACCAGGTAAATGTTAAAAAAATCATGAAACACACATATCATATAAAAAAAGCATTAAAAGAAAATGAACAGTTGATTTACCCTCTGATTTAGATGAATCATCAGGAAGTTATGCTGAGTGAAATGAGCTAAATATCGTATGATTCTATTTATGTAACTTTTGAAATGACAACTTTTTTGAAATAGACAACAGATTATTGGTTAACAGGGATTAGCTGTGAGGTAACTATGGTTATAAAAAGGAAACATGAAGGATCTTTGTGATAAGAAAATTGTTCAGTATCTGATTCTGGGTGTGGATGCTATAAATACATATGTCATAAAATTGTATTTTGTTGAGGATTTTTGTATCTATGTTTACCAAGGATACTGGCCCAAGGTTTTCTTTTTTTGTTGTGTCTCTGCCATGTTTTGGTATCAGGATGATGCTGGCCTCATAGAATGAGTCAGGGAATAATTCTTTCTTTTCAATTTTTTGGACTAGTTTCAGTAGGAATAATACCAGCTTTTCTTCATACACCTGGTAAAATTTAGTAGCGATACTATCTGGCCCTAAGCCTTTTCTTTTTGGTAGGATTTTCATTAATTCCAGAATTAATTCAGAATTAATTCCAGAACTCATTTTTGGTCTGTTCAGGAATTCAATTTCTTCCTGGTTCAATCTTGAGAGCTTGTATATTTTCAGGAAACTTTTTATTTCACCTAAGTTTTCTAGATTGTGTGCATAGAAGTGTTCATATTATCCAGCCAAACTAAGCTTCAGCAGCGAAGGAGAAATAAAATCCTTTACAAATAAGCAATTGCTGAGAGATTCCATCACCACCAGACCAGCCTTACAAGAGCTCCTGAAAGGATACAAAATCAATATGCAAAAATCACAAGCATTCCTATACACCACTAACAGACTTAAAGAGAGTCAAATCAAGAAAGAACTGCCATTCACAATTACTACAAAGGGAATAAAATACATAGGAATACATCTAACAAAAGATGTAAAGGACCTCTTCAAGGAGAACTACAAACCACTGCTCAAGGAAATAAAAGGATAAAAACATATGGAAAAACATTCCATGCTCATGGTTAGGGAGAATCAATATTGTGAAGATGGGCATATTTCCCAAAGTAATTTATAGATTCAATGCTATCCCCACTAAGCTACCTATGACCCTCTTCACAGAACTGGTAAATAGAAATTCCATTTGACCCAGCAATCCCATTACTGGGTATGTATCAAAAGGATTGTAAATCATTCTATTTTAAAGACACATGCAGACGTATGTTTGTTGCAGCCCTGTTTACAATAGCAAAGACTTGAAACCAACCCAAATGCCGATTGATGATAGACTGGACAGAGAAAATGTGGCACGTATACACCATGGAATACTATGCAGCCATAAAAAAGCGATGAGTTCATGTCCTTTGTAGGGACATGGATGAACCTGGAAAACATAATTCTCGGCAAACTGGCACAAGAACAGAAAATCAAACAGTGAATGTTCTATTGAACATTGAGAACATAGGCAAGTGTTGAACAATGAGAACACATGGACACAAGGAGGGGAGCATCACATACTGAGGTCTGTTGGGGGGGACTAGGGGAGGGACAGTGGGGGGTAGAGAGTTTGGGAGGGATAGCATGGGGAGAAATGTCAGATATGGGTGATGGGGATGGAGGCAGCAAACCACATTGCCATGTAGGTACCTATGCAACAATCCTCCATGTTCTTGATATGTACCCCAGAACGTAGATCTCAATAAAATATATATATTTTTTAAAAAAAGAGCTCCTGAAAGAAGCACTAAACATAGAAAGGAACAACCAACACCAGCCACTGCAAAAACATACCAAATGGTAAAGAGCATTGACACAATGAAGAAACTGTGTCAACTAACGGGCAAAACAACCAGCTAGCATCAAATGGCAGAATCAAATTCACACATAACGATATTAACCTCAAACATAAATGAGCTAAACATCCCAATCAAAAGACACATACTGGCAAATTGGATAAAAATTAAAAACCCATTAGTGTGCTGTATCCAGGAAACCCATCTCATGTGCAAGGACACCCATAGGCTCAAAATAAAGGGATGGAGGAAGATTTAGCAAGCAAATGGAAAGCAAAAAAAAAGCGAGAGTCGCAATCCTAGTCTCTTATAAAATAGACTTTAAACCAAATATCAAAAGAGGCAAAGAAGGGCATTACATAATGGTAAAAGGATCAATGCAACACGAAGAGCTAATGATCCTAAATATATACACAGCCAACACAGGAGAACCCAGATACATAAAGCAAGTTCTTAACAACCTACAAAGAGACTTAGACACCCACACAATAATAGTGGGAGACTTTAACACTCCACTGTCAGTATTAGACAAATCAACCAGACAGAAAATTAACAAGGATGTCCAGGACTTGAACTCAGACCTGGACCAAGCAAACCTAATAGACATTTACAGAACTCTCCACCCTAAATCCACAGAATATACATTCTTCTCAGCACCACATCACACCTACCCTAAAATTTACCACATAATTGGAAGTAAATCACTCCTCAGCAAATGCAAAAGAACGGAAATCCTAACAGTCTCTCAGATCACAGTGCAATCAAATTAGAACTCAGAATTCAGGAACTAATTCAGAACCACACAACTTCATGGAAACGGAACACCTGGCTCTTGAATACTGACTGGATAAACAATGAAATGAAGACAAAAATAAAGATGTTCTTTGAAACCAACAAGAATGAAGACAAAACATACAGAATCTCTGGGACACATTTAATCTCTTGACACATTTCTAGAGGGAAATTATAGCAATAAATGCCCACATGAGAAGCGAGGAAAGATCTAAAATCAACACCTTATCATCAAAGTTGAAAGAGCTAGAGGAGCAAGATCAAAAAAACTCAAAACCTAGCAGAAGACAAGAAATAACTAAGATCAGAGCAGAACTGAAGGAGATAGAGACACAAAAAAACCCTTTAAAAAATCAATAAGTCCAGGAGCTGGTTTTTTGAAAAGATCAACAAAATGGACAGGCTGCTAGCCAGATTAATAAAAAAGAAAAGAGAGAAGAATCAAATAGATGCAATAAAAAACGATGAAGGGGATATCACCACCAATTCCACAGAAATACAAACTATCATCAGAGATTACTACAAACAACGCTATGCACATAAACCAGTAAACCTGGAAGAAGTGGATAAATTCCTGGACACTTGCACCCTCCCAAGCCTAAACCAGGTAGAAGTTGAAACCCTGAATAGAACAGTAACAAGGGTTGAAGTTGAGGCAGCGATTAATAGCCTATCAACCAAAAAAAAGCCCAGGTCCAGATGGGTTCACAGCTGAATTCTACAAGACATAAAAAGAGGAGCTGGTGCCACTACTTCTGAAATTATTTCAAAAAGAGGGGAATCCTTCCCAAATCATTTTATGAGACCAACATCATCCTGATACCAAACCCCGCAGAGACTCAACAAAAAAATGAAAACTTCAGGCCAATATCTGTGATGAACATAGTTGCAAAAATCTTCAATAAAATACTGGCAAGTCAATTGTAACAGCACATCAAAAAGCTTATCCATCACCATCAAGTAGGCTTCATTCTGGGGATGCAAGTCTGGTTCAACTTACACAAACCTATAAACGTAATTCACCACATAAACAGAACCAAAGACAAAAACCACATGATTATCTCAGTAGATGCAGAGAAGACCTTCAATAAAATTCAACAGCTCTTTATGCTAAAAACTCTCAATAAACTAGGTATCAACAGAATGTATCTCAAAATAATAAAAGCTATTTACGACAAACCTACAGGCAATATCATACTGAATGGGCAAAAACTGGAGGCATTCTTTTTGAAATCTGTCACTGGAAAAGGATGCCTTCTCTCACCCCTCCTATTCAATATAGTATTGGAAGCTCTAGCCAGAGCAATCAGGCAAGAAAAAGAAATAAAGGGTATTCAGTTAGGAAAGGAGGAAGTCAAATTTTCTCTATTTGCAGATGACATGATTGTATATTTAGAAGACCCCATCGTCTCAGCCCAAAATCTCCTTAAGATAATAAGCAACTTCAGCAAAGTCTCAGGATACAAAATCAATGTGAGGAAATCACAAGCATTCCTATACACCAATAACAGACTTAAAGAGAGCCAAATCAAGAATGAACTGCCATTCACAATTGATACAAAGAGAATAAAATACCTAGGAATACAACTAACAAGGGATGTAAAGGACCTCTTCAAGGAGAACTACAAACCACTGCTCAAGGAAATAAGAGAGGACAAAACAGATGGAATGAGATTTCATGCTCATGATTAGGAAGAATCTATATGGTGAAAATGGCCATACTGCCATAAGTAATTTATAGATTCAACGCTATCCCCATCAAGCTACCTGTGACCCTTTTCACAGAACTGGAAATGATCACCTTAAACTTCATGTGGAGCCAAAAGAGAGTCCACATAGGCAAGGCAAGACCATCCTAAGCAAAAAAAACCCAAAAAACAAACAAACAAACAAAAACCAAAAATCAACAAAAAACAAAAAAACGAAGCTGAAGGCATCATGCTACCTGACTTCAAACTATACTACAAGGCTACAGTAATGAAAACAGCATTTTTACTTAATATAATAATCTCCAGTTCCATTCATATTGTCACAAATGACAGGATGTCATTCTTTTTTATTACTGAATAATCCGTTTTGTATATATACCACATTTTCTTTATCCATTCATCTGTTGATCGGCACTTAAGTTGCTTTCAAATCTTGGCTATTATGAAAAGTGCTTCAATAAACATGGTGGTGCAGATATCTCTTCCATATACTGATTTCTTTTCTTTTGAGTATATACCTAGGAGTGTCATTGGTAGACAATAGAGTGGTAGCTCTATTTTTAGTTTGTTGAGGCACCTCTAAACTCAGTAGTTGTAATAATTTACATTCCCATCAACAATGTACAAGGGCTTCCTTTTTTCTGTATCATCACCAGGACTTGCTATTTCATATCTTTTGGATATAAGGCACTTTAAGTGGAGTGAGATAATATCTCATTGTAGTTTTGATGTACATTCCCCTGGCAATAAATAATGTTGAGAACATTTTAATATACCTATTTGCAATTTGTCTTCATTTGAGAAATACCAATTCAAATATTTTTCTCATTTGTGATTGGATTATTAGATTTTTGTTTTCTAATAACACTGCAACAGCACAATTAGAATGTTATAATATTCTGGGTTTTGCTGTGCACTAGTGAGTTTTGTTACTTTCATGTGATTACTCATTTCTCATGAATGTCCTTTCCTTTCTGATTGAAATACTCCCTTTAGCATTTCTTGTAGGACAACACTGGTGTTGATGAAATCCCTCATCTTTTGTTGGTGTGGGAAGGTGTTTATTTCTTCTTCATGTTTGAAGGATTTTTTTTTTTTTGACAGATATATTGTTCTAAGGTAAAAGCTTTTTTTTTTTTTTTTTTCCTTCAGCATTTTAAATATGTCATGCCATTCTCTGATGGCCAGTAAAATTTTTCACTGAGAAATCTGCTGCAAGATGTACTGGAGGAGCCACATTGCATGTTATTTGTTTATTTTTTCTTGTTGTTTTTAGGATCTTTTTTTATCCTTAACCTTTGGGAGTTTGATTATGAAATGTCTTCAGATAGTCTTTTTTGGGTCAAATCTTCTTGGTGTTCTATAGCCTTCTTGCACTTGGATATTGAAATCTTCTCTAGGTTTGGGAAGTTCCCTGTTATTATGCTTTTGAATATTCTTTCTCTCCCTATCTCTACCTCTACATTAAACTCTTAGATTTGGCCCCGAGGCTATTTTCTAAATCCTGCAGGCTTGCTTCATTTTTAAAATTCTTTATTGTGTCTCCTGTGACACTATGTATTTTCAAATAGCCTATCTTTAAGCTCACACATTCTTTCTTCTGCTTGATCAGCTCTCATGTTAAAAGATTCTGATGCATTTTTCAGTATGCCAATTGCATTTGTCAGCTCTAGGATTTCTGTTTGATTTTAAAAAAATATTTCAATGTCTTTGTTAAATTGATTTGATAGAATCCTTAATTTCTTGTCCACATTTTCTTGAATTTCCTCAATATAGATATTTTGAATTTTCTGTCTGAGAGGTCGCATATATCTCTGTTGCTTCAGGATTGGTCCCTAGTGGCTTATTTAGTTCATTTTGTGAGGTCGTCTTCTCCTGGATGGTGTTGATACTTGTAGATGTTCTTTGGTGTCTGGGCATTGAAGAGTCCGGTATTTATTTTAGTTTTTTCAGTACGGGCTTGTTAGTACCCATCCTTCTTTGGAAGGCTTTGCAGATGTTCAAAAAAACTTGGATGTTGTGATCTAATCTGTATCTGCTTTAGGGGCATCCCAAGACCTAACACTGTAGTTCTTCTAGACCTAAAGTGGTAAAACGTCTTGGACAAAATCCAGAAGAATCCTCTTGATTACCAGGCAGAAACTCTTGTTTTCCCTTCCAAACAGAGGCTGTCCTTCTATTCTGAGCCACCAGGAGGTAGGGGTGGTATGAAACAAGCAATCCTGTTGCCAACACCACCAGGACTACTGGATCAGAATTGAAGCCACTGCAGCACTGGGTCTTACACCAAGGCCTGCTGTAACCACACTCTGGCTGTGGCTTATGCTTGCTTAAAGCCCTGGGACTTTCCAATCAGCAAGTGCAAAGCCAGCCAGGCTTGTATCCATATCTTCAGGGTGACAAGTTTCCTGAGGCCTCAGATGGATTCAAAGGTGTCATCTGGGAGACAAGGGGAAGAGTCAAAGAGCTTAGAAGTCTGGTGTTCTATTGTGCTGCAGATAAACTGGCAGTCAAGCCACAAGATGGAGCCCTTTCCACTCTCCCCTCCACTTTCCAAAGATAGAGGATCCTTCCCCCGTGGTCCCACCACCATAGCCCCACGGTGAGTACTGCTGAGCTACTGCTGATGTTCCTTTAAGGTCCAATGGCCCTTTAGTCAGCATGTGGTGAATGCTGCCTGGACTAGGACTCACCCTTTGGGGCACTGCTTGGTGCGCTATCCCCTTGTGGCAAAGCTAGTACTTATGGTACAAAATGAAGTCCCCTTTACTCTTCCCTCTACTTTTCTTGAGCAGAAGGATTCTCTCCCCAGAGTCAGTCAACTATAGCTGTTAATGTGTGGAGACTCCCCTGAAGCCAGGAAGTCTCAGAGACTCACCCAACACCCAGTATGTAGTACCTGGGTATCACTGCTAGTTATTCAGGACCTAAGGGCACTTCAGTTAGCAGGTGATGAATGATGCCAGAACAGGGCTGCTCCCTTCAAGGCAGTGGGTTCCCTTCTGATTTAGGGTGTGTGTAGAAACGAACAGGATCTAGGGCCTGGAAATGACTGCACAACTCTGATTGGTGCCCTATCCTATGGAAGCACAGCTAGTATACAAGATGCAAGACACAATTTCTCCTACAATTCCCTCTTCTCTCCTCAACTAGAAAAAAAGGAGTCTCTTTGGAGCTGCAAGATGTGCAGCTTGGGGTTAGGGGAGCGGTGATGTCAGCACTCCCTTAGCTGTCCCAGCTGGTGGATCAGTAGGTTGTGTGCCTCCACATCCCCAGTCCACTGGCTCTGGGCACAGTTCAGCATTAGGCCTTGCCTACGGATGCAGTCCTTGTGGCCTAGACTGCCTTTCAAATTTATTTAGAGCCCCAGAGCACTCCAGCCTGAGGTGGCAAGGCTTGCAGAAACTCAAATTCTGACTGCTGGGATGGGCAATTCTCTGCCTAGGGCTGGTTTAAATATTTCCTCCATTTAACATGGGCTGATGTCAGCTGAGTTCGGTCTGGTTTTACTTTCTGCTGTAACAGGGCAGCACTGAATTCAATGCAATGTCACATTATTGTTACACTCTCCCTTTCCCAAGCACATAAAGTCTCTCTCTGCACCATGCTGTTGCTGCCAGGGTGGGGGTTGGGGAAAACAGTGGCATCAGCAATTCAAGACTGTTCTTATTTTCCTACCTCCTCAGGGCCTCTTTAAATGATATGAAGTTAAAACCAGGTACTGGGAGTCCCCACTAGATTTGGTTTTTTTATGAAGTTACTTTAATTTGTGTGTAGACAGTTCTTAAATTGGTGTCCTTGCCTGGAAGCTGATCAATGGAACCTTCTATTCTGCCATCTTGCCCTGCCTTAATATGTTTTTTGGCATCTCAGCTTTTATATTTTGGTTATTTCCTGTCTCATGCTAGCTGTGGGGCTGGCTTTTTCTTGTTCCTCTAGTTCCTCTAGGTGTGATGTTAATTTGTTAATTTGAGATCTTTCCTTTTGATGTGGTTGTTTCGTGCTATAAACTTCCCTCTTAACACTGTCTTAGCTATGTTCCAGAGATTCTGGTACGTTTTGTCTTTGTTTTCATTGCTTTCAAACAATTTCTTGATTTCTGCCTTAATTTCATTATTTACCCAAAAGTTATTCAGAAGCAGGAATTAAACCTTGTTTAAATTCCATAAGTTGTATGGTTTTGAGTGATTTTCTTAGTATTGATTTCTGTTTTCATTGCGCTGTGGGCCAAGAGCGTATTTGGTACAAAATACTAGAAAACTGAATCCAGTAGAACAGCAAAAAGCTAATCCATCACTATCAAGTAGGCTTTATCCTTTGGATATGAAGTTGGCCCAACACATACAAATCAATAAATGTGAGTCATCACATAAATACAACTAAACACAAAACCAAAGAATCATCTCAATAGATGAAGAAAAGACTTTTGATAAAATTTAACATCCCTTCCTGTTAAAAACCCTCAACAAACTAGGCAATGAAGGAACATACCTACAAATAATAAGCATCTATGAGAAAGCCACAGCCAACATCATACTGAATAGGTCAAAGCTGGAATCATTCCCCTTAAGAACTTGAAGAAGACAAAAATGCCCACTCTCACCACTCCTATTTAACACAGTATTGGAACTACTAGCCAGTGCAATCAGGAGAGAGAAATAAATCAAAAGCATCTAAGTAGACAGAGAGAAAATCAAACTATCCTCACAGATTATATGATTCGATACTTAGGAAACCCTGTAGTTTCTGCCCAAAAGCTCCTTGATGTGATAAACAACTTCAGCAAAGTTTATGGAAACAAAATCAATGTACAAAAATTAGTAGAATTTCTATATACCAAGAATGTCCAAGGTGAGAGCCAAATCAAGAACTTAATTCCATTCACAATAGTCACGAAAAGAAAAAAAAATATCTAGGAAAACAGCTACCCAGGGAGGTGAAATAACTCTGCAACAAGAATTACAAAACAGTGCTGAAAGAAATCAGAGATGACATGAACAAGAGGAAAAACATTCCATGCTCATGGATAGAAAGAATAAATATTACTAAAATGGCCATACTGCCCAAAGCAATTTATAGATTCAATTCAAGCCTGAGGTGGCAAGGGTTGCAGGAACTCAAATTCTAACTGCTGGGATGGGCAGTTCTCCTCTGCCTAGGGCTGCTTTAAATATTCCCTCAAATGGGCTGATGTCAGCTGAGTTCAGTCTGGTTTTATTTTCTGCTATATCAGGGCAGCACTGAATTCAATGCAATGTCCATCGTATTGAATGTCCATTGACATTCTTTACAGAATTAAAAACAACTATTCAAAAATTTATATGATCTTGGGACATGGATGAACCTGGAAACCATCATTCTCAGCAAAGTGACAGAAGAGCAGAAGATCAAACACCTCATGTTCTCACTCATAGGTGGGTGTTGAACAATGAGAACACATGGACACAGGGAGAGGAGCACTACACACTGCGGTCAGTCAGGGGGAAATGGGGAGGGACGGTGAGGGGTGGGGAGTTGGGGAGAGATAGCAAGGGGAGAGATGACAGATGTAGGTGATGGGGAGGAAGGCAGCAAATCGCACTGCCACGTGTGTACCTATGCAACTATCTTGCATGTTCTTCACATGTACCCCAAAACCTAAAATGCAATAAAATAAATAAATTGGAGAAAAAAAAATTTATATGGAACCAAAAAAGAATCCAAATAGCCAAAGCAATCCTAAGCAAAATGACCAAAGCAGGTGGCATTACGTTTCCTGACTTCAAACTATACTGCAAATCCACAGTAACTAAAACAACATGGTACTGGTACAAAAAACTCCACATTTACCAATGAAATAGACTAGAGAGACCAGACATAATGCCGTCTATCTACAACCATCTGATCATCAAAAAATACAACAAAAATAAGCAATGGGGAAAAGACTCTCTATTCAATAAAATATACTGGAATAACTGGTTAGCCATATGCAGAAGATTGAAACTGGACCTCTTCCTTACACTATATACAAAAATCAACTCAAGGTGAGTTAAAGACTCAAGCCCTTCAGAGAGGGAAAAATGATGGACACAAGGCAGGACTAATTTGAAGCTCCTGCTTGGACAGAATAGCCTTTGAAGACTCCCCCCCGCCCCCCGCCATTGTAAACTTTTGCTACAAGAACTACAGGAACATATCAGGAAAGACAAGGGAATCCACAGACCCTTTGAAGGAGGTGGATTACCACTGGAGGTCCTGTGGGACAGCTAACCAACTGTGATTCTGCTCGCTTTCTCAGGTGGAAGGCTTATAGCCCAAGGCAAGTTCTCAGTCCTGCTCACTGGTTGTCTGGAAATAAACCTGGTGCTGTTGGGAGAACATGATGGCAGTGAGACTGGCCTTTTGGGCTGTGGTCTGCATGGGAGCTGGGTGAGGCTTGTGGCTTTCCCCTCCTTCCTTGGTGACCTGTGTAATGCAACAGAGGCAGTCATAATTCCCCTGGAACATAACTCCATTGGCATGGGAACCATACTCCCATCCCCCATAGCAGCTGCAGCAAGCCCTACCCAAGGAGAGTCTGAGCTCAGACATGACTAATCTTACCCCCACCTGATGGTCTTTCTCTACTTGCCCAGGTAGTTGAAGACAAAAGACGTTATCTCTTGGAAGTGCAATAGCTCCACCTACCATCTGATCCTCCCTATACTACTGCAGCTGACATGCTTTTGAAAGTGCCACCTCCTGGATGGAGGCCAACCAACACAAAACCAGTGCACTTAACAAAAATACAACCAAGGATCTTCAGAAAGTCAATTTCATTCCCCTGCTACTTCTCTATACTACTACAGCTGATGTGCTCTTGAAAGTGCCACCTCCTGGCTGGAGGCCAACCAACACAAAGCTAGTGCTGATAACAAAAATACAGGCTGGGTGCGGAAGCTCATGCTTGTAATACCAGCACTTTGGGAGGCTGAGACGAGTGGAATGCTTGAGGTCAGTAGTTCGAGACCAGCCTGGCCAAAATGGCAAAATTACATCTCTACTAAAGCTGGGCAGTGGTGTTGGTAGTATGTGCCTGTTGTCCCAGCTACTTGGGAGGCTGAGTCAGGAAAACTGATTGAACAATTGATTGAACAGGGAAGATTGCAGTTAGTCAAGATTGTGCCACTGCACTCCAGCCTGAGCAACAGAGTGAGACTCCGTCAAAACAAAAACAAAAACAAAAAACAAAAAACAACCAAAGACCTTCAAAGAGTTGACTTCACTCGGCTGCTGCCTCTTTATACTACCACAGCTGATGTGCTCTTGAAAGTGCCACCTCCTGGTTGAAGGCCAGTCAACACAAAACCAGCACATGTAAGAAAAATACCATCAAGAACCGTCAGAGTCTACTTCACTCCCCTGCTACCTCCATTAGAGCAGGTGCTGGTATCCATGGCTGAGAGATCTGAAGATTAATCACATCATTGGACTCTTCAGATACTCCCCAGTACCAGCCCAGAGCCCAGTAGCTCTGCTGGTTAGCTAGATCCAGAAGAGAAATACCAGTTACTGCAGCTTGGCTCTCAGAAAACCCTATTTCTAGGGGAAAGGGGAGAGCAGCACATCAAGGAATCACCATGAAGGACAAAAGAATTTTAACAGCTGCCCGTGAGTCCCAGATCTTCCCTCTGACATAGTGTACCCAGATGAGAAAGAACCAGAAAAGCACCTCTGGTAATATGACGAAACATGTCCTTTAATATCCCCCAAGAGATTACACCAGCTCACTAGCAATGAATTCAAACCAAGATAAAATCTCTGAATTGCCAGAAAAACAATTCAGAAAGTCAACTATTAAGCCAATCAAGGAGGCACCAAAGAAAGGTAAAGTTCAACTTAAAGAAATAAAAAGAATACAGGATATGAATGGATGAATCTTCAGTGAAAATAGATAACATAAACAAAAAATAATCACAACTTCTGGAAATGAAGGACACACTTAGACAACTGTAAAGTGCACTGAAAAGTTTCAGTAATAGAATTGAACAAGTAGAAGAAAGAACTTCAGAGGTTGAAGACAAGGCTTTCAAATTAACCCAATGCAACACAGACAAAAAATAAAAATATGGACCTGGTGCAGTGGCTCATGCCTGTAATCCTAGCACTTTGAGATGATGAGGCGGGTGGATCACTTGAAGTCAGGAGTTCAAGACTAGCCTGGCTGACATGCTGAAACCCCCATCTCTACTAAAAAAAAAAAATAGCTGGGCATGATAGAACGTGCCTGTAATCCCAGCTAGTTGGGAGGCTGAGGCAGGAGAATTGCTTGAACCTGGGAGGTGGATGTTGCAGTGAGCTGAGATGGTGCCATTGCACTCCAGCCTGGAAGACAGAGCGAGACTCCATCCCAAATTAAAAAAAGAAAAAAAGAACAAAGACTTCCAGAAGTTTGGTATTAGATTAAATGGCCAAATCTAAGAATGATTGGTGTTCCTGAAGAGGAAGAGAAATCTAAAAGTTTGGAAAACATATTTGAGGGAATAATCAAGGAAACATCCCTGGCCTTGCTAGAGATCTAGATATCAAGATGTCTAGAATACAAGAAGCTTAAAGAACACTTTTGAAATTCATTGCAAAAAGATCATCAAGTAGGCACATAGTCCTCAGGTTATCTAAAGTCAAGACAAAAGAAAGAATCTTAAGATCTGTGAAGCAAAAGCATCAACCTATAAAGGAAATCAGATTGACAGCGGATTTCTTAATGGAACCCTTACAAGCTAAACCAGATTGGGGTCCTATTGTTAGCCGCCTTAAACAAAAACAATTATCAACCAAGAATTTTGTATTCAGTGAAACTTAGCTTCAAAATGAAGGAAAGATACAGTTGAATATAAATGACCCGTCTATAAAACAATTACTACTAGACCTAAGAAATGAGATAGGTGGCAACACAATAATTGTGGGAGATTTTAATACTTCACTGACAGCACTAGACAAGTCATCAAGAGAAAGTCAAACAAAGAAATGATGGACTTAAACTATACCCTAGAACAAATGGACCTAACAGATACTTACAGAACATTCTACCCAGCAACTGCAGACTATACATTCAATTCATCAGCACTTGTTTTTCAGACAAACAAGTGCTGAGAGAATTCTCCGCTACCAAGCCAGCACTACAAGAACTGCTAAAAGGAGTTTTAAGTCCTTAAATAAATCCTCAAGATTCACCAAAATAGGATCTCTTTAAAGCAAAAATGTCATAGAACCTGTATAACAACAACCTTATTAAAAAAAACCCCAAAAAACCTCAAAGTACTCAGGAAGCAAATAGCATTGTGAATATAATAGTACCTCACACATCTCAATACTAACGTGGAATATAAATGTCCTAAATGCTCCACTTAAAAGATACAGAATAGCAGAATGGATAAGAATTCACCAACAAGTGCTGTCCCAGAGACTCACCTGACACATAAAGAGTTACATAAACTTAAAGGAAAGGGATAGAAAAAGATATTCCATCCACGTGGACACCAAAAGTGAGCAGGAGTAGCTATTCTTATATCAGACAAAACAAACTTTAAAGCAACAGCAGTTTAAAAAGACAAAGAGGGACATTGTATAATGATAAAAAGCCTGTTCAACAGGAAAATATCACAATCCTTAATATATATGCACCTAACACTGGGGCTTTAAATTTGTAAAACAATTACTGCTAGACCTAAGAAATGAGATAGGTGGCTACACAATAATAGCGTGAGATTTCAATACTTCACTGGCAGCACTAGACAAGTCATCAAGACAGAAAGTCAAACAAAGAAACAATGAACTTAAACTATACCCTATAACAAATGGACTTAGCTATTTACAGAACAGTCTACCCAACAACTGCAGACTATACATTCAATTCATCAGCCCATGAAACATTCTTAAAGATAGACCATATGATAGATAATAAAACAAGTCTCAACAAATTTAAGAAAACCAAAATTATGTCAAGTACTATCTCAGACCACAGTGAAATAAAATTGGAAATGAACTCTGAAAGGAATGGTGAAAACCATGTAAATACTTGGAAATTAAATGACCTGTTCCTGAATGATCATTTGGTCAACAATGAAATAAAAATGGGAATTACAATTTTTTTTGAGCTGAATGATAATATTGACATAATCTGTCAATACCTTTGGGATATAGCAAAGGCGGTGCTAAGAGAAAAGTTCATAGCATTAAATGTCTACATCAAAAAGTCTGAAAGAACACAAATAAATAATCTAAGGTCACACCTCAGGCAGTTAGAAAAAAAAGAACAAACCAAATCCAAATCCAGCAGAAGAAAGGAAATAACAAAGATCAGAGCAGAACTAAATAAAATTTAAACTAAAAGCTGGTTCTTTGAAAATGTAAATAAGGTTGATAAACCATTAGTGAGATTAACCAAGAAAAGAAGACAGAAGATCCAAATAAGCTAAATTAGAAATAAAACAGGTGGTAGAACAACTGATACCACAGAAATACAAAGGCTAATTCAAGGCTACTATGCACACCTTTACACATGCAAACTAGAAAACCTATAGGAGATGGATAAATTCCTAGAACTATACAACCCACCTAGATTAAATCATGAAGAAATAGAAACTCTGAACAGACCCAAAACAAAAAGTGAGATTTATAGGGTAATTTAAAAGTTACCAACAAAAAAATGTCCAGGACTAGACGGATTCAGAGCTGAATCCTATTAGACATTCAAAGAAGATTTGGAACCAATTCTATTGACACTATTCCACAAGATAGAGAAAGAGGAAATCCTCCCTAAATCATTCTATGAAGCTAGTATCACCCTAATACCAAAACAAGGAAATAACAACAACAACAAACAGCAGACCAATATCCCAATGAACATAGATGGAAAAATCCTCAACAAGATACAAGCTAACACAATCCAACAGCATATCCAAAAAGATAATCCATCGTGATCAGGTGGGTTTCATACCAGGTGATGTGTTTATGCTGTTTTCCCACTCACATCTCACTTTTAGTTGTAATAATTCCTATGTGTCAAGGGTGGGACCAGATGGAGGTAATCGAATCATGAGAGCAATTTCCCCCAGCTGCTCTTGTGATACTGAGTGAGTTCTCACGAGTTCTTATGATTTTACAAGGGACTCCCACCATCCATTCATTCTGCAGTTCTCTCTCCTGCCACCATGTGAAGTAGAACGTGTTTGTTTCCCCTTCTGCCATAATTGTAAGTTTCCCAGGGCCTCCCCAGCCTTACAAAATTGTGAGTCAAATAAACCTCTTTCCTTTATTAATTACCCAATGTAAGGCTGTTCTTTATAGCAGCATGAGAATGAACTAATACACCAGGGATACAGGAATGGTCTAACATCTGCAAGTCAATAAATGTGATACACCACATAAACAGATTGAAAACAAAAATTACATGATCCTCTCAATAGATGCAGAGAAATCATATGACAGAATTTAGCATTGCCTTATGATTAAAACCCTCAGCAAAATAAGCATAGAAGCAAAATAAATTAAGATAATAAAAGCCATCTGTAACAAATCCAAAGCCAGCATTATACTGAACGGGGAAAATTTGAAAGCATTCCTGAGAACTGAAACAAGACATGGATGCCCACTTTCACCACTTCTAGTCAACATAGTACTGGGTGTCTTAGAGCAATCAGACAAGAGGCATCCAAATCAGTAAAGAGGAAGTTAAACTGTCACTGTTTGCTAATGACATGATTGTATACCTAGAAAACCCTAAAGACTTATCCAGAAAGCTTCTAGAGCTGGTAAACAATTCAGGAAAGTTTCAAGATACAAAATTAATGTACACAAATTAGTTGCCCTCCTATACCCCAACAGCGACCAAGCTGAGAATCAAATTAAGAACTCAATTCATTTTCTAATAGCTGCAAAAACAAAAGCAAAAACAAAAACAAACAAACAAAAAACCCTTAGAAATATACTTAACCAAGCAGGTGAAAGACTTCTACAAGTGAAACTACAAAACACTGCTGAAAGAAGTCATAGACAACACAAACAAATGGAAACACATCCTATGTTCATGGATAGATAGAATCAATATTGTAAAAACGACCATAGTGCCAAAAGCAACCTAAAAATTCAATGCTATTCTCATCAAATTACCACCATCGTTCTTCACATAACAATTCTAAAATTGTTATGGAAATTCATATGGAACCAAAAAAGAGCCTCACATAGCCAAAGCAAGACAAAGCAAAAGAACAAATCTGGAGGCATTACCTGACTGCAAACTATACTATGAGGCCATAGTCACCAAAACAGCATGATTGTGCTATAAAAACAGAATACAGGCTGATGGAATAGAACAGAGAACCCAGAAATTAAGACAAATACTTACAATCAACTGATTGCAGACAAAGCAAACAAAAATGTAAAGTGGGAAACAGACACCCTATTCAACAAATAGTGCTGGGATAATTGGCTAGCTATATGTAGGAGAATGAAACTAGATCCTCATCTCTCACCTTATACAAAAATTAACTCAAGATTGATCAAAGACTTAAATCAAATACCTGAAACTATAAAAATTCTAGAAGATAACATTGGAAAAACCCTCTGGAAATTTTCTTAGGCAAAGACTTCATGACCAAGAACCCAAAAGCAAACACAACAAAAATGAAGATAAATAGATGAGAATTAAGTAAAAGCCTTTTGCATGGCAAAAGAAATAATCAGCAGAGTATACAGACAACTCACAGAGTGTAAGAAAGTCTTTGCAATCTATACTTCTGACAAAGGATTAATATACAGAACAAGGAACTCAAACAAATCAGTGAGATAAAAGTAAACAATCCCATCAAAAAGTGGGCTAAGGGCTTCAATACATAATTCGCAAAAGAAGATACAGAAATAGCCAACATGCTGGGCACAGTGGCTCAGACCTGTAATCCCAGCACTTTGGGAGGCTGAGGCTGGTGTATCACAAGGTCAGGAGGTTGAGAGCATCCTGGCCAACATGGTGAGATCCTGTTTCTACCAAATACAAAAAATTAGCTGGGCATGGTGGTGTGCACCTGCAGTACCAGCTACTGAGGAGGCTGAGGCAGGGGAATCACTTGAACCTGGGAAGCAGAGATTATAGTGAGCTGAGATAGAGCCACTGCACTCCAGCCTGGGTGACAGAGTGACACTGTATCTCAAAAGAAAACAAACAAACAAACAAGACAACCCAAACCAATAGCCAACAAACATATGAAAAATGCTCAACATCACTAATTATCAGGGAAATGCAAATCAAAATCACAATGTGATACCACTTTACTCCTGTAAGAATGGTCATTATCAAAAAACAGATGTTGGCATGGATGTGGTGAAAAGGAAATACTTATACACTCTTGGTGGTAATGTAAACTAGTACAACCGCTATGGAAAACAATGTGGAGATTCTTTAAAGAACTTAAAGTAGATCTACCATTTGATCAAGCAATTGCTGGGTATCTACCCAAAGAATAAGAAGTAATTCTTTGGAAATGATACTTGCACACGCATGTTTGTAGCTACATAATTCACAATTGCACAAATATGAAACCAGCCCAAATGCCCATCAGTCAATGAGTGGATAAAGAAAATCTGGTCTATATATACAATGGAATACTACTTAGCTATAAAAAGGAATGAAATAATGGCGTTTGCAGCAACCTAGGTGGCATTGGAGACCATCATCTTAAGTAAAGTAACTCACGGCATTGGACATTATCTTAAATGAGGTAACTTAGGAATAGAAAACCAAAAGTTAATAAATAAATATCAATTAAAACCAAAAGAGGATAAATCAAAGACTGAAATGTAAAACCTAAAACTATAAAAACCCTAGAAGATAACTGACAATATCATTCTGGACATAGGTCCTGACAAAAATGTTATGATGAAGATGTCACAATCAATTGCAACAAAACCAAAAATTGACAAATGGGGCCTAATTAAATGAAAGAGCTTCTGTACAGAAAAAGAAATGGTCAACAGAATAAACAGACAACCTACAGAATGGGAGAAAATATTTGCAAAATTTGAATCTACAATTATTTCAATTAAAATGAATTTAGAAAAGTACACTAGAACTTCTAGTTTCAGCTCTGGCATATAAATATCTTGGGAGTCATTAGTCCCATGTTTTTGACAAGAAAAAAACTGAAAAGCTAAAAATCAGTCACCAGAGAATTGAGGTCACAGGGAAACCATCTCCCTGAAATCAGAAGAGACAGGCAAATAAAAAGTGTCACAGTGAACATCTGCTTACTTAAAGTGGAACCTGCAGGAGATATGAATCAGTAGAAACACTTAATAGCAAACTTGATGAATATATGGGAATATCCAAGAAAAATTCCCTCATGACTCTTACAAGCATGGGGAAATTAATCATTTTGAAAAACACCTAGCATGTTCTCCATAACAAAGACTTGCTAACCAAGGAAACATACCACAGCTATGTTCCACTTAGAAGGAAGATCACTCACCCAGCTTCAGCTAACTCTGGCTTTCTTGACTCACCTAAAGGAAGAGTTAAAAAACTCTTTTGAAAGTCACAACTCAGAAACATTGGCCCACCAAAACGATGAAATTTAATCATAAGATTATGGAATATTTTTCTCCACTACATCTTCCCACCACATCAACAGGACTCTAGTGTAGTAACAGTGGGCTACAGTTGACAGAACCACAAGATGCAAATTCTATTTAAGTAGGAGTTCTTAGGGAAGCCACAAAGCAAAGGAGGACACAAAAACAAAGACATTAGAGAAACTTGAAATTGCTGGCACATAAAGAAAATATTAGGCAAATTCCACTCCTAGCCACTCTGACATAAAATCTCATGTTAAAGGTCTATCTACCTCAGTTCCTGTGTTCAGGTTTTAAATAAAATTTCAAAACTTGCCACAAGGCAAGAAAAAAAGCGTCGATTTTCAGGTTTTAAGTAAAATTTCAAAACTTGCCACAAGGCAAGAAAACAAGAGTCTAAAGAGAAAGTAAGCATCAGAACTAGACTGAAAAAAGACACAGATTTTGGAATTACCAGATGAGAAATTTACATTAATTATGCTTAATATGTTAAGATTTCTAATAAAAAAGTTGACAGCATGCAAGAACAGATAGATAATGTAAGCATAGAGATGGAAACTCTATGAAAGAATAAATGAAAAATGTTAAAAATAAAACACTATAACAGAAATGAAGAATGCCTTTGATAATATCCGTAGCAGACTGGACAAAGCCAAGGAAAGAATCTGGGCATGAAGATATGTCAACAAATATTTCCTAAGCAAAAATGCAATGATGAAAGAGAATAAAAGCATAATAGAATGTACAAGAACCGTGGGAAAATTTTAAAAATAATGACTTCTGCAGAACACCAGAAAAAAAAGGAGGAGAGAATAAAGTAGAATAAAAATTTGAAGTAATAAAGCCAAAAGCTTTCCAAAATTAATGGCAGACTTAAAACCACAGATTCAGAAACCTCAGAAAAACCAAGAAGAATAAATACCCCCAAATTCTGCACTTAAACATAATATCCAAATTGAAGCAAACCAAATACACAGAGAAAATCCAGAAAGAAGTAAGCAGTTCAAAAACAAAACAAAACAAAACATAACTTATAAAAGAAGAAAGACAAGAATTATTTTGGACTTCTTATCAGAAACGATACAAGCAAAAGAGTTGTATAATATTTAATGTTGAGAAAAAAAACTGTATCTACCTATAAACTGTATGCTTTTCCCCTAAGATTAATAACAAGGCCGAGATGCCCTCTCTCACCACTTCTATTCAACATTATACTGGATGTCCTAGCTAGTGCAATTATACAAGAAAATGAGAAAAAAGATATACAGATTAGGAAAATAAAATAAAGCTATTTTTGTTTACAGATGACATGATTGTCATTGACAACAAAACTCCTAGAACTAATAACTGATTACAAGATTGAAGGATACAAGGTTAATAAGCAAAAGTAAATTGCTTTGCTACGTACCATCAACAAACAATGGGATTTTGAATTTTAAAAAAATAGTATTTACAATAGCACCCCAAAATAAAATATTTAAGTTTAAATCTAACAAAATATATACAGTATTTATATGTGAATAACTGCACCACTCTGACAAAAGAAATTCAAGATCTAAATAGAGATACTCCAGGTTCATGAATTGGAACACATCAATGTGTTTCAACTTGATCTAGATTCAATGCAATTCCAATAAAAATATCAGCAAGCCATTGTAGATATCAACAAACTGATTCTATGGGCAAAAAATCTGTAATATTAGCTGGGCATGGTGGCGCGTGCCTGTAATCCCAGCTACTCAGGAGGCTGAGGCAGGAGAATTGCCTGAACCCAGGAGGCGGAGGTTGCGGTGAGCCGAGATCGTGCCATTGCACTCCAGCCTGGGTAACATGAGTGAAACTCCGTCTCAAAAAAAAAAAAAAAATCTGGAATAGCCAACACAACACTAAAGAAGGAAAATGAAGCTGGAAGACTCATACTATTTGACTTCAAGGCTTACTATAAAACTATGGTAATGAAGACAGTGCAGCACTGGCAATAGATGGATGCTCTGAAGTAGTCTCACACAGATAAAGTGAACTGACCTTTGACAAAGCAACAATGACAATTCAATGGAGAATTGACAAGCTTTCAGCACAAACAGAGGTTCTAAGTCAACACACTTGTGGGATAATTAATATGGTTAAAAGAGTTGTTTTATGAATGATAAAAGCTTTAAGGTTCCAGTGCCCAGAGTAAACACTATTAACAGGTAGTTCCCCTTTGATCTCCCCCTCAGAGGACCATCCAGCACAAAGTTTACATGAGTAAACAGAGTGGAGACAAAGGGATGTGGGGTAAACAGACTTGACTGGGAAAGCCTCTTATCATCCCTATCTTTTCCCTAATCTAATGTAAATGAGCCGGCTGCCTTCAGCCTGTCCCAATAAACCCTTTTTGCCTTCCGAAAGGTTTCAGACTACAGTCTGTAACTTTCCCTAATATTTCCCTAATATTTTGCCAGTCACTCCAAGTGAATTCTGACAGTTAGTAATGGTGGTCAATTTTAGAGAACAAAACAGGAAATCTATTGATTCATGGTAGAGGACATCTTCATTTTCACTGAATTCCCTGTAGCACATTGGAAAGGATTTCCATATGCACATATTAACTTAATATTTCTAAATTAAGAAACAAAACCGAGATTCTAGTACAGCGTAGAAACATGGGTTGGCATCACTGGCATGCAAAGAAAAGTTCTTAGTATTTGTATCAGCCATAAGCCAAACAAAAATCAGTAGAGTACTGTGATTGCTAAAAATTGATAAAATTGAGATTTTCTTAATAGAACTGTTACTTTTAAAAACCACACTTTCACTACATATTAGATAAAGGGAGGATGGTTCTTTGCTCCTCTTTCTTAGGAGAGCTATGTTCAGTTTCAGGATTTTGTATAATGAGAAAAAGAACAACATAAACATGTATTAAACCTGGGAACTAATGAATAAATTCAAATGCATTCTCTCATTTAATTCTCCAACAGTTCTAGAGGTGGGTAGGGTTATCATTTTCATTTTGAACATGTGAAAATCGTCACTGGCAAATTGAATGACCTGCCGAAAGTCACAATAGTAGTAGAGTATCTCAGCCCATATCTTCCTGATAGCAGGGTCTGAGGTTTTCTAACCACTCTGCCATGTTGTCTCCAGAGTGGTCTTGACAGGGATGAGTTTTCAACATAAATGTGCCAGAAACACCGAGGGCCTGGAAATCAGAGGAGGTAGTGGTGTCACAAAGGCACCCTTTTGAGTATTTCAAAGGTCATTCTGTGGTATTTGGGCTGCATGTGCTCTGCATGTGTCAGAGGGACAGAAATGGGACAAAGATGTAGAAGCTATAGGAAAGAAATATAAACTCAGTACTTGACAAATACATGCACATCTTTTAGGACTCTGAAGCATTGAATCTCATAGGAAGCTTATCCTGATTCTCCTCTTGCAAGTAGGACTTGCTGCTCCCTTTTGTCCTCTTCTATTTTATGAAAAAGCTTGTGTCAGATTGACATTGCTGCTTTTTAAAGTATTTGGTAAAATTCACCGTTGAAGTTATCTGGGCCTAGAGTTTTCTTTGGGGAAAGGCTTTTTATTGCAAAGTGTTCGGGTAGTGTTTCCTTTTCTCCTTGATATCCTGTAACTTAAATGCTACATTGTAAAATTAACAATACTGAAATCTGGTAAGAGGATAAGATAGAGAAGAAAAAGTTTATATATACAACCACATTCATAAAAAATAAGGAAGAAATACTCATAACAAATACAGCCTTTATTTCTGCAACTGGTCACATGGTCATAGTCAGAATTTATAGCTCTCTTTTCCCACTGACCATTGCATATTCTGTTTTCCCCTGGAAGTGCTTCACCTGGCCGTGGTTCTTAAGCTGGTGGGATGACTCAAATTTTTATTCTAGAAGGCTCTCAGCTATTAGTAATCCTGCCTGAATTGGGTTGTTGTAGTTTTTCATTAATGTTAATCACAGGGCATGGCACTACTAACAGACAACCTAAGGTATCTCCTGTATCCTAGACATATTCTTCCTTATCTCCGTTGTGGAGAAACAGTCCAATATCCACTGTTTAACCAGTGCCAATCACCCAGCCAGTATCCTAACTCCATATTTTACTTGTTGATTCAGACCCATGAGGAGTCCAAAGTGGCCAGATAGCAGTCTTGACTTCATTGCTATGTCTCCATGTCTTAGTCTCTATGTCCATATTTCCGTGTCTTAGTCTAGAGTAGTTGCTATTTTTTTCTCCCTAGGTCCAATCAGCAGAATGTCATCCATGTAATAGACCAGTTTGATAACTTGTGCAACAAAAAGGTGATCAAGATCCCCACAACTAGATACTGACATAGGGCTGGAGATTTGATATACCATTGAGGTAGGACAGTGAATGTATATTACTGGACTTGCCTGTTGAAAGCAAACTGCTTCTGGTGGTTTTTATTAACAGGTGTGGAAAAGAAAGCATTGACAAGGTCAATAACTGCATACCAGTTACCGTAGGATGCTTTAATTTGCACAAGCAATGAAACCACATCTGGTAAAGTGGTTTCAATTGGAGTTACCACTTGGTTAAGTTCACAGTAATGTACTATAATTTTCCAAGATTCATTTGTTTTCTACGCAGGCCATATGGGTGAGTTGAATATGCCACCTCTGCAATCCTTTATTTCAGCCCTTGATGGTGGCACTAATCTCTGAAATCCCTTCAGGAATGTAGTATTGCTTTTGCATTACTATTTTCCTAGGTAGAGGCAGTTCTAGTGGCTTCCACTTGGCCTTACCTTCCATAACAGACCTCACTGCATAGGTCATGGAGTTAAAATGGGGACTCTTCTACTTTCGAACATGTCTATTCTAATCACACATTCTGGAATTCAGGAAATAACCACAGGGTGGGCTCAAAGACCCACAAGGCCCACTGTGAGATGAACATGAGCTGAAACTTCATTGATCACCTGACCTCTGCAAGTCCCTACTCTAACTGGTGGACCACAGTGATGTCTTTGCTCTCCTGAAATTAGCATCAGCTCAGAGCCAGTGTCCACTATTTTCCCTAAACTATGGTTATTTCTTTTTCCCTAGTGATGATCACCTTGGTAAAAGGCTGTAATCCCTTTGCAAAAGGATGGCAAAAGATTAACAGTATAAATTTCTGGCAGTGTAGCAGAGCCCTTCCTCAGAGTACTCAGCCTCCCATTCACTAAAGGGGTACTGGGTTGTACACTGGCACAATTCTGGGAATTGATTAAGGAGTAATGACTCTGTTTTTGTGAATCATGTTAGATTTTAGTTCACTTGACCTATAATTCTTTTGCTTGTACAAATCGAGTAAGAATTTAATAGCCTGCTCATCTTCTCACTTCTAAGAACACGATGATCATTTAGCAAATGCCACAGGTCTCTGAGAGTCTGACTATTCTGATTATTGCTATGATTTTGCTGTCCATTATGGCAACCACACCCACCTTACCTTTGGTTATTAAGTGCCACCACTTGACTCCTGCTACCCTGGGATCCAATTAATTTCATTGCACCTGGGTTTTTCAATTCTGTGGCAGTAGTTCCTACTGTAATTTCTACCCTACAGGCAAGAACAACCACAGAGCTCTTTGAAGATGCTAGAGTTTCTCTCACAAATTTATTTCACAGTCAGGGTGAAAAGCATGTCTTCTGGACCCTCTCAGCTTGGGTGAGCAAGTCTTAAGTAATAAACCCACCCTCACATTTCAATCTTTTAAGCCTTTGAATTCTTTTCTCTGCAGTATCCCAGAACAAATCTGCCTTTTTGGCTTTATTTAGTGCAAGACAACTTTTGGTTCATGTTTTGGTCAGCCAACCAAACAAATGGTTAGAGCTGCAACACGAAGTCCAGAATCTCTGCTTAGTGGGAACATATTTGTAAATTCGGCCTTACCCAAGTTAACTTCTACCATTTTTCCACATCCTTAGTGTTCATTTCTATATATATTCCCTGTCACTGTTGACATAAATTGGAAAAGTCAAGTAGTTTTTAAAAGTGTAGTACACCTTCTCACGGGTGAAATCTGCACCTCTCTTTTAGGACTTGAGTCTAGTCCTAAAAGTCTAGTCTTTCAGGACTAAAGTCTGGAACCAAAGGTGAATGTAAGCAGGGGGTCCTGGGAGACACAGCATTATCTTGTAAGGCACCTACCTCAGGGAAGTCATTACAGGTTTCTCAGACAATGCAGGGTTTATCTCCTCAGACAGGGGATGGGTGGCTGCTCCTACTGGCAAAAAGCACTTGTCAGAATTTAGGGACATAAAGTTGAGAATCTAAAATGGCTGCACTAATTTATAATACCATCATTAGTAATAAGTCTTATTCCAGCTCTCAGGGTCCCATTTCTTCACAGTTAATGCCATTGTTTTAACAGCATCGACCTAGAGAAGTTGATAAATATGCATTATAATTCAGCCACTCACCAGAGATACCACTAGGTGTGGTTTTCACAATCTTAGCTTTGTGGCTTCAGGAAAGAGAATCTCTTTCAGGGAAGGCACAGAAACCTTCAGGCCATTTATACAGTGTTAGAGCTGGGAATTAGAATCTCTGAGCTCATCCCCTTCTTTTCCCACTTTGTTCAGTGCAATTAGAACTTATCAGTCAATCTCATACTTGTCAGTTTCACAAAGAAATGTTCTAAGGTATCACATATAGTCACCTTGAATTTTGCCTCTTACAGGTATTCCACTAGGAACATCCAGTGGTGATATTTTGTGCATCTCTATTGCTGCATCACACTGTGTACTGTTAGTGATCTCCTTACTATAGAAAATAGAATTATGAGTGCCTTTATATCTAATCAAATCAGAGGACTAACTCCAGAAACCCCAGAATCAATTCCAAAAACTCATCCTTGAGATTCTTTTTCTCTTTCAGTTTTTAAATAGGATTACTTGTTATTGCTGTTATTGAGTAGTGAGTTCCTTGTATATTTTGGATATTAGCCCTTATCCAAAGTATGCTTTGAAAATATTTTTCTCTCTGTCCGTGGGTGTTTCTTCACTCTACTAATTGTTTTCTTTACCATGCAGAAGCTTTTTGGTTTCATATAATCCCATTTGTTTATTTTTCCTTTTATTGCTTGTGCTTTTAGGATTATATTCAAGAAATCTCTGTCCAGACCAGTGCCATGGAGATTTTGCCAGGTTTTCTTCTAATACTTTTATAGTTTTAGGTCTCATGATTAAGTCTTTAATTAATTTTGAATTAATTATTGTGTAAAGGCTGAGATAAAGATCTATTTCCATTCTTCTGTATGTGGATCTTTAGTTTTCCTAACAACATTTATTGAAGACACTGTTCTTTCCCCAAGATGTGTTTTTGGCACCTTTGTCAAAAATCAGTTGACTGTAGATGTGTAGGTTTATTTCTGGGCTCTCTATTCTGTTGACTAATGTATGTGATTTTATGCCAGTACCAGGCTGTTTTGATTACTGTAGTTTTATAAGATATTTTGAAGTTCAGTAGTGTGATGCCTATACCTTTATTCTTTTTGGTCAAGATTGGCCATTTGCAGTCTTCTCAGTTACATATATATTTCAGGATTATTTTTTCTATTTCTGAAAAAAAATGACATGGGAATTTTGGTAGAGATTACATTGAATCTGTAGATTACTTAGGAGTCTATGGACATTTTAACAATATTAATGCTTCCAATCCATGAACATAATATACATTTCCATTTATTTGTGTCATCTTTAATTTCTTTTATCAATGTTTCATAGTTTTCAGTATGCAGATATTTTACTTTCTTGGTTAAATTTACTCCTAAGTGTTTTTTAATGTTATTGTAAATGGGATTTTTTTTCTTTATTTCTTTATCAGACAATTTGTTGTTAGTATATAGAAACACTACAGATTTTTGCATGTTGATTTTGTATCCTGAAACTTTACTAAATTTATCAGTTCTAACAGTTTTTGGCGACATCTTTAGGATGTCTTCACTTTTATGTTCATTTCAGCATTATTTACAAAAGCCAAGATGTGGAAACAACCTAAATGGATTAAAATGGATGAATGGATTAAAAAAATCAGTAGTAGATGAATGTTTAGTAAGATATGGTATAGATACACAATGGAATATCATTCAGCCTTAAAAAGCCAGAAATTCTATCATTTTCAACAACATTTTGTATCCTGCAAATGAGGATCCTGGAAATGAGGATGCTAAATGAGCCCAGAGGTCATTTTGTTCATCGTAATAAGCCAGGCACAGAGAGACAAACACCATATAATTTCATTTGTATGTAGAATCTAAAAAAGCTGAATTCAGTCATTGCAGCACTGTTTACAATAGCAAAGACGTGGAACCAACCCAAATGGCCATCGATGAGACTGGATAAAGAAAATGTGGCACATATACACCATGAAATACTATGCAGCCATAAAAATGGGTGAGTTCTTGCCCTTTGTAGGGACTTGGATAAATCTGGAAACCATCATTCTCAGCAAAGTGACAGAAGAACAGAAAACCAAACACTGCATGTTCTCACTCATAAGTGGGTGTTAAACCATGAGAACACATGGACATAGGGAGAGGAACACACACAGGGGTCTCTTAGGGGGTGGGGGATTAGGGGAGGGATAGCAGTGGGTGGAGAGATTGGGGAAGATACAGGAGATTGAGATTTCTCCTATAACATTAGGAGAAATGCCTAATGTAGGTGACGGGGGGATGGAGGCAACAAACCACCATGGCATGTGTATACCTATGTAATAATCCTGCAGGATCTACACATGTACCCCAGAACCTAAAGTAAAATTAAAAAAAAAACCCTGAATTCAGAAGTAGAGAGTAGAATGGTGATTGTCAGAGGCTGTGTGTGTGTGGGGGTATCGTGTGGGGAAGGATGGATGGGGAAAGGAAAGTTGTTGGTCAACAGATACAGTTACAGTCAGATGGGAGGAAGAGTTCTAGTGTTCTATTGCACAATAGGGTGACTATAGTTAATAATAATATTGTGCTTTTCAAAATAGTGAAAAGAGAGCGTTTTAAATGTTCTCACCACAAGGAAATGGTAAATATTTGAGGTGATGGATACGCTATTTGCTTTGATTTGATCATTCTACCATATATACCTATCAAAATATCACTTTATACTTTATAAATATAAACATTATTTGTCAACTGAAAATAAAATAAAACAAACTCTGTTCCTTTAAAGCGTCTGTTGGCACTAAGATCTGTATGGTAGGGCTTTCCAGAGAAACAGGACCTGTATATCTATCTATCTATCTATCTATCTATCTATCTATCTATCTATCTATCATCTATCTATCTAGAGTTATCTTAAGGAATTGTTTGATACACTTGTGAGGACAAGCCTGCAGGCTGGAGACTGAGGTAATTTAGGCAGGTCTATGTTGCAGTCTTCAGGAGAATTTCCTCTCCTTCAGTAAACCTCAATCTTTGTGCTGAAAGCCTTCAACTAATTGGGTGAGACTTACCCACATAATGGAGGATAATTTGCTTTACTGAATTTTACTCAGTCAACTGATTTAAATATTAATCATATATAAAAGTATCTTTACAGCAAGATCTAGACTAGTGTTTGACCAAACAATTAAAAATCATAACCTAGGCAAGTTGACACATAAAATCAATCACAGACAGGAAACATATCTTTTTCGTCTTTCTACTTCAGAGCCTTGAAAGTGTCTAGAAAATAGTAAGTGTGAAATAAATATTTATTTATTAATTAGTAAATAGTCAATTGCTTGCCAATTTCATAATAGCTTTTCAAGACAATGAGTTTCATCTTTCTGTTTCTAGAGATGGGGACAAATATTGAGTGATTGTGAAATGAGAAGTTAAGCATGCTTAGAGAAAGTTTATGATTACTGGAAATTCTAGAGTGTGAAGAATTTTATTCTTTGTGGAATATAATAGGATATTTTTTACTTCATTCCACATGTGCCAAAAACTTAAAAATCTTTATTAGAAAGGAATATGAAGCAAGATGAGCTGTGAAGCAAATTTAGAAACCAAAATTAATGACAAGTTGCTCACAAACCCCTCACCTGTCTAACGTCTCTTCTAAGCAATCACTTGTTCTCCGTGGGAGCATATGCATGGGGTGTATGTCTTTTTCTCTCCAAGTACTTTATTTGAAAACCTGTCCAGAAGGGATGTTGGAATAGCAATGAGGAAGGTGCTGCCAGATTTGGTGATTCATTTCTATATAACCTGAGGCCATTTTTATTCTTAGGAGCCCATACAGAAATCATCATCTGTGGCTGTCTCCTCATCTCGGTGCAGCCCTGCCTCCAGGAAACAGAGTAAGGGAGGATTCACTGAAATCTTAGGGAAATGTAAGAGTATAAGGAATGTAGAGGGTCTTCCTCCCATCTGTACATCAATAATTTCTGCTGGTGTCCATAGTTGTGTGTTATTGATAGGTGTCACCTGTGACTTGCCTCTAACCAAGAGAATATGGCAAAGGTGTTGGGATTTCTCTCCTGTGGGCCCATCACATTGTATAGGATTCCGTCTTAGCAACCCAGAGCTGAAGACTCCCCTTGCTGGCTTTGAAAAAGCAAGCAACCACATAGTGAGATGGCCCAGGGAGGCCACATGGCAGGGAACTCTAGGAGCTGAGAGTGGACACTGACTGACATCCAGGAAGAAAACAGGACCTCAGTCCTACAAATGCAGGAATGTCACTCAGCCAACAACCTCAAGGAAGTGAATATTTCCCCAGTAGAGACTTTGATGAGAGTCCAGCCCTGGATTGCAGCATGATGAGACCTTAAAGGAGAGGACCCAGCTACTCTGTACCTGGACTTGTGAGTTACAGAAACTGTGACATGACAAATGTTTTGTGACCTAACAAACTTTGCCCTAAGTTGCTAATATTGTGTTTTTTGTTACCCAGAAAGAAAAAAGTCACACCTGCTTTTCTCTGTGCCTCACTTGGAATGAGCTTTCTTCCCTCTGACTTCCAGAGGAATGCAACTTCCATTGGGTTCAGCCAGTGGAAACAGTAGGAGATCAGAGGGTGACAGGTAAGGGAAATTTGAAAATTCAAAGTCCCTTCCCTCTGTATAAGCAGCCCCCTCCATATGGCTGCCCTCTTTGGAGTTAGGAAACTGTTTTCTTCCTTTGCTCTGCCAGGCTCTCCTGGCTGTTGCTACTGCCTCCAGGATACATTCCTTGTGCTTTCTCTGTGCCTTCACCACATGTTTTGCAAAGAGTCCCTTTGTTAACCTTTCCACAAATAACTCAGATAGATGAACCACCTGCTTCCTGATGGGCCCTGACCAACAAAACAAAGCTTCAAGGTGACATATTACACTAGCTCCTTTCCTGCCCCCAACAGATGAAAAGAGGAAACAAAATTAGAACATCCACTACAGGCAGACTTTGTGTCTATAGATGGGTGGATAATTATTAAATTACTTTTTTGCACAATCTTGAAAAAATTGACTTGGGAATTGAAATGTAGATGCCTATGCCTTCTGTTAATAGAGGTCAAATTTAGCCATTCCTGCAAGAAAATTAATGACATACACATTTCTAAATTAAGACCACATTTATATGTGTGTAGCAAAAAGTGAGCACAGAAGGGGGAAAATGACTTTATAGACTCTGTTGATTTGTGATGAAATGGGCTTATTCCATGCTTGATGCTGTAATGGGGTATCTCACATTGTATGATCTTTGTCACAGACATCACTTATTGGGCATCAACTATGCACACGTTGGGTTCTGCTGCAGTGCCTATGCTGTACTCCCCCAGCCTTGCAGACAGGAAGTGGCTGAGGCTCCGAGGTGAACTCATTTGTCCAAATTCACCAACAGACTGGTTGGCAGAGCCTCTGTTTAAACCTCCCACTTTGTGCTCAGTACCAATGAACCAATTCATATTATTACACAGTTCACCCAAAGAAAGGGAGGGTTTCGATTAGGCCTTGAACTGTGAAATGGGAGACTATTATTTATTCATAAAGGCAGTGATTTCAATCTCAGTGAAAGCTTTTGAAACAGATAATGTGCCTTTTATATAGATATGTAAGTAGGTCCCTGTTTAGGAATATACCGTCATTCCTTCTTGTCGTCTGTGATAAGCTGAGATGTGTTTTTAGGCCTGACATGTGCCATAAGAAACATGCATTAGCACATTTTGTGTCTTTTTATCATGGTGCTCATTGACTAAAGGAGGGAATGTTGCCTATAAAATTTTGCATTAACTAGAAACCCAATTGCTCATGAAGAAATGATTAACTTTGTTACTGCCTCCAATGCCAGAGTGTGCTTTGCTGTCGCTGTTCTTGCTGTTGTTTATATACATTTAAAAACACCTTATGAGACAAAGCCTTTGGCTTCTGTTATGTGGAGGCTGAGACAGACGCAGCCCATGGGAACATCTCACCACAGACACTCAGATTTTAGGACATGGGCTTATCTGTGGTAGTCAACAGTTTATCCTGGAGTCAATCTGAATCCACAGAGGATGTGAAAAGAATAGATATGTCTTGCCTCCGTTATGCTCCTTCCCTGCTTCAAGTGTCCCCGAGGGATGAGGCTCAATGACATGGGTGTCATTTTTGGGATGAGCTGTCATTCTTACATGAGCATCTGTCACAACACATAGCAAATCGATTGTGTGGCTCAGCTTTCTGGGATGTGATAGCTGACATGAGGCTCCTGGAGGACCAGACATTTGGGGACTGGATGGTTTCCCAGAACCTTGGGGGCAAGTATCACAAGTATGGGCTTCCCTACAGTATGGCTGGAGGTAGGGGGTAGGCTAGTCTAGGTTAACTTACCACAGATCAGTCCATCAAATGGAAAATTCGTCACATTTCCCAACTCTACACATGTCCTACAAAGCTTTTTTCACTTAATTATTTGTGATGTTAACAGGAACTCACATTAGAAGGGTTGGTAAACACCAATAGGCTGTGGGTGCTAGAGCACAGAGTGTGTGGGCATGGACATTTTCCCCTTACATCCATTTTTCACATCTCTGTCCTATCTGCTGGCCCTGTTTCCCCTCTCTGCCTCTCAGTTTTCCCTCTTTTGGTCCTTTATCTGCCTAATTTCCTGTCTGACCCTCAGAATCTCCTTTTCCTGTGTGATCCATTAATCTCCAAGGAGGGTAGTATAGGCAGGCATCCTGATCACCTTGTGGGTCTCCTTCTTATAAACCTATTTTGGAAAAATATGTAATTCAGCCTCTGTGCTAATATCCATGCCAGGGTCTGAGGATAATTAAAAGAGAGCCTCCTCGTTGCCTTGCAAATCACACTTGGAAAAGGATTATTTGATCTATGATCTTGCTAAAATCATGAACGACAAGCAGATGTACCAAATGGAGTAGTCATGTTATCAGATACAATTATCTATATCAATTGTGAAGAAATACTGTGTAATTATTTTTCTTGTTAAAAATCAATTAGACAGAGTGCTTTGGGCTCCACGGAAGAGCAACATGATTCATATTGGATTGGGCAATAAGGGATTTCATTGGTTCACAGCACAGGAAGTGGCGTGGTTGGTGGGAATTCACGTACAATTTCATCAAGGGACGTCTCTTGGCTCTGCTCTTCTCAGTCTGGATTCTTCCCCTTGTGTTTTTAGATGGCCACAGCAGCAGCAGCCAGGGTCCCCAGCTTTCCAAAATATTCAGAGTTCCATCTTAATAGTAAGAGGCTTCTGATCCTGCAGGTGGACACTACTTAAATTACCTGCACCCTGGAGCTGTCCATCTTCCTGTGTCAGTGCATTTGAGGTTGGGATTTTAGATACAAAGACACTTTTGGTTGGGCTGGGCTGTTTCAGTCAGGCCCATGCCTCTCCACACCCTCTCCCTGTGTTCTGTTCCTCACACACCCTGTGCCCACTGACACCCTTTGCTTAAGTTCTGCTGTGTCCTAAATTCCCAAGGGCTTCTACTTATCACTGTAAACAACACAAAACAAACACAGTAACAATCCTAGCACCAAGCCTAATTGGATGCTTTAAAGTAGAGGTCCTTCACCCAATAATTGCTGCCAGGCTTATCTTTATTCTAGTGGCTTTTAATATTTATATTCTGTACCGTGCATTGACCATTTATTACATTAGATTGTAGCACATTTGTATCCTAAAGTGTGTGTGTGTGTACTCTGTAGGGTTTTTTTATGTACAAGATTATGTAATCTGTAAATAAAGGTAGTTTGCTTTTTCCATTCTAATCTCAATGCATTTTATTCCTACGATTTTTCTTTCCCAATTGCCCTGGATAGCCCTCCAGTACCGTGTGAGGTGGAAGTGGCGAGAGGGGACATCTGAGCCTTGTTCCCATTTTTAGATTTAGGTTTTTCATAGAGTCTCTTTTTCAAGATGAGGAAGTTACTTTCAGTTCTTATTGTGAAATCTTTTTAATCTCAACAAGATTGTGTTAAATCATTTCTATGTACCTATTTGGATGAATATATAGATGATGTCCTTATTCTGTTCATATTATTTCTTAAATTGATTTTTCAGATGTTATACCAAACTCTCATTTCTGAAATAAACTGCACGTGATTATCATCTTTTCATATATTTCTGGATTCATTTTGCTACTATTTTGTTGAGGGTCTTTGCGTCTACATTCATGAAACATTGGTCTGTAGCTTCCATTTCTTGTGATGTCTTTGTTTTGTTTTCATATTAGAGAATATTGGTCTCATATAATGAGATGAAAAGGGTCCTCTTATCTTGGAAAGAGTTTGTGAAAGACGGAGATTAATTCATCTTTAAGTGTTTCGTGGAATTCACCAGTGAAGCCATCCAGATATGGCCTTTTCTTTGTAAGGTATTTTAAATTACTAATTCCATATCTTGTTGTAAGTTTATTTCATTTTCTCTTTTTTCTTGAGTCAGTTTTGTGTTAACTCTTTCTAAGAATTTGTCCATTTTATAGGTTATCTTTTTTTTTTTGCCAGATACTTCTTCATATTACTGCCTTATAATCTCTGTTTCTTTAAAATTTTATTTATTTAACTAATATTTTAGAGACAGAGTTTTTGCTGTGCTGCCCAGGCTGGCTTCAACATCCTGGGCTTAAGTGATCTTCGTGCCTCAGCCTCCTGGGTAGCTGGGTCTATAGGTACCTGCCACCTACACCTAGCCTAATCTCAGTTTGTGTTTTTAAAAGAAATTTCTGTAAAGTCAGTAAGGATGACTTTTATTCTTAATTTTATTATTTTGAGTTTGTCTTATTTCTTCTTGATCAGTCTAGCTAAAGAATTGTTAACTTTGATCTTTTCAAATGTACAGTTGATAGTGTTGATTTTCTCTACTGTTTTTATGCTCCGTTTCATTTAAACCCAATCATATATTTATTATTTCTCTCCTAAGCTTGCTTCGGATTTAGTTTGTTCTACTTTTTATAATGTCCTAAGGTTGAAAGTTAATCTATTGATTTTCTCTTTCTTATTTTAAATTTTTTTATCACATATATATTTAAGGCATATAACATGAGGTTTTGATATACATGTGTATAGTAAAATGATTGCTACAGACAAGCAAATTAACGTATCCATTACAAACACAAGGTTGCCTCTTTTTGGTCTATGTGGGCATTGTGGTAAGAGCACCTAAAATGTACTTTCTTAGCAAATATCCATTATGCAGTACAACACTATTGACTATAGTTGTGATGTTGTACATCAGAACTCTAGATAAATGCAACTTTATACACTTTGATTTAGGTCTTTCCATTTTCCTCTTCTCCCATAAACCACCATTCTACTCTGTTTCTATGTATTTGACTCTCATTTTTTAAAATATACATTTACCATTATAAAATTCTCTCTCAGCGGCATTTTACAAGTTTTAGTAAATTTTATTTTCTTTGGCCATCCATTTCAAAGTATGGTCCATTTATACTTGTGATTTATTGTTTGATTTGTTAGTTATTTAAGAGTATGCTATTACTTCCCACATGTTTGTGAATTTACAAATATTCCCCTGTTATTGATTTCTGATTAATTCCCTGTGGTGGGAAAACATACTTTGTATAATTACAATTCTTTTAGATTCATTGAGGCTTTTATGTAGACTAGCACATGGTTTATGCTGGAGAATATCTCATATGTTCTTGACGACGATGTGTATCTTGCTGCTGTTGGGTGGAATGTTCTGTCAGTGTTCGCAAGCTCTATTTGTTTTTTAGTGTTGTTCAGGTCCCCTACCGTGTTGCCCTTCTTTGCTGATCTTATGTTCAGTTATTATTGCCATTATTGAAAGTGCATTACCGGAGTCCCTATCTGTTGTTAAATTGTCCTTGCTGTTCTTCAATTCTGTCAGGTTTTTTTTTTCTCCTGTATTTTGGGACTGTATTGTTTGTTAACTGCACATATATTTATAATTGTTAGATCTTCAGTCCATCAATCTTGACTGATTATTTTATCTTTATAAAAAGTTTTCAGTAACACTTTTGTTAAAGTCAGTTTTGCTGGTGTTATTATAGACACTTTAACTTTCTTTGCTTATGCTGGCATGTTCCATTATATCTCATCCCTTTACTTCCAATCTATTTCTGTTAAAGTGTGTCTCTTGTAGAAAGAATACACACAGGCTTTTTAATTTTGTGTGCATTGTGTAAAACTGTTTTGAATTATAGTGTTTAATTCATTTACATTGAATGACATTACTGATAAGATAAAATTTACTTTTGTTATTTTGCCATGTGTTTTTTGTGTCTTATTTCTTTGTTTCTCTATTGCTGCCTTACTGACTTCTTTTGTTTTAAGTAACAATTTTCTAATGTAGCATTTAAATTCCCTTTTTGTTTCTTTTATTATGAGTTTTGAGTTAGTCTTAATGGTCACCCTGGATATTAAAATTAACATCTTAATTCATAGAGAATGAACCCGAATCAATACTAACTTAATTCACTTGTGTATAGACATTTTGCTCCTGAATAACTCCATTTCTTCCCTACTCCTTTGTGCTATTACTGTTATACAATTACATCTTTATGCGGTCTAAATTAATCAATACAGTATTCTAATAATTGCTTCACACTGTTGTCTTTTACATCTGACAGGAGAAAAATTATAGAAAAATACATTTACTTCTTTCTTTCCGACTTGGATGAATTTTATTTCTTTCTCTTGCCTGGTTGCTCTGGCTAGAACTTCCAGTACCTGTTGAATGGACGTGGCAAGAGTTAATATTTTTGTCTAGAAGAAAAGCTGCTGGCTTTTCACTGTAGAGTAGGATATTAGATGTGGCTTGTGGCATCTGGCCTTTATTGTGTTGAGGTATATTCTTTCTATGCCTGTTTTTTTGAGAGTTTTTTTTTTTTTAATCCAGGAAGGATGTTGAATTTTGTCAAAAAAATTTTTCTGTTTCTGAAATAATTATACAATTTTTTAGAGGCAGAGTTTTTAAAACATTCTTTTAATGTGATATATCACATTTATTTATTTGCATATGGTAAACTATCCTTGCATCCCAATTATAAATCCTAACTGATCGTGGTGTATGACCCTTTTAGTGTGTTGTTGAACTTGGTTTGCTAGTATTCTGTTGAGAATTTTCTGCATTTTGAATCTCACTTTTGGTTATTTATCCAAACAAAATAAAATCAGAATCTCAAAGAGATGTCTGCACTTCCCTGTTCATCGTAGTGCTATTCACAACAGCCCAGACATGGAAACAGCCTAAGAATCAGTTGATGGATGAATCGATAAAGCAAATGTGATGTGTATGTAATATATATTCTATTCAGTCTTAATACGGAAGGAATTTCTGCCATTTGTGACAACACAGATAAACATGAAGGCTATTATGCTAAGTAAAAGAAGGCAGACACAGAAAGACAAATACTTCATGATCTCACTTCTATGTGAAATCTTTAAAAAGCCAAACTCATGGTAATAGAATAGAATAGTGGTTGTCATGGGCTGGGGGTGGTAGAAATGGGAGATGTTGTCAAAGGGTATAAACTTGTAGTTATAAGATCAATAAGCTCTGGAGGCTTAAGGTACAGCTGGGTGACTGTAGTTAGTAATATGCATTGTCTACCTGAAATCTGCTGAGAGTAGATGTTAAGTATTCTCACCACACACTCAGAAAAGACAGCTCTGTGAGGTGGTGGATGTGCTGATTAGCTTGACTGTGGTAAGCATTTCACAATGTATACATATATCAAAACATCGCTCTGTACACCTTGAATGTATACAGTTTTTGGCTGTCAATCATACCTCAATAAAACTGAAAAATACATTTATGCTGTTCTTTATTTACATATAAAATGTAGGTATCTTTGGTGCTCTTGTGTCCTTTGTGGACATTTGAGTGACTATATAGTTTCCTTTCAAAGTAGCCTGAATTACTCCCTTTAGTATTTCTTTATAGGGCTATTCACAAATTCTGTTTTTGTTTCTCTGTGAATATCTTAATTTGTTTCCTATTCTTTGAAAGATATACTTTCTCAGTGGAGAATTATTGGTTTACAGTCTTATATCCCCAGAACTTTGAATAGGCATCTTGCTTCTCTCTAGCTGCCATGATTTTTGACGGTAAGACAGTTGTTAATCTTACTGAGGAAGCCTTGTCCATGAGGAGAACTCTTTTTTTGTCTTTTGAGATTCTCTTGATGGTTTGTGTTATGACACGGATCTCCTTGAGCTTATCTTACTTGGAGTTATTGAGATTTTTAGACATTCCCATTAATGTCTGTCATTAAATTAGAAAGATTCAGGCCACTATTACTTCAAATATTTTTTCTGCACTCCGGCCCATCCTCTTGCTGGGATTCTGATTATCACACCTGGTGGATGACATTTCACAGGTCTCTGAGACTCTGTCCCTTCTTCATTCTTTTTCTGTCTCTTCCTTAAATTGTATAATCTCATTTGATCTATCTTCAGGTTCACCAATTCTTCCTTCTCCAGCTCAATCTGCTGTTGAGGCCCTCTGGTGATTATTTTATGTCGGTTATTGCACTTTTGAATTCTAAAATTTGTAGTCAGTATTTTGTTATAATATCTCTCTTCATTAATAATCTCTACATCTCTCTTCATTAATTATCTCTATTTGATGAAGCTATTGTCATATTTTCCTTCTTTTCTTTACACATGGTTTCCTTCTGTTTTCTTTTTTTTCCCTGCATTTATTTATTTTATTCCATTTTAGGTTTTGGGGTACATGTGAAGAACATGCAAGATTGTTGCATAGGTACACACGTGGCTTCTGTTTTCTGACCATAGTTGTAATAGCTTATTTAAGTGATTTTTTTTTAAAGAAACCTCAGCATCCTAATAGAAAATTTCTGTTGACTGCTCTTCCCACCCGTTGATGGCCCATACTGTCCGATTTCCTTGTACATTTCATATAGTTTTGTTGAAAGTTGGATATTTTAGATGGTGCAATGTGGCAACTTTGAAAATCAGATCCCTCTAATGCTGTTTGTTTATTCCCTCCGACACCAAAAAACAGTTTGTTGTTGCTGCTGTATTTGTTTTGTTTGTATTATTGCGGTTTGTTTATTAAGCAACTTTCCTGGACTAATTCTGTGGAGTCTGAATTCTCTGTAGTTGGCAGCCAGCAAACTCTTTGCTCATTTACCTTAGTGGTCAGGCAGTAATTAAACAGAGATTTCCTTAAATTCCTTGAACTCATAAGCCTTTGCCCCTTTGTGGAGACACACTGGCAACAAGAAGACAATCTGTAACTGCCCGTGTGGGTCCTCAAGGGCAGCTGCCGTAAGAGCCCAGGGTTTGGTCAGGTCTCACCTGGGCATGCTCACAGCCATCCCACAGAAGCTCTTCCAGCACCCCAGGAATATGTCAGAGCTCCTGAATCCCCTTCACCCTCCGCCCCATGCTGGGCCTTTTGCTCCCTGTGTCCCCCTTTTAATGATTTGGCCAGGAATTTCATTTGCCCCAGCTGTCATGGCAGGCTTGGGCAGCTGTACATTTAAGCACATGTCATTCATGGTTTGAGAAATGGCTTGTGAATGGGGTTTTTCCACAGACCTGCCAGACAGGTCAATTAGGGACAGAGCTCTGAGGACGGGACAATTTGAAACACTCCAAATCCAATTTCTCCCTTGGTTCCATGGCTGCTGGTTTTCACAGGCACTGTGGCTGCAAGACTTTCCAGGCCCCCTGAGCTGGGAGAGCAGAATGAGGTATGGTGGGTTATGTTGCTGCACGCCCCACTGTTCTGACCGAGGTGCAGTGCTCTCCTCGAATAAATTCTCCTTCAACTGTTGCAAACATGGTTCATTTCCAGGGCTCAACAAAAGTTTATTCAGACAAATTTCGTGAGTTCTTTAGCTGCTTTATGGAAAGGCCAATTTACACCAGCTCTCAGTGCGCCATTCCAGAATTCCTGCTCTGTTTGCCTCACTTCTCCTGTAGCACAGTGCCATGCACGCTCCTGTGACTGACAGAGCTGTGGTGTCTCAGCGTCTGCTTGATGTCACCAGCTGGTAATCGATTGGCTTTCAAATCTGCCAATCTATCCTCTTTAAAATGTACCATGTGGCCAGGCACAGTGTCTCACACCTGTAATCTCAACACTTTGGGAGGCCATGGTGGGTGGATAACCTGAGGTGGGGAGTTCAAGACCAGCCTGGCCAACATGGTGAAACCCTGTCCCTGCTAAAAATACAAAAATTAGCTGGGCTTGGTGGGAGGTGCCTGTAATCCCAGCTACTCAGGAGGCTGAGGCAGGAGAATCACTTGAACCAGGGAGGTAGAGGTTGCAGTGAGCTGAGATGGCAGCATTGTACTCCAGCCTGGGTAACAAGAGCAAAACTCCATCTCAAAAAAAAAAAAAAAGTATGATTTGCCCTTCACAGACCAAGAGAGTCCAATGTCCTTCCCCCACAAGCTGCACATATTCCTTCAGGTCCCTGATTCACTTTTGGTTGCTTTGCTGAGCTAGATCCAGTCCATGACTGTCAATCATGGAGAATCGCAGAAGCAATGGCACTGGCTCTCATTACAATTTTATGTATCTGTTCTGGCTGGTTCTAGTATTCTGGGTAACTTTTTCCTTTTTCTTTACCAATTGTTGGAAATGATGAAGTCAGCATTCTGGCACAGCCACGCCTGCAGCTAAAGTCACGGAAATATTACCCACATCTTATCTAGTAAACACATATTTCATTTCACTTGTGACCTTTTCTTCCCAGGGAACAAAGTCTTAGTGATGCCATATTGCATATTCAGCAGAGTTCCAAGCTCTCCTCAGAGGCTGTTTGCTTCCTAGTAATAAAAATCCTGAAACTAATTCTATTTATCTGTGCCTTTCTCCAAGGAGGCTGCTATGCCCTCTGCCCTTAGGGCATCCCCCCGCACCCCAGTTGGCCAGCTTTTTTATGAAGTGGCAAGACAGGAGGCTCTTATGTCTGGAGTTTCAGGTTTGTGGATTCAACTCTTGGTGAGCAGGCCTGAAGCTCCCTGACAAGGAGGGGCAGTGATTCTTCTGAGCCCAGGGGAGAGCCGTGGTGGGCATGGGCTGAATGTTGGAAGAGATTTGTTTGGATCCAGGGGGTCTAGCTGACCTCAGGCCCACAGGCCAGCTTGAGTGAGCCGCCCTCTGCTCATGGTCAGCTGTGCCCTGCTTTGCTGGTGCTAAATGTCCTTGCACCAGGGAGGAGGAGACCACTGCATGGTCTTCAGCCAGAGCTGTGAACCAGGAGATTTTCAGGGGTTCTGGTGCCATCCCTCTCAGCCATCAAAAGTCCTGTTTTCTGCAGGTGATCTGATCAGTGACAGGTGGCACTGTCCAGTCACACCTTTAATAACGTGGCCTTACCTTGTTTAGCATTTGGTCTCCTGGGATTACCACCCACCAAAACCAGCCTCGTCTCTCATTTTGTGCTGCAGTTCTAACTTCAGGCCCCAGGCCCATCTTTCAAGGCTCTGCCTTTTATCGTGGGCTTTCAGGCCATTTGGAGCCACATCTGTCACCCAGTGGGCAGCTAGTCCTGCCTGCTTTGACCTCTATAGGCCTGACAAGCAGGACTTCATAAACCACTGATACACATTTGGGATGGGTGAGGGCAGAATCCAGAACTCCATCAGGTCGCGGAGATTGCCCGCCCTGTCAGCTCTAGGGTGAGTCTTCAGGCTGGTTAGGTGCACAGATATTTGAGGACATCTCCAGTCAGGAATATCAGGCATTTAGTAGGGAGCAGGTCTCCTCCTTTCCTTCCGCTCATTCTCTCTTTTTTCCTTCTTTCTTTCTCCCTCCTTCCTTCTCTTCCTTCCTCCCTTCTTTTCTTCTCTCCCTTCTGCTTCCTTCCTTCTAGAATTTCTGATTCTGTGAGGGTCACTCTGCTAAATAATTAGGCATCAAGATGAATCACCGAGGACTGACTTTAAGGAGCTCCTAGTCTCATGGAGAGACAAGCAGGCACACACTTTGTGGAGATGCAGTGAAATGGGGAGACACGCACTGTGGGGGTGGGCTGGGGTTAGGTGGCCCCAGAAAGGGATCTCAGCTCACAGGCAGGGGTGGGACATGTATAGCCTTGGGCAGAACCTCACAGAGTCAATCTTGGGGAAGGAACAGAGCCCATCACACAGGTGAGAGGATAAGGAAGAATCCAAGGTGGGTAGGCGAGTGATGTCTCAAAGTAAAACAAGAATGTGTGTCCAGGGGAAAAGCAGAGTGATCGGGGTGGGACTGGTGGGGAGAGCTGCCCAGGTGAGGCCTGAGAGGCGGGGCTAGCCACCCAGGATCTTGTATACTGGGAAGTGTGTGCTTCATGGGGGATCTGAGGGAGGTCTTTCCTGGGAGGTAGCGTAATGGGATTTGTATTTTAGAATGATCATTCATTGGCAGTCTACAGGGTAATGGGAAGAGTCATCCAAACAGTTCCTGAAATTGTTTGGGGTTATGACAGCACAGTGCTGTGGGGGATGCTGGGCATCATCTCTTCAGCATTGCATTCGTCTCCCAACAGTCCCCTGGCTGGCCTGGGAGCCTGCCTGGGCTTTGTGAGAGGGGACAGGACAGTCCCTTGGTGGGCTTTGCATTAGGGTGTGTGGGTGCAGGGCAGAAGGCGAGCTACCAGGGAAAGAGAGGCCACTAATTCAGGATATTCTCCTCCTGGTTAGAACGGCCTCATTTCCCCTCCTCTCTGACCTGGGGAGCTGGTGTTACTCAGGCTTTGCTCTTGCCTCTCTCACAAGCCGTAGCTTTTATAGGACGGCTCTTCTCCAGGCAGATTGAGTTCCATCTCTAGAAAACAGTGCTTGGATTTAATTTTGAGGGTAAACATGACTGGTCTCTGCAGCTGAGGAAGTACAGAGGAAGAAAAGGGTCCCAATATCTTATCAAGAAAATAGGTGCATTAGACAGAACAGCCTACCCTGCCGAGGAACAAATTCAGCTTGGCCATCTCTGTGGCTTCATATCAAGGGCTTATTTCTCACTCATTTACATTCTGATGCATTTTTCCAGGAAGCAGTGGCCCATGCAGATGCAGCGATCTAGCTGGCTCCAACTTGTGTCTCTGCCACGACAACGCAGGGCCTCACTGTTGCAGCTGTGGGAGGTGAGGGGGACTCGGGCTCCTCCTTCTACGCCTCAGCATGGACTAGCACATGGACACTGTAACCACCCCTCCTCATGCACCGCTGTGCAGAAGCAGTCATATGATCCTCCCCTGTAGCACGGCTAGGAGGAGTTGTCTCTGCATGTGCCCAGGAGGAAGAGGAATTCCCATGGGGCTTAGCACAGAGGCCTTACAGCTCCACCCAGAGTTCTCCATGGCCTTGTTCTTGGACTCACAAACTTGGCTGAGAATATCTTTGAGATTTGACACCATGTCCCTCCCAGGCACATTTTAGGTGAAGATTCACCTCCCTCTGATTTCTTCTTAATAGGAGCCTCTCTATTTAGCATCTTCCAGGAATCTCAAAAAATTTTGGTTTGCTAAGAACTCCCTTATTTTTTGAGTAGTGTTGTGATCTAAATAAGGTCCACTGAGGACCTTTTCCTTATTTTTAATTCTTTTTCTTAATTTTCAAGTGATTTTGAACAGAAAGGGGAAGGAGCTCACTCTCTTGTGTAACTGCATTTGTGCTTTGACGATTGCTTGGTGCCCATGCCCCGCCAAATTCTATAACTCCCTGGGTACACAGACCACATCCATTTTGCTGCCACAGTTCCTGGCACACACTAGGCATATGGTGTTTATATGCTGAATGAACAAGTATCTGTGGCAGGATAGGTACAGAAAGCAGTGCAGTTGGCTGCATGGGCATTGATGCCTCAGAGATTGATCGTTAAAACTGTGAACTCTTCCTATTTAAAGCAAGAGTAGCACACAGGTAAATATGTGGTCATGTGAACCAAAAGCTTGAGGTTCACCTTAAAAATTGATTAGAGTTTATGTAGGTGATTGGGGGATGGAGGCAGCAAACCACCATGGCACATGTAGACCTATGTAACGAACGTGCATGATCTGCACATGTACCCTGGAATTTAAAGTATAATAAAAAATGATTAGAGTTAAAAAGGAGTGGCTCGAGGAATAAAAAATAAAGTAGAACTTCCAATCCCACTATGGGCTATATCTCCCAAGAAATGAAATCAGTATGGGAAGAGATGGCTGCCCTCCCATGTTGCTTACAGCACCATTCACAATAGCCAAGATATGCACTCAGCCAGCTGGGTGTAGTGGCTCACGCCTGTCGCCCCAGCACTTTGTGAGGCTGAGGTGGGTGGATCACCTCAGTTCAGAAGATCGAGACCAGGATGGCCAACATAACGAAACCACATCTCTACTAAAAATACAAGAAAAAAAAAAAAAGTAGCTGGGCGTGGTGGCACATGCCTGTAATCCCAGCTTCTTGGAGGACTGAGGCAGAAGAATCGCTTGAACCTGGGAAGCGGAGGTTGCAGTGAGATAAGATTGCACCATTGCACTCCAGCCTGGGTGACAGAGCAAGACTCCATCTCAAAAACAAACAAACAAACAAACAAACAAACATGCACTCAGCTTAACTGTCCATCAATGAGTGGGTGGAGAAAGAGAAACACACAAAATACTACTTAGCCTTAAAAAAGAAGGGGATCTTGCCATTTGTGCCAACTTGGATGAATCTGGAGGACATTATGACAAGTGAAATAAGCCAGGCACAGACACATGCTGCACGACCTTTCTTATGTGTAGAATCTAAAAAAGATGAACTCACAGGAGCGGAGAAGAGAATGGTGGTTGTCGGAGGCTAGGGGAAGATATTGGCGAAAAGGTACAACATTTTATTCAGACTGCAGGGACAAGTTCAAAAGATCTCAAGTCCGTCATGGTGACTACAGTTAATAACAACATAGTGTATACTTGAAAGTTGTTACAAAGTAGATCTTAAGTGTTCTCACCAAAAAAAAAAAAAAAAAAAAGAATGGTAAGTGAGGTGATATAATTGACTTGATTTAGTCATTCCACAATGTATACATACTTCAAAATATCATGCTGTACACCAGAAATGTATTCAATTTTTATTTGTTGATAAAACACTACCATCAGTTCTCCCACACCCCCAAAAGGAAAGAAAAGGAATGGCCACAAAGCACACTGACTGGTAAGGCAGCAAACCACACTGACTGGCTGAGTTGACGCTGTGCTACCCATGGGTCATGTGACCTTGGGCCACTCAACGAATCGCTTTGTGCTTAGCTTTCCCATCTGTACAGTGGGTGGACAAACATGGTCTCTGGTCTCTGTATATCTGGTCTCTGTGTTCTGTTGATCAAACCAGCTGCCTGTGGTAGGGCATGTTCCTTTATAAGCTTAGCGTCTCTGCAAGTATCCAGGGCATTGCAGGGGCCCCTACACTGTGGAAATCCATCAGTACTTGGAGTATTTTGTCACTAGCTCAACCTGCCATCTGTCTGAGCTCGCTGCCCGAGTCAGGAAAGCACAAGTGGTGTTTCCACAGAACTACATTGAACTAGAATTAGCTGGCTTAGTTGTCGGCTTGGTTTCATTTCAGCTCAGGTGAATGAAGCTTTTAATGAAATCAATTCTTATAGTCTTAATGTCCCCCACGGACACTTAAAGAGTATTATTATTCCAAGCAGAACCATTTGGCATGAGAAATGGAATTGATGGCATTTTTGAATTGTGGGGAATAACCAGCATTGGAAGATACCGAAAGAAAATCAAAATAAAACCAGGCAGAGAGAGTCTCAAACTAATGGGGAGGAACAGAGATTTCTGATGTTCTCAGCAGTGTCCCAGCACCAAGACTGGGAAGCAGCTGGGAGAAAGGAGTTGGTGGCACAGTGAAGAGTGTGGACCGGGGTCCCCAAGTCCTAATAGTTGTGAACTAGATCACACGTGGCTTTCTTCAAGCAGGTCCGAATGTGCATTATGTCACTTAGCTAGGGCCTGAGCAGGGGGTCTTGGAAGGAGTGGTTCTGGATGTGGCCATAGAAGGAGAAGTGCAAGCACCTGTAGATATGGTCTGCCTTTTCCTCCGACTCAGGGCACAGCCCTCCACTCTTCTGCAGGCCCCACACACACAGAGCAGCTCTGCCAGCCCTCTGAGGGATCCTGAATGCCCCTCCTGCTTTACAACCTGCACCCTCACTGTGAGCATCTGTGGGCACTTCCCTCCCTTTAAGGCCCCACTCAGCCATCCCATTCCTAGAAATGCTGCCCCAAGCCCACTAAGCAGAAACCAGCCACTGCTGTCCTCTCCCAAGGGAGAACATCAAGTTTCAAAGAGATGAAGGCTCTTGCTCTCAGAGCTCATTTGGACTAAGCAGGAATTCACACTGCACAGTTGAAATGGACACTGAAAGCTCTAGAAATTTTTAAAAACCTCAACAGCATTACGGGTACAAGCTAAATTGAATTGTATAGCTGTAAAGTCTGGGTCACCTGAAGAGTGTTCATTGTATCCAATAGGTAGTTTTTTGTCCCTTGTCCCCCTCCCACACACCTGCCTTTGAATCTCCAGTATCCATTATACCACTCTGTATGCCATTGCACACCTATAGGTTAGCTGCCACTTACAAGCAAGAAGATGCAGTATTTGCTTTTCTGTTCCTCAGTTATTTCACTTAGGGTAATGACTTCTGGTTCCATCCAAGTTGACACAAAAGATATTGTTTTGTTCTTTTTTATGGTTGAGTAGTATTCATTGTGTGGATGTGTAACACACACACACCCCCACATTTTCTTTATCTATGCATCTGCAATTGTGAGGTGACTTGTGCTGCAATAAACATACAAGTCCAGGTGTCTCTTTGATATAATGGGTTCTTTTCCTTTGGGTGGATACCTGGTAGTGGGATTGCTGGATCCAATGGTAGATATACTTTTAGTTCTTTAAGAAATCTCCATACTGTTTTCCCTAGAGGTTGTACTAGTTTTCCCGCCAGCAGTGTATAAGTGACCTCTTTTCAGTACATCTATGCCAACATCTACTGTTTTTTGACTTTTTAATAAGACCATTCTGACTGGGGTAAGGTGGTATTTAACTTTGTTTCAATTTGCATTTCCCTGACGATTAGTGATGTTGAGCATTTTTTTTTTCCATATGATTGTTGTCCACCGGTATAGCTTCTTTTGAAAAACATATGCTCATGATGTTTGGGATTATTTGTTTTTTTTTTCTTGCTGATTTGTTTGACTTTTTATAGATTCTGTATATAAATTTTTTGCCAGATATATAATTCATGAATATTTTCTCCTGTTCTGTAGGTTGTCTATTTACTCTGGGGATTATTTCTTTTGCCGTGCGAAGCTTTTTAGCTTGCCTTATTTATTTATTTTTGTTGCTGTTGCATTTGCTTTTTGGGCATTAGACATAAATTCTTTGTGTAGGGCAATGTCTGGAAGAGTTTTTCCTAGATTTTCTTCTAGGATTTTTTTTTTTTGAGACGGAGTTTCACTCATGTTACCCAGGCTGGAGTGCCATGGCGCGATCTCGGCTCACCGCAACCTCCGCCTCCTGGGTTCAGGCAATTCTCCTGCCTCAGCCTCCTGAGTAGCTGGGATTACAGGCACGCGCCACCATGCCCAGCTAATTTTTTGTATTTTTAGTAGAGACGGGGTTTCACCATGTTGACCAGGATGGTCTCGATCTCTTGACCTTGTGATCCACCCGCCTCGGCCTCCCAAAGTGCTGGGATTACGGGCTTGAGCCACCGCGCCCGGCCCTCTTCTAGGATTTTTATGATTTCATGTCTTACGTTTCAGTCTTTAAGCCATCTTGAGTTGAGGTGTGTATATGGTGAGAGGTAGGGATGCAGTCTCATTCTTCTGCATGTGGCTATCCAGTTTTCCCAGCACCATGTGTTGAGTGAGATGTCCCTGCTGTAGTATATGCTTTTGTCTGCTTAAAATCATAATTTTTCTGAGTCTTGCCTATAGACCTGTGTGTTGGTCACCATCCGTTGAAGTCCGGCCTGCAGCACCTGACTCAATGACAGGTGAATGAATGCATTCTCACACCATTACAGCGTTTCAAGGGGGCTAGGGATGGCTGTTGGCTGCTTTCAGGGGGTGAAATGCAGCCAATTGACCCAGACACTCTGTCCATTACACATTTATTTATTCCCTTAAGATTTTACAACAGAGGCTCTAAGTTAACACACTTTTGGATAATTAACACGGTTAGAAGAGTGGTTTTACAAATGATAAAAGCTTTAGGTCCTGGGGCCCAGAGTAGATGCTATTAACAGATAATTCCCCTTTGATATCCCCCTGAGAAAGCCATTTAACACAAAGTTAACATGAGTAAACAGTTAAAGTGGAGAGAAATGGTTGTGCGGTAAGGCCTTTGATCATCTCTCCCTCTCCCTAACTTAACATAAGGGACAGGCCATCCGCCTTTGGCCTGCCCCAATAAAACCTTTCTGCCTTCCAAAACGTTTGAGACTATAATTTATGACTTTCCCTAAATATTTTCTGTAATATTTTGCTGCCTTCCCAAGTGAACAGTGAGCCTCCTCTGTACAGGTGTCTCATACTGACATTGTTCCAGTTGTGCCCTTCCTGTGGTACAAGGAGCCTGTTGGCCAAAGAAATTTGCCTGCTTGGAACAAGGACATCCTTCCTTTTAGATAGAGACTCCCTTTCTGACCTAGATGAGCCTGTTGCTTGGGCCCGTCCTTCTGAAGTTTGCCTGTGACATCAAAGTGTGCAAGTGTGCATCAGATCCCTGACGGGCGTGGGAGTTGATTGATGCACAGGGTATGGGTGGAGCTTGGACAGGTGGATACAAGTGTCCATCCTGCATGGGCCCAGCCCCATGGTGCAGGACAGTGCTGATGTGGGGAGAGGAACAGTCAAGTTGAGCCTCAGGGCAGACGGGACCCATAGCTGGTGCTCACCCTGCTGCTCTCTTCTGGCTCAGAACTCTGAGGAGTCCAAGAATTTTACATTTGAATCTCATCTTCTAGGTTGTTATGAAGGAATACTCATTAAAGAAGAAAGTCAGAACATAGATTGCTCAGCAATTTATTCACTTGACTTAGCATTTTAAACTCTTTGGACATATGGTTCCTGGACCTCACATTTGTGTTCTTGCCCTGAACCCTACAAATGTCAGGAGGCCTGTTTCCAACACAAAACACCACTCCTCAGAGAATGATGGCTCTATCTTGTGCATTTTAAGAGGACTCCATTTAATAACCTCTTAGCCCATGAGCAAAGGCCCACATGGCCTAATTCACTGTGCATCCCAGCACCTGGTCCTGGAAACAGCGGTACCCTGTTTTGACTGAATGCAGCCAGGCTTGGCAGGTCCACAGAGCGGGGTGGGTGGGGGGGATTTTTCTCTATCTTTGAAGAACAATGAATAAAGAATGGAGCTGTTAAATGTTTGCTCAAAACCCTGGGAAACAAAATGGCTTGGTGTGGGAAGAATGAAAGGGCCTGAGTTTGCAGAAGGCCCTTGACTTAGGCCGAGCATGACATCAGGGAGGATAGCCTAAGGGGGAGGAGGCTGCTATGGACAGGCTTCTGTGAGAGCCCCTCCACTGTCATAGAGCACCCCTGACTTTGGTAGAACTTACTGAAGCAATTGTGGCTACGGGGAGACTCCTGCCATTCGGTGGCCTTCTATTCCATCTTTCCTGCTTTCCTTATCCGCTATCCGGACTGCCCAGAGGACTCCTGATGATTCTCCCTCCCCATCTCCTCTGCCCACTCTTACATGCCTGGCCCACCATCAGGGCTTCCCATGCGGCCAGCTCCACCCTCCACAAAAGGAGCTGTTACCATCCACACCATCAACAGCGTGGCTGTGTTCTTTGTTAACAGATGCATGCTCACGGAACAGCAAGCACTCAAAGGCTCACTTGGGTGGCACCTCTTAGCAGTTTTTCCTGCCTGACAGTTCTTACATAAACCTTCTGTTTACTACAGGTGGTCACATACCTTTACCCTCTGTCATGTGTGGCACTGGGAACATCACATCAGTTCCCAAATTTTATTTCCACAGCCGGGAGATACGCACTGTCATTACCTCTGTACTGCAGGTGAGAACGCAGTCTCAGAAAGGTCACAGAACTGCACTTGAAGTCACTTGGTAAATAAATGGCAAGACTGGGCGTCCGCTGAATCTACACGTTTAATGACTACCATACCTTGCCCGGTGCTCTCCTGGAACTTTTCCTTTCCATCAGTTTTCCTGTTTCGACTCTCAGTGACCTCCTGAAAAGCAGGGACTGGATGGACCCTGTACCTCTGAGATCCTCAAGATACTAGTTGGGTTATTGGCTAACAACTAATAGGTTAGAGGCATTTTTGATCATTTGACAAGTAGCAGACGTCCCAGGACTCTTGGGCTGATTTTTACACCACTCTCACCTGCACATACTGAGGAAGAACAGTGTGCAGCGAGGTTTTGTTCTGGGGATGGTGCTGTGGTCTTCCAGGGCCATGCAGGTCAGTGGAGAACACGCATGTGCTGTTAAACACACAAAGGGACACTCATGTCCATTTAAAAGGCAGGTTATTGGCACTGCATCAGACAGACATGGGCTTCATAGGGCTCAGCTTTGCCCCTTAATGGCTATTTGACAGTGGACAGGATTCTTAACATTTTTTCCATGTTATCCTCTTAGGAGACTTCTAGGACAACCTATTGATCAGGTAAAGCTAATTTATTAAACATAGTTGCAATAATGGAGAGCACTCTCTTGACTAAGTCTGAGCAGAGGGAGGAAAATGGGGGAGGACCCACGCTGGGGCTCACTGGGATCAGACAGTGAAGGACAGAATGGCTTTGAATTGATGGCAAGTGGAGGACCTGCAGTTGGCCTGGATGACAGAGCAACCTATTTCAGCAGACTGACAGTCCTACCTCCCAGGAGTCAGTATTTCCCGGAGCAAGTTGGTGAGTGATTTCTGTCTGTTGTTTTTTCTTTAGCATGGTTTAACAGAGGAACAGGGAAGGATGCTCAGTAGAGCTTAGACAGGGGCTAGGAGTTACACTGTTTTCAGTTCCCACTTCCTAAAATGAGTTCTTAGCAGGGAGCCCTACATGTGGTGGGCCTGTGGCCCAGTGCCTGTCACAGATCCTTATAGCGACTGCGTCATGTGCGATGGTGCAGTCGATGAAAGCAGGAAGTGGTGCCGTTTTGTGCCGGGGCAGGCATTAGGGTCTGGGAGTATGGACCAAGCACATCTAGGCTGGGAGATGCCGTGAGGGGCAACTCCTTCGTCTGGGAGATGTGATCAGGAGAAAGAATGCTTAGAGTCTTCATAGAGGAATCTGGTCAAACAAGATTTTGAAGGAAGAATGTGCCTGGTGGAAAAGAGGAGGAAAGACATTTAAGATAGAAATAGTGGTTTACTTAAAAGCACGTGGTGGGACCTAGAATTCCGTGGACTGCAATGGGCAAGGGTATTTTGGCTAAAGTATAGCAGAGGAGTGAGACAGCAATGTGGGCCTCCTCAGCACTCAGTAGCAAGTTACTCCACAGGTAAATCATTCCCTGGAGGTCACTGCTATGGCCTGACATGCAGAGATATAACCAAGGAGAGGTGAGAAGCGCATTTCCCCTTTTGCACCCAGGACAATGACAGTCTGGGTAAGTCTGTCCGTGAGTGTACTGGCCCTGAGAGCACCCCTCCTTTAGAGAACAGAACCCTAGAAAGCAAGGTCAGGTTTGGGGGCAGAGAGGCCCAATGTGCCTCCCTTGGCCTGGGCAGATGCCTTGACCATGCAGCAGCAGACTCTTCAGGCAAAGCCACCCTCCAGGACATTGCAATTTCATGGTGGTCTTGGTGCTGCCGTCTCCACGGGCCGACCCTGCACTGGGACAGTTTCTCCTGAGACTTGTGCTTGCGCCAAGTTAGGCAGGACGTTGGCATAGCCTGGGAACGTCAGTTTCTCCATCACGTTTGTAAATGATGAAAGACTGCTGGGACAGTGGAGATGGCAAAGCCCAGCCATAACTCTCAGCGGTTCCTGACAGGACAGGAATCCTCACATGGCACTAGGATTCACCCTTAGTAAGCCAAGAGCAAAAACTCTTCTAGGAGTGTGTATGCTTTGCCCAGGAGTATGGCTTTTTGATTGTTTTTAAGGAGTATTCTGGGATGGCTCCTAGTTTGATTAAAAAGTAATATTATACATGTGCATATTTAATATATATATGTTTAATGTCTTTACACAGGCTTAGATATCTTTTTACCATGTATATTACTTTAAAAGGCATTACGATGTTTAAGCACAGTAAACATTGATTCTCTTTGGAAGAAAAAGCATTCCCATTATACAAGCAAGAGATACTAATTTTAGAAAATAGGAAAAGCTCTCTTTGGTCCTACTACCACGATTTAACAATTGTTAAGATTTGGCTCACTCTTTTCTTCCTTCTTTTAAAAATATATTTTTAAATTTTAATTTCCCTGTTGAGATATAAGCCACTTAAAAGTTATGATGCAATTCTTTCAGTACACTCATAGAACTGTGCAACCATCACCACAATCTAAGTTTAGAGCATTTTCATCTCCTTCAGAAAAATTCCCTACCAATTAGCATTCCACCCCAACCCTCACCCACCCAGCCTTAATCAACCACTAATTAACTGGGGTGGCTGAACTGGGTGAATTCCCACGGTACCTCACTTCCGTGTCTGGCAGGTGGGTGCTGACCGTCAGCTCCCATCCACATGGGCTCCCGTGGAGTGCCTTGTGCATCCTCATGACATGGTGCCTGGGCTCACAAGTGAAGCTCCTGAGGCAAGAGTAGGGGTTGCCAGTTTGTTAAGGTGTAGACCTGGATCTTGGCCCTGCATTACTTCTGCATAATACTGATCAGACAGTCACCAAGCCCAGAGAAGAACGTCAAAGGGTTTTGGAGCCATGTTTTAAACCATGATAATGGTAATAATGTTATATTGAGAAAGAAGCCTGCAAATGAAATAAACAATGATGCAGAAGAGCGATGGCTGATCTAACTACTCCTTTCTTGGGAAAGGTCTGGGGAAATTTGGGGAAGTCTCAGCCTTGTCCAAGAATGGGATCACATGACAGTGGTTGTGACTTTTAAGCCAAGGGACAGCACAAAGCCTGAGAGCTCCAGCACTTTTTAGTTGCTGACACTCTATTGTGTCTCCTGGTGTTCAGTCAGGGTCTGTGCAAACAGTCCAGCTGTTCCCAGACCAAACTCTTCCTGTTTCATGGCATGTACAGCATGACAAGGAAGAAAACTTCACCACTGGCGATGGGAGCTCACTTTCTTCAGGTCAGAGATAAATCCTTTTGAAATCCAAGGATTTGCAATGGCAAATTGTAAAATGAACTTCAAGATTTGAGGACTCAGGACATGAAGTCCATCCTATACACGTCTGTAAAATACTCGTGGAGCAGTTTCCTTACGTGCAAAGAAATAAACATGTAAAGAGAAAAGATGGCGAGTGGAGGGGCATTTGAAAAGGGGAACTTGTCCCCACAAAAGGTCGGGACTTGGAGACAGAGAAGTGACGTAGAAGAACCCCAGCAATGTTTGGCATCTTTGAACAGAGACTTGGCCTCCCTTCCAGGATGAAGTCCAACATGGTGGCCACCTTCACAGAGCACCTCCTGGACGTTAGAGAGGGCAGTCCACAGGCAGGCCAGTCACCAGCTCCTCTCCACAGGACCCGAGCCGGGAGAAGATTGCTAAGGACTGCAGTGGGTGCTCACCTCCTGTCCTGGTCACACAGCCCCCTGTCTTCAGAAGCATTAGCTGTGATGGGCAGGCTCCTGGGAACCCTCATTCTCACTTCTGTTCTCAGGCTTCCTTCAATGGAGACACCAAGAAGCCCTGGACGTTGGCCTTTTCTCTCTCTCTCTCTCTCTCTCTCTCTCTCTCTCTCTCTCTCTCTTTTTCCTTAAAAGACAGAAAATGGCTCTGGACTGAAGATCCCTGAAGATCAGAACAGGAGGCTCCACCCTGCTGACCATCATCCCTTCCTGCTTTCATCAGAAATTCTTTTAACTGACAGGGATTCACACCCGAAACAGTGCCCTGTATGTGACAAATGTCACACCCACTAGGCAATTCCCATTCCCACCGCAGGCTCTGCAGGAAATTCTCTGCACAGCAAGCAGGGACTTAGCTACATGCCTGTCATCACTGTTAATGGACATGGCACCACAAAATCTTCAGGCGCCACTTTGAAACAGCCCCCCGATGTTATGATACCATTCCTGCGCATTACTTCTTAAAGAGCCCAGTGGAATGTCAAAGGAGATATGACACTCCAGGAGGGAAGGTCTGTGCCTCCTCAAAGCCAAATAATGTGTTCACTTTGCATTGACATAAACTGTTGTATCTGATTTAATAAATCTAGACTGATTATGTATAGGCACACAGGAGATACAGAGAGAGGAGCTACTGTATTGGGTAACACTGCTTATGATGGTGAACACTTCCTCCTTGCCGCCACCTTTTCTTTCAACCTGAGAGGAGGATGATGTCTCTCTTTTGGAAGGCAGCTTCCTGTGTTAATGCTGCTCTTCAGGGACAGTAATAACACAGAAAGTTTGGTTCAAAAGCACCCTGAGTAGGAACAAATCAAAGGGCACAGTGGCAACAACGGCTCAGCCATGCATTTGGGCAAAACCTTAAAAATGTCTCCTCTCCAAGAAAAGGCTAACAGCATCATTTCTTTGGCGACAGAGCAGGAATTATTCCTCAGGATGCTGACGTTGGGAATGTCAACCTCCTGATCTATGGTCTGATTTAGGAATAACTCTGCCTTCCTGTCAAGCCCGGGGAGAAAAGGGACTTTTCATAAGCCTGCACTGTAGCTTGATGTGATCTTCTCTCCCTGGGAATGTCATATGGCCTCATCCTGCAGCAGTGTCTCTTGAAATGAGATGCTCTGCAGATTTCTTTGCTACAGGATCAGGGATGCCAAAAACAGCATATGCACTGAATAAGTCAATCTGGTGCAAGCCACTTGCACCTTGTAGTGCTGTCTGACAACCCATAGGTCATGATCAATGCATTCTCATCCCCAAGCATCAGGCTCAAGCTCCTGAGAGGCAGGAGGACTTAACTTACTCTGCCTTCACAGTCAGCAGCCACTCTCTCAGAGCTGGTGTGGGAATCCAAAGTGAATAAATCAGAGTCCTGAAGACACTGAGCGCTAAGAGCACAGTCTGATGGAGAGTGTGCTATAATAGAGACACACATCAACCAAGGTGGGGGAAGAAGTAGTTTGTGTTTGAGAATGGCTTAAGCAGAGTTGAAGATATTTCTCAGGGTTATCAACTTCCATCAGAGGAATTGGAACCTGTTGTATTTCTCCTAAAATTTTGTTGATGAAACCTTTATGTCTAGAAATCTCCTCTTAGTGCCTTTACATTATTAAAGATCAAGAGATAATTGAAGGGGAAATGCACTTTAGATAGATGAAATTATGTCCTCTTAGACCTATCCTGGGGGCCTCACTCATGGGGCTCAGATTACTACATTTAGAAGAGACTTGTTGGAATTTAGGGAAAGACTGAACATCCTGTGCCCATCTGCTCTCCATGAGCTGCGTGTGTCCTCCCGCCTTTACTGCTTCCTTAAGCAATACTACTAGGTCCACACCCACACTTCACCTCTCTATAAGGAAAGGAAACGTCCTCTGAAGCCCTCTGGAGGTGATCTGGCCCAGGTATCTTTGCATGCTATGGATTTGCCATTGTACCTAGCCAGCCATCAGGACATCTAGCTGCCACACATCTGTGTCTTCAGTGTACCTTACCTACAGTCAAAATCACCTGAGATGCTTTGGGATGATGTATTTCAAATGAAAGTCAGAGATTTCCATGGGACCAGACTGGATAACGGAATAATGACCATTCCACCTGCCTGTTTATGTCATGCAACAAATAGTAAGTATGGTCAGGTGGTGATGATGGTCGATCTGCTGCAAAGGGGGAAGAGGAGGGGCCAAAATACTGGGACATTCTATTTATTCTTTGATTCTTCTGCTTGCTGCCAGTTTTCACCTGCCTCCATCTTTAAATCTGAAATATTTTGTGTATGTGCCCAAAATGCATACAGATGTATTTAAGAAAACTATTTACATTATAATGGTTTCAGATTTACAGAAAAATTGCAAAATTCTGATCTATCCCAAACCCAGCTTCCTTTATTATTAATATCTCCCATTAACATGGTGCATTTGTCACAATTAATGAACCAATGTTGATATATGATTACTAACTGAAGTCCATACTTTATTCACGTCTCCTTAGTTTTTAACTAGTGTCTTTTTCTGTTGTAGAAGCTCATTCAGAAATAACACTTAGTTGTCGTGTGTTCTTAGGCTCCTCTTGGCTATGACAATTTCTGGTACGTTCCTTGTTTTTGATGACCTTGGCAGTGTTGTAAAATGCTGGTCTGCTCTTTTGTAGAATGTCCTTTAATTGGGATGTTCTGCAGTTGTCAAATTTATGCAAACATATCCCCACAAGGCTAAGGGAACTGAGAAGATGAAGAAAGCCTGAGAAATCCAATTTCTCAGAAAGAAATCCTTAATAGAGACTTACAAACAGAAGCCATGTCTCAGTCAGCTGCAAGATGGTAGATCTCCATTCCTGCCCTCCAAAAATTATCCTTTATATGGCAACCTTTTAGGATAAAACACAGGCAGCTAGCCATGTTTTCAGGCTTCCTTGATAAACTCATGACCACAGGGATAGACAAACATCTTTTTTTTTTTTTTTTTTTTTTGAGATGACGTTTTGCTCTGTCACCCAGGCTGAAGTGCAATGGCACAGTCTCAGCTCACTATAACCTCCACCTCCTGGGTTCAAGCAATTCTCCTGCCCCAGCCTCTTGAGTATTTGGGATTACAGGTCTGGGACACCACTCCTGGCTAAATTTTGTATTATTAGTAGAGATGGGGTTTTACCATATTGGCCAGGCTGGTCTCGGACTTCTGAACTCAGGTGATCCACTCACCTCTGCCTCCCAAAGTGCTGGGATTACAGACATGAACCATTGTGCCTGGCTTTGATAAACACCTTTATGAAGGGTTATCTATGTTGCATTCATCGATTGAAGATCTTGCTGCAGAGCACCTTGGGATGTGGGGTTCAAATATCAGTCATTATGGTAGTTTTGCTTTAAGATAACAACACTCTTGCCATGCCACAGGTTCTCCTGCATGGAATTTGTCTGATTTTTTTTCATGATTAGAGTGAGTTTTGGATTATTGGGAGGAAAAACACAAAAGTGCAATGCTTATCACATCATATCAAGGATAAATATTATCAACGTGACTTATTGTTTATGTGGATCTTGATCACTTGGCTAAGGGAGTATTTATCAGGATTCTCCACTGTAAGGTTACTCTTATTTCCTCATTTCTAGATGGTTGTTACTCTTTGGAAGGAACTCACTCCCATAAAGCGTAGAGACTTAAATTCATTCCTTTTCCTTGAGCTACATAAATTATTGGGAATTTTTATGAGTAAGAGATTTGTCTATTGTTCCACATTTATTCGTTTATTTATTCTATCATTGATTTATATCAGTATGGATTCTTGGATATTTATTTTACACATTGGGCCATAATCCAATACTACATAATTTATTTTGTTGCTCATATTATTCCACCATTGGCCATTGACAGCTTTTTCAATTGTCTTATGAGTTCCTGCGACATACCACCATCATTGTATTTTTTTAAAAAATACATTTTATTGCACTTTAGGTTCTGGGGTACATGTGCAAAACATGCAGGATTGTTGCATAGGTACATACATGGCAATGTGGTTTGCTACCACCATCACCCCGTCACCTATATCAAGCATTTCTCTCCATGTTATCCCTCCCCAACCTCCCTACCCACTGCTGTCCCTCCCCTCTTCCCCCGCAACAGACCCCAGTGTGTGATGCTCCCCTCCCTGTGTCCATGTGTTCTCATTGTTCAACACCCACCTATAAGTGAAAACATGTGGTGTTTGTTTTTCTGTCCTTGTGTCAGTTTGCTGAGAATGATGGTTTCTAGATTCATCCATGTGCTGACCAAGGACACGAACTCATCCTTTTTTATGGCTGCATAGTATTCCATGGTGTACATGTGCCACATTTTCCTTGTACAGTCTATCATTGATGGCCATTTGGGTTGGTTCCAGGTCTTTACTATTGTAAACAGTACTGCAATCAACACAAATGTGCATGTGTCTTTATAATAGAACAATTTATAATTCTTTGGCTATATACCCACTAATGGGATTGCTGGATCAAATGGTATTTCTAGTTGTAGATCCTTGAGGAATCGCCGCACTGTCTTTCACAATGGTTGAACTAATTTACACTCCCACCAACAGTGTAAGAGTGTTCCTATTTCTCGACATCCTCTCCAGCATCTGTTGTCTCCAGATTTTTTAATGAATGCATTCCTAACTGGCGTGAGATGGTATCTCAATGTGGTTTTGATTTGCATTTCTCTAATGACCAGGGATGATGAGTATTTTTTCATATGTTTGTTGGCCTCATAAATGTCTTCTTTTGAAAAGTGTCTGCTCTTGTCCTTTGCTCACTTTTGAATGGGTTTGTTTGTTTGTTTCCTTGTAAATCTGTTTTAGTTCTTTGTAAATTCTAGCTATTAGCCCTTTGTCAGATGGGTAGATTGCAAAAATTTTTTCCCATTCTGTTGGTTGCCGATTCACTCTAATGATTGTTTCTTTTGCTGTACGGAAGCTCTGGAGTATAATTAGATCCCATTTGTCTATTTTGGCTTTTGTTGCCAATGATTTCGGTGTTTTAGCCATGAAGTCCTTGCCTATGCCTATGTCCTGAATGGTTTTGCCTAGGTTTTCTTCTAGGGCTTTTATGGTGTTCAGCCTTATGTTTAAGTCTTTAATCCATCTGGAGTTAGTTTTAGTGTGAGGTGTCAGAAAGGGGTCCAGTTTCTGCTTACTGCACATGGCTAGCCAGTTTTCCCAACACCACTATTAAACAGGGAATCCTTTCCCCACTGCTCATTTTTGTCAGGTTTGTCAAAGATCAGATGGTTGTAGATGTGTGGCATTGCCTCTGAGGCCTTTGTTCTGTATGTCTGCTTTGGTACCAGTACCATGCTGTTTTCTTTACTGTAGCCTTGTAGTATAGTTTGAAGTCAGGTAACGTGATGCCTCCAGCTATGTTCTTTTTGATTAGAATTGTCTTGGCTACATGGGCTCTTTTTTGGTTTCATATGAAGTTTAAGGTGGTTTTTTCCAGTTCTGTGAAGAGGGTCATGGGTAGCTTGATGAGGATAGCGTTGAATATATAAATAACTTTGGGCAGTATGACCATTTTCACAGTATTGATTCTTCCTAACCATGAACATGGGATGTTTTTCCATCTGTTTGTGTCCTCTCTTATTTCCTTGAGCAGTAGTTTGTAGTTCTCCTGGAAGAGGTCCTTTACATCCTTTGTTAGTTGTATTCCTAGGTATTTTATTCTCTTTGTAGCAATTGTGAATGGTAGTTCGTTCTTGATTTGGCTCTCTTTAAGTCTGTTATTGGCGTATAGGAATGCTTGTGATTTTTGCACATTGATTTTGTATCCTGAGACTTTGCTGAACTTGCTTATCAGTTTCAGGAGATTTGGGGTGAGATGATAGGATCTTCTAAATACACAATTATGTCGTTTGCAAATATAGACAATTTGACTTCCTCCTTTCCTAACTGAATACCCTTTATTTCTTTTTCTTGCCTGAATTGCTCTGGGTTGAACTTCCAACACTATATTGAATAGGAGTGGTGAGAGAGGGCATCCTTGTCTAGTGCCAGATTTCAAAGGGAATGCTTCCAGTTTTCACCCATTCAGTACAATATTGGCTGTGGGTTTGTCATAAATAGTTTTTATTATTTTGACATACGTTCCATCAACACCTAGTTTATTGAAAGTTTTTAGCATAAAGAGCTGTTGAATTTTGTGGAAGGCCTTCTCTGCACCTATTTAGATAATCATGTGGTTTTTGTCTTTGGTTCTGTTTATGTGGTGAATTATGTTTATAGACTTGTGTATGTTGAAGCAGCCTTGCATTCCAGGGATGAAGCCTACTTGATGGTGATGGATAAGCTTTTTTTTTTTTTTTTTAGACACACAGCATCTTGACATTTTATTTTTCATACTTATGAGTTTACAGACACTAATGGATGTTTTCTTGAAATGTCTTATATTTCTATCATAAAAAAACAAGCTTTCCAAACATATTTAGCAACACTCCCAGAATATAAACTGTTAGAGACACCTTAGTATTTGCTCTCGATCACTGATGTAGTCAGCCAAGGAGCAGCTGTGGAGGCTGTGAAAGACATCAATCATCCTCCACCTGGGCAAGGTCCAAGTGTGGCCTCACCAGGGAGGCTTCTTCCCATCAGAAGACTCCAGCCCTCTGTCATGGTCAAGGAGAACCCTGCAGGACCTGGTTCAGTTATGGGTTTTTTGTTTGTTTGTTTGTTTGTTTGTTTTCCCCATTTATTTATTTTATTGCATTTTAGGTTTTGGGGTACATGTGAAGATCATCCAAGATTGTTGCATAGGTACACACGTGGCAGTGTGATTTGCTGCCTTCCTCCCCATCACCTACATCTGGCATCTCTCCCCTTGCTATCTCTCCCCAGCTCCCCACCCCGCACCGTCCCTCCTCTATTTCCCCCCAACTGACCCCAGTGTGTAGTGCTCCCCTCCCTGTGTCCATGTGTTCTCATTGTTCAACACCCGCCTATGAGTGAGAACATGAGGTGTTTGGTCTTCTGCTCATCTGTCAGTTTGCTGAGAATGATGGTTTCCAAGTTCATCCATGTCCCTACAAAGGACACAAACTCATCGTTTTTGATGGCTGCATAATATTCCATGGTGTATATGTGCCACATTTTCCTTATCCAGTCTATCGTCGATGGGCATTTGGGTTGGTTCCAGGTCTTTGCTATTGTAAACAGTGCTGCAATGAACATTCGTGTGCACATGTCCTTATAGTAGAACGATTTGTAATCCTTTGGATATATACCCAGTAATGGGATTGCTGGGTCAAATGGAATTTCCATTTCTAGGTCCTTGAGGAATTGCCACACTGTCTTCCACAATGGTTGAACTAATTTACACTCCCACCAACGGTGCAAAAGTGTTCCTACTTCTCCACATCCTCTCCAGTTAAGGTGATTTTTTCCAGTTCTGTGAAGAAGGTCATTGGTAGCTTGATGGGGATAGCATTGAATCTGTAAATTACTTTGGGCAGTATGGCCATTTTCATGATATTGAGTCTTCCTAATCATGAACATGGAAAGTTTCTCCATCTGTTTGTGTCCTCTCTTATTTCGTTGAGCAGTGGCTTGTAGTTCTCCTTGAAGAGGTCCTTCACATTCATTGTTAGTTGTATTCCTAGGTTTTTTATTCTCTTTGTGGCAATTGTGAATGGAAGTTTGTTCTTGATTTGGCTCTCTTTAAGTCTGTTTTTGGTATATAGGAATGCATGTGATTTTTGCACATTGATTTTGTATCCTGAGACTTTGCTGAAGTTGCTTATCAGTTTCAGGAGATTTGGGGCTGAGACGATGGGGTCTTCTAGATATACAATCATGTCGTCTGCAAATAGAGACAATTTGACTTCCTCCTTTCCTATTTGAATGTCCTTTATTTCTTTTTCTTGCCTGGTTGCTCTGGCTAGAACTTCTAGTACTATATTGAGTAGGAGTGGTGAAAGAGGGCATCCTTGTCTGGTGCCACATTTCAAGGGGAATGCTGCCAGTTTTTTCCCATTCAGTATGATATTGGCTGTTGGTTTGTCATAAATAGTTTTTATTGTTTTGAGATATGTTCCGTCAATACCTAGCTTATTGAGGGTTTTTAGCATAAAGGGCTGTTGAATTTTGTCAAAGGCCTTCTCTGCATCAATTGAGATAATCATGTGGTTTTTGTCTTTGGTTCTGCTTATGTGGTGAATTACGTTTATAGACTTGTGTATGTTGAACCAGCCTTGCATTCCTGGGATGAAGCCTACTTGATCATGATGGATAAGCTTTTTGATGTGCTGTTGCAATTGGCTTGTCAGTATTTTATTGAAGATTTTTGCATCTGTGTTCATTATGGATATTGGCCTGAAGTTTTCTTTTCTTGTTGAGTCTCTGCCGGGTTTTGGAATCAGGATGATGTTGGTCTCATAAAATGATTTGTGAAGAATTCCCTCTTTTTGTATTGTTTGGAATAGTTTCAGAAGGAATGGTACCAGCTCCTCTTTGTATGTCTGGTAGAATTCGGCTGTGAACCTGTCTGGACCTGGGCTTTTTTTGGGTGGTAAGCTCTTAATTGCTGCCTCAACTTCAGACCTTGTTATGGGTCTATTCAGGGTTTTGGCTTCTTCCTGGTTTAGGCTTGGGAGGAGGCAAGTGTCCAGGAATTTATCCGTTTCTTCCAGGTTTACTAGTTTATGTGCATAGAGTTGTTTTTAATAATCTCTGATGATGGTTTGAATTTCTGTGGGATCTGTGGTGATATCCCCTTTATCATTTTTTATTGGATCAATTTAGTTATTTTCTCTTTTCTTTTTTATTAATCAGGCTAGTGGTCTGTCTATTTTGTTGATCTTTTCAAAAAACCAGCTCCTGGATTTATTGATTTTTTGAAGGGTTTTTTGTGTCTCTATCTCCTTCAGTTCTGCTCTGATCTTAGTTATTTCTAGTCTTCTGCTAGACTTTGAGGTTTTTTGATGTTGCTCCTCTAGCTCTTTCAGTTTTGACGATAAGGTGTCAATTTTTGATCTCTCCTTGCTTCTCATGTGGGCACTTATTGCTATATATTTTCCTCTAGAGACTGCTTTAAATGTGTCCCAGAGATTCTGGTATGTTGTGTCTTCATTCTCGTTAGTTTCGGAGAACATCTTTATTTCTGTCTTCATTTCATTGTTTATCCAGTCAACATTCAAGAGCAAGTTTTTCAGTTTCCATGAAGCTGTGCATTTCTGGGTTAGTTTTTGAATTCTGAGTTCTAACTTGATTGCACTGTGGTCTGAGAGACTGTTTGTTATGATTTCCATTCTTTTGCATCTGCTGAGGAGTGATTTACTCCCAATTATGTGGTCAATTTTAGAGTAGGTGTAATGTGGTGCTGAGAAGAAAGTATATTCTGTGGATTTGGGGTGGAGAGTTCTGTAAATGTCTATTAGGTTTGCTTGGTCCAGGTCTGAGTTCAAGTCCTGGATATCCTTGTTAATTTTCTGCCTGGTTGATCTGTCTAATATTGACAATGGGGTGTTAAAGCCTCCCACTATAATTGTGTGTGAGTCATTAAGAACTTGCCTTATGTATCTGGGTGCTCCTGTATTGGGTGCATATATATTTAGGATTGTTAGCTCTTCTTGTTGCATTGATCCTTTTACCATTATGTAATGTCCTTCTTTGTCTCTTTTGATCTTTGTTGCTTTAAAGTCTAATTTATCAGAGATGAGAATTGCAACTCCTGCTTTTCTTTGCTCTCCATTTGCTTGGTAAATCTTCCTCCATCCCTTTATTTTGAGCCCATGTGTATCCTTGCATGTGAGATGGGTTTCCTGGATACAGCACACTGATGGGTTTTGGCTTTTAATCCGATTTGCCAGTCTGTATCTTTTGATTGGGGCATTTAGTCCATTTACATTTAGGGTTAATATTGTTATGTGTGAATTTGATACTGCCATTTTGGTGCTAGTTGGCTGTTTTGCCCATTAGTTGATGCATTTCTTCATTGTGTTGATTTTCTTTACCATTTGGCATGTTTTTGGAGTGGCTGGTACTGGTTGTTCCTTTATATGTGTAGAGCCTCTTTCAGGAGCTCTTGTAAAGCTGGCCTGGTGGTGATGAAATCTCTGAGTACTTGCATGTTCACAAAGGATTTTATTTTTCCTTCACTTATGAAGCTTAGTTTGGCTGGATAGGAGATTCTGGATTGAAAGTTCTTTTCTTTAAGGATGTTGAATATTGGCCCCCACTCTTTTCTGGCTTGTAGGGTTTCTGCTGAGAGATCTGCTGTGAGTCTGATGGGCTTTGCTTTGTGGGTAACCCGAACTTTCTCTCTGGCTGCCCTTAGTATTTTCTCCTTCATTTCGACCCTGGTGAATCTGACGATTATGTGCCTTGGGGTTGCTCTTCTTGAGGAATATCTTTGTGGTGTTCTCTGTATTTCCTGGACTTGAATATTTGCCTGCCTTGCTAGGTTGGGGAAGTTTTCCTGGATAATATCCTGAAGAGTATTTTCCAGCTTGGATTCATTCTCTTCATCGCATTCAGGTACACCTATCAAACGTAGATTAGGTCTTTTCACATAGTCCCACATTTCTTGGAGACTTTGTTCATTCCTTTTTACCTTTTTTTCTCCATTCTTGCCTTCCCGTTTTATTTCATTGAGTTGATCTTTGACCTCTGATATCCTTTCTTCTCCTTGGTCAATTCGGCTGTTGATACTTGTGCATGCTTTGTGAAGTTCTCGTGCTGTGTTTTTCAGCTCCATCAATTCACTTATATTCCTTTCTATTTTGTCCATTCTCATTAGCATTTTGTCAAATCTTTTTTCAAGGTTCTTAGTTTCTTTGCATTGGGTTATAACGTGTTCTTTTAGTTCACAGAAGTTTCTTACCACCCACCTTATGAAGCCTGATTCTGTAATTTCATCACACTCATTCTCCATCCAACCTTGTTCCCTTGCTGGTGAGGAGTTGTGATCCCTTGTAGGAGGAGAGGTGTTCTAGTTTCAGGTGTTTTCATCCTTTTTACGTTGGTTTCTTCCCATCTTTATGGATTTATCCACCTGTCGTCTTTGTAGTTGCTGGCTTTCAGATTGGGTCACTGAGTGGACGTTCTGTTTGTTGATGATGAGGTTATTTCTGTTTCTTGGTTTTCCTTCTGACAGTCTGGCCCCCCTGCTGTAGGTCGGCTGAGGTCCACTCCAGGCCCTGCTTGCCTGGGGTTCACCTGCAGCAGCTGCTGAACGGTAAGGGTTGTTACCAGTTTTCTTCTTCTACTATCTTTGTCCCAAAAGGATACCAGCAAAGTGTCAATCTGATCTCTCCTTTTTGAGGTGGCTCTTTGGATATATAGGGGTCAGGGAGCTGCTTGAAGAGACAGTCTCTTCTTTATAGGAGCACAAATGCAGAGCTGTGAGCTCCATTGTTCATTCAGAGCTGCTGGGCAGGTACTTTTAGGTCTGCTGCAGCAGAACTCATAAACTGCTTTTTGTTCCCAGGTGCTCTGTCCCAGGGATTTAGGGCTTTATGAGTTTCCGTTATGCTGCTGCCTTCTTCTTTTTTTTCCTTCAGAGCTGCCCTGCCCAGCAAGGTGGCAGCCTAGTCACTGTCTGCCTGTAGAGGCTTTGCTGAGCTGTTGTGGGCTCCGCCCAGCTGCCGAGTGAACTTCCCTGCAGTCCTGTTTATATGGCTATAGTTAGAACTGCCTCGGCAATGGTGGCCTGCCTCTCTTAGGGCGGAGTCTCTCTGTAGTGGCGGGTTGCCTTGGCAATGGCGGGCTGCCTCAACAATAGCGGGTTGCCTTGGCAATGGCGGGCTGCCTCAGCATTGGCTGACTACCTCCATAGTGGTGGGCTGCCTCGGTAATGGCGGACGCTGCTCCCCAACAGAGCTGGACCGTCCCTGGTTTGGCTGTGCCTGCTGTGAAGCTCTCAATCCAGAGAGTTTCTGCTTGCTGTTCTTTTGTGGGGGTGGGACCAGCCAAGCCTGATCGCCTGGCTCCCTGCCTCAGAGACTTTTTTTTTTTTTTAAGTTGGTGTTCCAGTCGCCTGCTGAAGAGGCGCCACGGTGTGTGTTTTTTCCCATGCGACAACTCACTGTTCTGGCTTAAGCAGCGGCACTAAGATTTGTGGCGCTTTTTTTTGCCCTGGAATCTACTGTCCTGATTCCCTGCTCAGTCCCCTTTTTAAACAGACGAATGGGCAACTTCCCGTGGCTCCAATCACCAGCCAAAAGGGCACCTGGACCGGTGTATTTTGTACGGAGAACCACTGCTCCAGGGTGCCGACAAAGCAGCCGCGTGGGGCAAAGCAGCGGCGCCGGCCGGCACAGCTGCACTGGCTGAAACAGCCATTCTGGCTACCCGTGGAGCTCCTCCGCCTGGGAATTTCCTAGTCTGTGGGCAATAAAAATGCGGCATCCACTCACCCTCTGCGCTTTCACTGGGAGCTGCAATTCTGAGCTGTTCCTAAACGGCCATCTTGGATCGATCCCTCTGGATAAGCTTTTTGATGTTGTGTTGCAATCGGTTTGCCAGCATTTTATTGAAGATTTTTGCATCAATGTTCACCATGGATATTGGCCTGAATTTTTCTTTTTTTTTTTTTTTTTGAGTCTCTGCGGGGTTTTGGTATCAGGATGATGTTGGTCTCATGAAATGATTTGTGAAGGATTTCCTCCTTTTGGATTGTTTGGGATAGTTTCAGAAGGAGTGGTAATAGCTCCTCTTTGTATGTCTGGTAGAATTCAGCTGTGAACCCATCTGGACCTGGGCTTTGTTTGGTTGGTTAACTATTAATTGCTGCCTCAACTTCAGGCCTTGCTATTGGTCTATTCAGGGTTTCAACTTCTTCCTGGTTTAGGCTTGGGAGGGTGCAAGTGTCCAGGAATTTATCCACTTCTTCCAGGTTTACTAGTTTATATGCATAGAGCTGTTTGTAGTAATCTCTGATGGTAGTTTGTATTTCTGTGGAATCGGTGGTGATATCCCCTTTATTGTTTTTCACTGCATCTATTTGATTCTTCTCCCTTTTCTTTTTTATTAATCTGACTAGCAGTCTGTCTATTTTGTTGATCTTTTCAAAAAACCAGCTCCTGGATTTATTAATTTTTTGAAGGGTTTTTTGTGTCTCTATCTTCTTCAGTTCTACTCTGATCTTAGTTATTTCTTATCTTCTGCTAGCTTTTGAGTTTTTTTGATCTTGATGCTCTAGCTCTTTAAATTTTAATGATAGGGTGTTGATTTTAATCTCTCCTTGCTTCTCATATGGGCATTTGTTGCTATAAATTTTCCTCTACACACTGCTTTAAATGTGCCCCAGAGATTCTGGTATGTTGTGTCTTCATTCTTGTTGGTTTCGAAGAACATCTTTATTTCTGCCTTCATTTCATTGTTTATCCAGTCAACATTCAAGAGCCAGTTGTTCAGTCTTAATGAAGTTGTGTGGTTCTAAGTTTGTTTCTTAATCCTGAGTTCTAATTTTATTGCACTGTGGTCTGAGAGACTCTTTGTTAGGATTTCCATTCTTTTGCATTTGCTGAGGAGCGATTTACTTCCAGTTATGTGGTCAGCTTTAGAGTAGGTGTGATGTGGTCCTGAGAAGAAAGTATATTTTGTGGATTTGGGGTGGAGAGTTCTGTAGATGTCTATTAGGTCCACTTGGTCCAGATCTGAGTTCAAGTCCTGGATATCCTTGTTAATTTTCTGTCCCTTTCATCTGTCTAACATTGACAGTGGAGTGTTAAAGTCTTCCACTTTTATTGTGTGGGTGTCTAAGTCTCTTTGCAGGTTGTTAGGAACTTGCTTTATGTTTCTGGGTAATCCTGTATTGGGTGTGTATATATTCAGGATCGTTAGCTCTTCTTGCTGCATTGATCCTTTTACCATTATGTAATGTCCTTCTTTGTCTCTTTTGATCTTTCTCAGTTTAAAGTCTATTTTATCAGAGACTAGGATTGCGACTCCTGCTTTTTTTTGCTCTCCCATTTGCTTGGTAAATCTTCCTCCATCCCTTTATTTTGAGCCTTTGTGTATCCTTGCATGTGAGATGGGTTTCCTGATGGGTTTTGACTTTTTATCCAATTTGTCAGTCTGTGTCTTTTGATTGGGGCATTTAGCCCATTTACTTTAAGGTTCATATTGTTATGTTTGAATTTGATCCTGCCATTTTGATGCTAGCTGATTGTTTTGCCCATTAGTTGACCCAGTTTCTTCATTGTGTTGATGCTTTTTACCATTTGGTATGTTTTTGAAGTATCTGGTACTGATTGTTCCTTTCTACGTTTAGTGTTTCTTTCAGGAAATCTTGTAAAGCAGGCCTGGTGGTGATGAAATCTGTCAGCAATTGCTTGTTCGTAAAGGATTTTATTTCTCCCTCACTTATGAAGCTTAGTTTGGCTGGATATGAAATTCTAGGCTGAAAGTTCTTTTCTTTAAGGATGTTGAATATTGGCCCCCATTCTTTTCTGGCTTGTAGGGTTTCTGCCGAGAGATCCACTGTGAGTCTGATGGGCTTTGCTTTGTGGGTAACCCAACCTTTCTTTCTGGCTGCCCTTAGCATTTTTTCCTTCATTTCAACCCTGATGAATCTGACAATTATGTGACTTGGGGTTGTTCTTCTTGAGGAATATCTTTGTGGTGTTCTCTGTATTTCCTGGACTTGAATGTTGGCCTGCCTTGCTAGGTTGGGGAAGTTCTCCTGGAAAATATCCTGAAGAGTGATTTCCATCTTGGATTCATTCTCTCTGTCACATTCAGGTACACCTATCAAACTTAGATTAGGTTTTTTCATATAATCCCGTATTTCTTGGAGGCTTTGTTCATTTCTTTTTACTCTTTTTTTTCTCTAATCTTGCCTTCTCATTTTATTTCATTGAGTTGATCTTCAAACTCTGATATTCTTTCTTCTGCTTGGTCGATTCAGCTATTGAAACTTGTGTATGCTTCAAGTAGTTCTTGTATTGTGTTTTTCAGCTTCATTAAGCCATTTATACTCTTCTCTAAGCTTTTTATTCTCATTAGCATTTTGCCAAACCTTTTTTCAAGGTTCTTAGTTTCTTTGCATTGGGTTAGAACATGTTCTTTTCGCTCAGAGAAGTTTGTTATTACCCACCTTCTGATACCCGTTTCTGTCAATTCATCAGATTCATTCACCATCCAGCTTTGTTCCTTTGCTGGTGGGGAGGTGTGATCCTTTGGAGAAGGAGAGGCATTCGGGTTTTTGGGTGTTTTCATCCTTTTTGTGCTGGATTTCTTCCCATCCTTGTGGATTTATCTACCTGTGGTCTTTGTAGTTGGTGACTTTCAGATGGGGTCTCTGAGTGAATCTCCTTTTTGTTAATGATGAAGTTATTTCTTTCTGTTTTTCAGTTTTCCTTCTAACAGCCAGGCCCCCCTGCTGTAGGACTGCTGGAGGTCCACTCCACACCCTGTTTGCCTGGGAATCTCCTGCGGTGGCTTCAGAACAGCAAGGATTTATGTCAGTTTCTTCTTCTGTTATCTTCTTCCCAGAAGGATACCTGCAATATGTCAGACTGAGCTGTCCTTTATGAGGTGACTCTGGATATATGGCGGTCAGGGAGCTGCTTAAGGAGACAGTCTGTCCCCTATAGGAGCTTTAGTGCTGAGATGTGAGCTCCATTGTTCCATTCAGAGCTGCTGGGCAAGTATGTTTAAGTCTGCTGCAGTGGAACTCATAACCACCTTTTTTCCCGGGTGCTCTGTTCTGGGAAGGTGGGGTTTTATTTATAAGTTTCTGACTTGCTGCTACCGTGTTTTCAGAGATGCCTTGCCAAGCAAGGAGGTGGCCTAGTCACAGTCTGCCAGCAGAGGCATTGCTGAGCTGCCCTGGGCTCTGCCCAGCTGTTGTGTGAACTTCCTTGCAATTTTGTTTATAGAGGTATAGTTAGGACTGCCTCTGTAATTGCAGTCTGCTTTAGTAATGGTGGACTGCCTCTGTAATGGTGGACTGCCTCGGTAATGGCAGATTACATCAGTAATGGTGGACTGCCCCAGTAATGGTGGAGTGCTCAGTAGTGGCAGACTACTTCGGTAATGACGGATGCCCTTCCCTCAACAGAGCTGGACTGTCCCAGGTCCAGTTGCACTTGCTGTGAAACTCTCAATCTAGGGTGTTTCAGATTGCTGGTCTTTGTTGGCGTGGGACCTGCTGAGCCAGATCACCTGGCTTCCTGTTTCAGCCCCATTTTTTTTTCTGTTAAATAGGCGACTTCATCTCCCAGGTGTTCTGGGTGCCAGTTGAAATGGCCTCCCAGATTTGTTTGAATTTTTGTGTGAAGACCCCCTGCACAGGCTGAAACAGCCATGCTGGAAACTCATGGCACTTTTTAGCCAGGGAATCTCCTTGTCTGTGGGCAGCAATAATCATTTGGAAATGCAGTGTTCACTCACCCCTCTGTATTGTTCTCTCTGGGAACTGCACTCCAGAGCTGTTCCTATTTGGCCATCCTATCATTGTATTTTTTAAAAGCATTTTCTTACTTTCTGTCACTGCAAGGTGACCCAGGCTCATCTGGTGTGTTTCCTGCCTCCATCCTAGAATCAGCTATTTTTTCAAAGATTCCTGGCAGAAAGCAAGAGCTGGTCACTGAGTGTGATCACTGCTACTGAATGTCATTGCTTCTAGGACTTCTCAGTTATCAAAGCAAGAAAAAATATGTATACTGACCCATTTACATATATATCATCAAATATTTCTAAATGTTTTCGTCTGTATACTAAAATAAACACAGGTCGATCCTCCTGTCTCCAGTTATGCTCCATTACTGTATGAATTATTCTAGCTTTTGCCCCTTGCCATACTTCCTGCACTAACAATAACAAACTTAGCTCCCACCCTTCATCATCTATTTACATGATACAGGTTGGGCATCGCAAATCCCAATTGAAACTCCATTTTTTTTTTTTTAATCATCAAGATGACACTCTAAGGAAATGTTCATTGGACATTTGACTTTTTCAGATTTGGAATCTTGACCAGTAAATATAAGGCAAACATTTCAAAATTCCTAAAATTCAAAATTTCAAAATACTTCTGGTTCCAAACATTTCATATAAGGAGCACTCAACCTGTAGTGTGGTATACTACATTGGTTGGTTTTTGTATGTTGAACCATCCTTGTACTCTAGGAATAAATTCCATTTGGCCATAATGGATCATCCTTTTAACATGCTGCTGTTGCTTAATATACTGCCAATTATGGTTTGCTCTTTTGTATCAATATTCTTAACAAATATTGGTATATAGTTTTCTTTTCTTATAGTGTCTTTGTCTGTCTTTGGTATCATGATAATGCTAGCCTTACAGGATGAGTTAAGAGTTATTTTCTCATCCACAACTTTTTGGAATAGTTAGATAATATTTGAGAAGGACTAGTTAACTAATTAATCCTCTTAAATGTCTTATAGACTTAGCCTGTGAAACCATCTTGTCCTGGGCTTTTCTTTGTTGGCTGGTTTTTGATTACTGATTAAATCTCTTTGCTAGCTGAGTTGTTCATATTTTCTATTTCTTCATGAGTAAGTTTTGGGAGGTTGTGCCTTTCTAGGGATGTGTCTAGGTTATATAATTTGTTAGTGTACAATTATTCATAGTACTCTCTTATAATTATTTTTATTTCTATAAAATTGGTAGTAATATTCCCACTTCAATTACTAATTTTAGTAGCTTAAATCTTCCCTCTTTTTTTCCTTAGTCAATGTAAGTAAAGATTTGTCAACTTTGTTAATATTTTTCAATAATCAATATTTAGTTTTGTTGATTTTCTCTATTGTTTTTCTATTTCGATTTTATTTATCTCCTCTCTAATTTCTAGTATTTTTTTCTTCTGTTAGTTTTGAATTCTGTTTGCTTCTTTTCCCCTAGTTCCTTAAGGTATAAAGTATATTGATTTAAGATCTTTCTTCTTTTTCAGTGTAGGCATTTACAGCTGTAAATTTCCTTCTGCTTTACTGCATCCTATAAGTTTCTGTTGTGTTTTTATTTGTATTTGCCTCTGGGTATTTTCTAATTTTTTTGTGATTTTTTCCTTGACCAGTCGTTTGTTTAAGAGTGTGTCAGTTAATGCCTACAAATTTGTGAATTTTCCAGATTCCTTCTTTGATTGATTTGTAGTTCCATTCTACTATAACTGGAAAATATACTTCATATTACTTCAGTCTTTTCACATTTATTGAGACTTTTTGTGGCCTAACATATGGCCTGAAAAATGTTCTATGTGCACTTGAGAAAAAGTGTTTTTAGTGTTGGTCACTAAAATGTAAGTTAAGAAAACAAACAAAAAAAAACCCTGACAATATTAATTGATAGTGAGGAATCAGAGCAACAGAAATTCTCATTCATTGTCCAGCCTTAGGGGGAGACAGTTTGGCACTTTCTTACAAAGCTAAATAAAGTCTTATCATAAGATCCAACAATCACACCCTAGGTATTCACCTAAATGACTTGAAAATGCAAAAACTTGACCTAGAATATTTATAGCACCTTTATTAATACTGAAAGCACTAAGATTCAACAGGTGAATGGTTAATCAGACTGTGGTATATCCATACATGTGGGTCTATCAATACACGTGTACTATTCAACAATGAAAAGAAATGAGATTTCAAGCCATACAAAAAGGCAAATAAATGTTAAGTACATGTTGTTAGGTGAAAGAAGCCAGTCTTTAAAAAGCCACTTTCTTTATTATTCCATTTATATGGCATCCTGGAAAAGACAAAACTATAGAGACACTAGACAGATAAGAGTGTGCCACCAGTTGGAGGAGAAGAGAGGGCTGAACAGATGAAACACAGGGGACTCTTTCAGGGCAGAGAAACTATTCTGTATGATGCTATATTGGTAAAAACATAACATTGTGCATTTTTCAAAAACCTTAGAACTTTACAGCACAGAAAGTGAAACTCAATGTACACACATTTAAAAAAAATCATTGAGGAGGAATTAATTTTTAAAATATCAGCACATCCCAGGGTGGAATGTGAACTATGACAAATAAGATACCTGTTATAAGTGTATAAAGTGACCTCAGTAAAGGAGATGAGAGAAAAAGGTGCTAACGTAAGTAACTTTGGAAATGAATGGGGACTGTGAGGCTAACTGCAAAAGACACTGTTGGTTAAGTACTGCACGCTTGTTGTTCACCTCTTTCCCACAGTAGTATAAGTTAACAGGGCAACAAGTTAATGCTTCTGAAATGTTCACATACAAACCCTGGAATTGAACTATACATAAAAGAACATAGAAGGAAAAAAAAACAACAGGATTATCTTAATTGATGCTAAAAAACCATTTGGTAAAATTCAACTCCTTTCCATTCAATAAACTAGGACTAAGAAGGCAACTTTCTCAACATGATAAAGGCCATCTATGAAAACTCACAGCTAACATCATATTCCTTGATGAAAGACCGAGAGCTTTCCCCTAAAATTAGGAACAAGAATGCTCGATTTTGCCATTTCTATTCAACAGAGTATTGGAAGTCATAGAAAAATTAGACAAGAAAAATAAATAAAAGGCATATAAACTAGAATGCAAGAAATATAATTATTTTTGTTTGAAGATGACATGATTTTATATAGACTCTAAGGATTCCACAAAGCAACTATTAAAGCTAATAAAGAAATTAAGCAAAGTTGTAGGATACAAAATCAACATGCAAAAATCAATCATCTTCTATACATTAGCAATCAACAGCCCAAAAAAAGGAAGTTAAAAACAATTAAATGTACAGTAGCATTAACAATAATAAAATATGTTGCAATCAATTTAAGCATGAAGGTTAAAGAGTTGCACACAGGAAAGGCCAAAACATTGCTGAAAGAAATTGAGGAAGATATACATAAATGGAAACACATTCTGTGTCTCTATCCATGGATTGAAAGACTTATTGCTAAGATGACAATACTATATAAAAGTATAGATTTATTATAATTCTATGAAAATCCAAGCAACATTTTTTAATAGAAATGGAAAACTCCATCTTAAAATTTATATGGAATCTCAGTGGAAACCAAACAGGCAAAACAATGTTGGAAGGAAAGAACCAAGTTGGAAGACTCATACTTCCTTATTTCAAAACTTATCACAAAGCTATAGTAATCAAAACAGTGTGTTACTGACGTAAGTACAGACGTATAGATCAGTGTAATAGAATAGACAGCCCAGGAAGAAATTCTTGCCAATAGATTTTTGAAAAGGGCATCGAAACTCTACAATGGGGGAAAAGAACAGTTTTATCAAAAATGGCACTGAGAAAACTGGATATATGCATGCAAAATATTGATGCTGGACTCTTACATTATACCATATACAAAAATTAACTCAAGATGGATTAAAGACCTAAACATAAGAGCTAAACCTATAAAACTCTTAGAAGAAAACATGGTGGAAAACGTCATGATATTGGACTTGGCAATGGTTTCTTGGATATGACACCAAAAGCTCAGGCAACAGAAGAAAACAATATATACGTCATTTTCATCAAAATTAAAAATTATTGTGCATCAAAGAACATTATCAAGAGGGTGAAAAGACAATTCACAGAATGGAAGAATGTTTGCGAATTATGTATCTAGTAAGATATTAATATTTAGAATATATAAAGAATTCAACAATAAAAAAAAACAAACAACCCAATTCAAAATAGGCAAAAAACTTGAACAAATGTTTCTCCAAAGAAGATATACAAATGGCTAATAATCACCTGTAAAGATGCTAAGTATCACTAGTCATCAGATAAATGCAAATCAAATCTACAATGAGATGCCACTTCACACTCATTTGGACGATTAAAAAAAAAGAGAAACAAACATATTCAGGAGAAATCTGAACTGTGGTGAATTTCTGGTGGGAATATAAAATGGTACAGCTGCTGTGGAAGGCAGTTTGGCTGTTCCTCAGAAAGGTCAATGTAGGATTATCATATGATCCAGCAATTCCACTGAGAAATGGAAAGCAGGGTCTCCACTAAATATTTGTTCGCCAATGCTCATAGCAACATTATTCACAATAATCGAAAGGTAAAAAGAACCCAAGGTCCATCAACATGCATAAACAAAATGTGCTGTATGCATACAATGGAATATCACTCAACCTTAAAAGGAAATGAACTTATGATACAAGCTACAACATGAACAAACCCTGAAAACATGGTACCGAGTAAAATGAACAAGATACAAAAGGAAGACAAATATAGTCTCATTCCACTGATGTGGGGTACATAGAATAGGCAAGTTCATAGAGACAAAGTAAAATAGAGGTTACCAGGGGCTGGGAGAAGGGGAATGTGAGTTACTGTTTACTGGGTATAGATTTTGTTTAGGGTGATGAAAAAGTTCTGAACATGGATAGTGGTAATGGTTGCACAACATTGTGAGCCTACTTAATGCCATGAATTGTACAATTTTATTAAGACTGAGTCTCACTCTGTCACCAGGCTGGAGCGCAGTGACATGATCTCGGCTCACTGTGACCTCTGTCCCCTGGGTTCAAGCAGTTCTCCTGCCTCAGCCTCCCGAGTAGCTGAGATTACAGGCACATGCCACCACACCCAGCTAATTTTTGTATTTTTAGTAGCAACAGGGTTTCACCAGGTTGGCCAGGCTGGTCTTGAACTCCTGACCTAAGTGATCCACCTACCTCCACCTTCCAAAGTGCTGGGATTACAGGCATGAGCCACCAACCCCGGCCTATAGTTACATATACTTAAAACAATATCCCTAAACCTCCCAGGTGATGCTAATATGCACAGTGTTGATAACCTTCCTTTATTTTTATTTTATGTTGAGATAGGGTCTTGCTCTGTCTCTCACACTGGAGTGCAGTGGTGTGATCATGACTGGCTAATTTTTAAATTTTCTGTAGAGATGAAATCTCCTTATGTTGCCCATGTCTTGAACTCCTAGGCTCAAGTGAGCCTCCCACATTGGCCTCCCAAAGTGCTGGGATTATAGACGTGAGTCACTACACCGGGCTGATAACCTTCCTTTTAATGAGCTTCTTCACATTTCACCATCCATGTGGTAGTACAGACATAGACTTCAAGTTAACTAATGTAGCATAGAAGCCTGGCTTTTAACACATGTACTAATAAGGTAGGGTACACTTTTTAAATTCCCTAATAGTCAAATCTTTCATCTGTAAACTTGGTATGTTTTGTAACATTCTTTTGAAAATTAAACAAGATCTTCTCACGAAGGGCTTAGAACGGTATATGGCACCTGGACACGCGATAGAATAAGCATATGCAGAAACCTTGGCATCAAAAACCAGCGGGAAAAAGGACTCAAGCCCCTTTCCTAGAAGCCCAGTGTTTTGCGTGTGAGACCTGAAATTCCTGCTATGGACTATAGATACATTGACAAGTTATTTGACCTTTCTCAGCGTTTGTAATTCTATCTATAAATGGGGAGAACAATCTCTACCTACTATGAAAGACTGATGTTATACTTGGCAGGTGGTAGAAATCCAATGAATGATTGTTGGTATTACTAGTTGTTCTAATTATTCAGTGACCCCAGGAATAGAGATTTAGTCTGAGACTCAGTCCTCGCAGATCATGAAACAAACTATCACATTGATTCTGTTTTCTTCTCCTCTTCCTCTTCATCTGCCTCCTCTCTCGCATAAGCATATTTCATGCTGGCCAACTCTTAGTTTCTCAGCAGGGCTTTCTGGAACGTGCTTGTATGTTGCCCCTCCCGCATTGTCCCCTTCTCAGACCTCATCCGGAGAGGTAGCATTCTAAAGGACTGCTCTGATTCCTCTGGAACATCTCTCAAATCAGCTAAGCCGAGGCAAGTAGCAGCCCATGCAGCCTCATTGGCATGCGTTCCACTCGAGAGTGTGGGCACTGTAAATGGCGCATGAATTATGTATGCCAGCGTTCTGTACAACAGTTAGCATGCCTAAAACAGCATGCATTTTGAGGGAAAGCCATTTTGATTCCGTGATATATTTCACATCCAAATGCTTAGCAGGATCCAGGGCCTGCTTACTGGTTGGTGTCTAGAGCTTGCTGGGTTCAGAACACATGTGGCTGCAATCCCCGCTCCAGTTCCTCAATCCTCTGCCCAAATTGAGAAGCCTCTTTCCCATCGATCCCTCCCACTGTCCTAAATCTTCAAATTTTATACTTTCTTATCCCCTGCTATATGCTGACTTCTCAAGCATTAATTCTGAGCTCAATTAAACCCAGCCTCTCCTTCTAAACCTTGTGGGAGACATGATACCCAAAGACCACTTTGCTCTTGGCACCACAGGGCTATGGTTCTGCAATCCTTCTGCAATGACGCCAGGACTCACTGGAATGGGAGTATCTTCTACTTGCCAGGCACAAGGAGCAGAGACAGCATTCTTGGCAAAGAAGCTAGCGAGTGCCTCTCTGCACAGGTGAGGAACTGATTAGGGAACTTTATCTACAGAAGTGAAACCGTTCACTCCTGAACTATCTGTGGTGCCCTGACCATGCCAGGACACTCTGCCCCGACTCTCCCTCTGCCTTCTTTATTTGGAAAACTCCAGGCATCTTTTAAGGATCTGTTCCAACTGAAACCTCTATTAAGTTTTCCCTACTCCTCCCCTTTGCTGGATCCCATAACCGTCCCTTCCCCCCAACAAAAGAAACTCACAAAACAAAAACAAACTCTCAAGTAGGCATTGACCCTATGTGGTAAAAGCCCATTGTTGAACATGTTCCATTTACTGTCATTCTTTTGTCCCCACTAGATTCCTAGCTACTTGAGACACAGAACTATGCTCTCTTTTTAACCAGCCTCTAGCATCATGCCTAGTACTGGGAAGTTACACAATAAGCTACCATCTTGATTTTGTGAAAATGTGATTTATTCAAAAGATAGCACTTACACGAAGTGGTGTGTGGCTAGAGGCACTAGGGAAGTAAAAATCATCACACTTTGGCTTCAGTGCTGGCCTTATTCCTTACCAGATGCTTGACCTTTGACAGCTACACCCAAGTCTACACGGCTTCTTTGGCCAAAAGGACCAAATCAAAATAGCTTAGGACATCAGCCTTGTTTCACCCATGGGGTGGCTGTGAAGGGCTTTCAACCATATGCTGCCTGGGAGAACGTGTTCCAGGTAACCATGTGTTACCTTGAAGAATGTGTTTCGCGTCCAAAGAATTCTTAATTTCATCTTAATTATTTTAAGAAAATTTCTTAGAAAGTTAAATATGGCATCTGAGAACTGTCATCTGCATCTTTCCTGTTGCCTATACGAAACAATATTGGACCAAGCAGAAATAACATAGCTACTTTGCTTTGGAAAGCATTTGTTCCTGAAAGATAAGACTGGGAGGCAAATACAACAGTTTCCTTGCCAAACTAACTGCTGGATATGTCAGTACTCACTTCAAGACCCTCATCTGTCTGTGCCCATGGATCCTAATCTATTATGCAAAAATCCTTTTCAATTCCAGTCAGTTCCTTTTCTCGAAAGGCCAGGCTTAAAGTAATGTGGCTCGTACCCTGAAATCCTGCAGATATCCTCGTAGGGGTCTCCTTTGTGGGATGTTGCTAGAATTCTGGCAAGGTGGTATTCTCCCTTAATGCAATAATTTGTTAAACTCAGCCTTACTCAGTCACCTTTTTAATTTTTATTTTTTTGAGACAGAGTCTTACTCTTTTGCTCAAGCTGGAGTGCAGCAGGATGATCACGGCTCCCTGCAGCCTCGACTTCCTGGGCTCAGAAGATCCTCCCAACTCAGCCTCCCTAGTAGCTGGGACTACAGATGTGCACCACCGTGATCGACTAATTGTTTCTGCAGAGATAGGATCTTGCTATGCTGCCCATGCTGGCCTCATACTCTTAGGCTCAAGTGATCCATCAGCTTCAGCCTCCCAAAGTGCTGGGGTTGCAGGTGTGAGCCACTGTGCCCAGCTCTGAGTCAGTACTTTTTAGTGGTCTTTGGGCAGCTATCAGCCTATGGCCCAAACAGCTAAAGACATCACACTTATTTGTATGACACATGATCTCTCAGTTCTTTAAATCATTGAAGATCAGGACAGCAGCAACAAAACCCTTAATGTAGGAAAACCATGACCATATCCATTCACTCTATTTCATATGTTTTACTTACCAGTGAGAAAAGAGAATTTTTTCCCCTCCAGTCTAGTTTTTGTTTTCAATGCTATTCTACAGCATTGGTTGCCTGATTTCCCACCCTACATCAAAAACAAAAGCTGCCGAGCCTTTACAGAAGTGCGGACATGGAGTCTCTCTTCTTACGGCCAGAGAGCACAGGGCCCTCCAACTTGCATCTGGCCTGGGGAGCACCTGCCCACCACGCCGCCTCAGACACCACACAAAATCCCGCTGCGCCCCAGGAAGTGCTTCCTCGGTCTTAGCTCCAGTGCTGTTTGCCCCAACTCTGATTCCTCACCTGTCCAGTGGACCCTGTCGTTTGTCCCTGCTACTTCATGCTGTGGGTGACTCCCCAGGCCAAGTCCCTCAGAATCACACTGGACTCTAGTACCTCTCCAAAAATTGCCTGTCTCACCCATGTCTGAGCTGGGGATTTTGGGCCAAAGATAACGTTTCCTTTACTTCCCGAACTAATTCAGTTTAACATGAATGTAATAAAAACGTGTGTGTTAAGCCTCCTTTCTGACGTGTCCCACCACCTCCAGGCATCTCCTGTAGGGCGCCCAGGACTCCTCTGATCAGCCTGCACCAGGCAGAGCCATCCCAACTTCTCCAGAACCTTCCCTCGTCCTGCACTATTCCAGTGAATGATGCTGCTGTTCTTTTGGCCATTTAAGGGAAAAACCTGGGCCCTGCTCTAAAATCCCAACCCTCTCTTGCCTGCCTGCTCTCATCACCTGTCACCACGCCAGGAGATTCTACTTCCTGAAGTATGTTTCTCATTCTAACCACTCACTCCTGGTCTCTTCGATTATTTCTATAGTTTCCAGAAATGTGGTTTCCAGACGCTGGTGTCCAGCCTCAAGTCTCTGCTCTCCCCTTGGCCCCATCCGAGTGACTCTGCCTAGCTACACATTAGTTAAAACCTTAGTCCAATCCTGGCTGCCTTTTAGAATCACTTGGCCTTAAAAATACCAAGCTAGCCCCACTCCCAGAAACGCTGATGTGATGGCTCTGCATCAGGGAGTCTGAGCTTCCTAAGTTCCCCAAAGAATTCTAATGTGCAGCTGAAATTGGAGACTCTGCTGAGGACGAGACCCTCACACCTTGTGTTCAGCCGCCCCCCTGCAACTCCAGGTGGGCACGCTCCTGCGGGCCAGACCGAATGCAGGCCTCTGATTCTCAGAGTCTCTCTTCCTTCCCTCCTCTGCTGGCACCATGTGGACGATGCTTACCTTCTTCTCGGAAGAGGTGAGAAGGGACCAGTAACTTAACTGACGGGTCACCTCAGTTATTGGTCCCTTCTGGGAATGATGGTGGCTTCCTCCATGGTGTCTCAGCCTCGTTGGCCTGATTACTGGCTCATCCGGCACACTGAAGGGCACTGATTGCCACATGAGCCCAACGTGTATTTACTGACAGCCAGCTCTAGTGATGACTGTCTGTGGTAGAAATGACCCTCTAGTGAAGGAAGTAGGATTTAAGTAAGAAACAAACACAACTGTGATGTGTGAGAAAACAAAACAAGAGCATACTATGAATGAGGACATGGAAGCAGTTTGCCCACCGTCCACTGAGTGCTCGGGGAAGGGCCTCTTTCATCTGCAGCGCTCAGTCTCACTGATTCAGGAGGCTGAGAGGCCAGGCCGGAAGGCAGGAGAGCAGCTCCCAGCCTGAGCGAGGCAAAATGACTTGTGAAGGCCGGGTAAATGTTTCGTCCTGTGTGCTTACGTCAATCTGTCTGGTGGGAAGTGAGAAAAAGGCCGCAGGGTCCCAGGTGGGGACTGATGTGGTGGAAATAGCCACACACACCTAAGGGCACTGTCTTAGTCTGTTCTGTGCTGTGATGACAAAATGCTTCAGACAGGGTGATTTATAAAGAACAGACATTTATTTCTCACAGTTCTGGGGCAGGTTTGGTGTCTGGTGATGGCTGCTTGCTGCTTCAAGATGGTGCCTTGAGCACTGCATCTTCCACGTGGAAGGTAGGAAGGCAAAGCGACAATGCTGTGTGAATTCTCTTTTAAAAGGGCCTCTGCTTCACTCACAGGGAGAAGACCGCGTGACCTAGTCAACTCCTGAAGACCTCACCTCTCTACACTTTTGCAGTGGAGATTGTTCCAACGCGAATTTTGGAGAGGCACAAACGTTGCAACCACAGCAGCTGCCCAGTGTGCACGTGCAGCACCCAACCCTGGCAACCCTGAGGACGGCTCCAGCCCCCCAGGGCCCAGAAAGGGGCAGACGGCACCTCAGACCAGTGCCCTAAGGACACCATGCTTCCCCCTCCCCTCGGGCTTGGTCTGGACAATGCGGCTGGAGGACTGCCTGAAGGGAGGTCATCAGGGCTCTTATTTTATATTTTGTGTGCGTGCCCTGTCTTTTGTCTAGATTGGAAACAGTGTGGCCCCTCACCTACTGCCCATACAGGGGCCTGTCCCCACCAGAGCAGCCCCACAGCTGTCTACACAATCAGAGCCTGCTCCAGACGGAGCCCGGGCTCAGCCAGAGTCTGCACAGCCTGCGTGGAGTCCATCTCGCAGTAGAAGTCAGTGGTGAGCAGTCTTTGATGTTTTCCTGGAAGTGCCTCGGCCACAGCCCACGTCCACAGACTAAGCACTCGGCACTGTTGAAATGTCACGTTGATCACAGCACTCATCCAAGGATGTCATCGTAGGACAAGAATGGCTATGCTTGGTGAACCCATGAAAGTCTCTAGTGAGAAGAAAAGCCCTCATACAGCCAGCATCGGCATCTTGAAGGAAGGTGGTGGTGGGCATGACCTCCTGAGAGGGTTCCCTGGCTTCCCACTCTTGGGGGTGGCGGTGTGCATGAGGCGTGGGAGTAGGGGAGCCCCAGAGGGCCAATCACTTGGGACCATGTGACCACATCAATGAAACTTCCATCCTGGCCTCAGGGAAGAGCCTACATGCAGGGTGGAGTGGGCAGCCTGGGGAGCGCTTCCCCACAATGCTGCCAGGGAGTGGCAGGGACATGGAGAAGAGGGCAGGGTCCTGGCTAGGAAGGGAAGGACAGCAGGAGGCTGGATGGCCATCACATGTGGACTTGGGGGGTGTCAGTGTGGAAGTAACTGATAAAGCCCACAGCAGGAGGGAGCTGAGGGGATGGACAGGGGGCAGCAGGAGGTGAAGGTCAGCAGGGTAAGCTGCACTGTGGGCTTGAGGAGGCAAGAGGCTGAATGGGGCGCTGGCTCTGCCCTCTGAGACATGAGGATGGGTTTCTTCAGGAGTGGCACTTCGTTCTGTCCACCATTTCCATCCACAATGAAGAGCTTGGCACAGAGAAGGCCCAGAAAATGTGAACCAATACATGATGTACTTCAGGCCTCTCAAAGTCTCTGAGAAGTCGCCGCTGCTGTTCATGGAGAACAGGAACACCGACTGTACAGGTCATTGAGGGGTAAGGCTGCTGTACCAGCCGCACAACTGTGCGGCGACTCCAAATTTGCATCAGGAAAAGCCAGGAAAATATGCCCATGCTGTGGTCGCTGTGAGTTTCAGTTCTTCCATCTAAGACTTGTAGAATTTTGTCTCAATTCTAAAACCTAGGTTGAAGTAACTGACGTTTTCAAAGAGTGGGGTCTGAAACAGAAACCCTCAAGCAGCTAGCTTCTTTGGGAATGAATTCCAGGTGGCAGGAGAAAGAAACAGGGAGGACAGTGGTCAAACCCAAGGTAGGGAGGTGATGTGGCTACCCTCGACCTGGGCTCCGACCTGCGGGTCTTCCGACTAAATTTATGGTGTAAACTGTCCACTCTGGGGATCAGAGGGTTTCTTGGCTCCTGTAGGTAAGTGTGTCTCCAAGGTCCTGGGCTGCTGTGGTGCCCAGAACTTGAGGTCTGAATTCAGTTCTGGCCCCCATCAGAAGAGCACTGGAGTATCAACATGATTTCTGGCAGGGGGATCCCCCAGTGCTGGTGGACGGGGTCCTAACATCTCTCCTGCTTAGCTCTTCTGCATTTTCAGAGGGGTGGTGTGGGACACACGGAGCGCCCGGTCACCCCGACCAGGTGAGGAGCGCATTGCAGGAGGTTATGTACTACAGGCCAGCTGTGAGTAGACCCCACACCCAGAATTCTTTTTTTTTGAAATGGAGTCTTGCTCTGTTGCCCAGGCTGGAATACAGTGGCACAATCTCCGCTCACTGCAACTTCTGCTTCCCAGGTTCAAGCAATTCTCCTGCCTCAGCCTCCAGAGTAGCTGGGATTACAGGCACACGCCACCACACCGGGCTAAGTTTTGTATTTTTAGTAGAGGCGGGTTGTGCCATGTTGGCCAGGCTGGTTTCAAACTTTATCTCAAGTGGTCCACCCACCTCGGCCTTCCAAAGTGCTGGGACTACAGGTGTGAGCCACTGTGCCTGGTCCCCCAAGCTCAGAATTCTATTGCCAGGAGAAAACTGTGGACCATCCAGCACAACCTCCATCACCACAAAGGACAGAACCCAGAGCCAGTGACACAGGCATGAGGCAGCGGCTACCTCTGGGCAGAGGCCCCATTCCTGCAGTGTGGGCACGTTCTGCCTTCACAGCCTGTTCTGGCTGTTCTCTGAGCCACATCTAGGAAGCCAGGGACTACCCAGTGGCCAAGAGCTCATTCATTCCTAAACCCAGAAGGAGGTTTAGGGAAACAGATCCTTTGCCCTGATGCCAGTGCAAGGAGACTTGTATATGCTAAACTGCACAGTGGTCTCAGGCAAACAGCAATCCTTGTTCCCACCCAGTTTTCAACAAGAAAGCTCAGGATAAAATGAAGCTTTGGGGAGCTGACTAGTCTTCCTTGTTTCAGGCTCACTGCAGCGAAAGCCTTGACTACCTTTCAGAGCCCTTTCTCATCTCCCCTCCTGGTCCTCCCTGAGGTCCCTATAGTAATGGCAAAGGGAACTCTGGGCTGAATGTGTATGCAAAATAGTTACTAAGGTGAAGACTCATCTGAGGAAACCCAACAGTGGCTTCAAGACACTGCTTCATTCAGCGTTCCTGGAACAAATCTTCATCTCCATTGTTAAACCACATGAGAGCCAGGCTGGCCTGAGCCTCCTGCACCTGCCTAGGAAACCCTTAGAAAAGCATTCACGTGCAGGCCTCGATTTCTCAGGGTCTCGCTGGTGTACCCAGAGCCTCAGGACAGAAGCAACGAACATGCAGCTAGGACAATGAAAGAGACAGGAGTCACATAATTGTGTCACTCTCTAGGTTTCCACTGCCCTTCCTAAAATGTCCACATTCCTAATGTGCCCCATCCAGTTCTCTGCCCATCTGAGGCTCCATCACACGGATGTGCTGAGGCTTCACAAGCACCCACTTCTTCTTTCTACCTGACTTTGCACACCTGCCCCTCTGCCACATGCCTGCAATGGTCTGCTGACTCCCCATCTCTTCTTGGGGCCAGCCTGGTTCCCAGTCTGCGAGTCCTTTGGACCTTGACTTGGCTGTCATTCCTTCCAAGAATGATCACAGGCTCCTCTGGCTGGATGGGTGACCCTCCTTAGTACTATCAAAGCACGTGACCTGACTCTGTCCTGGCACTGAGCATACCTCATCATGCAGGTGTGTTTCCTTGTTTGCCCTTCCTCATCCACCCCTGGCAAGGAGCAGCCGGAGGAAAGGATGCTTACTGTTGTGTCTCCAGCATGAGTGGGAACTCAGCAAAGTTCACTTGAATGTGTCAACCTATAAAAAAAATCAGAAAATAATCTCCAAATGTGTTAAACTTACTGAGAAACAGAAAAGAGGATTATAATCTGGAATACACTATGGCAAGCCACAGGCGTGACCAGTGACAACCAGTAAGAGGATGCTTTTATTGGCAAAAAGGGAGGAATTCATGTAAGTTGCTGGGAAACAGAATTCACTGGTTCTGGAGGCTCAAAGTCAGCACTGGCATCTGTCCGTTGATGGAGGTGCTGTTACTGGGCAGGTGCTCTCTCAAGGGCATTTTATCTGAATTACTGCCATCCCAAAGAACGTCCAGTGATAAACCTTATTGTAGAAATATATGTATGCACATGAAATGTGCAAGCCGTGCAGAGCAGGAGCTGCATGAAAGATGTGAAGGGCTTTTTTGTGGAGTTTGAGAAAGTCCTTGGACACAGCTCGTATCTCAGACAGGCAAGCACGAGCCCCCTCCTTCATGCCTAGTTCGCCCTGTTTTGTCTGGGTCTGTCTGACAAGAGTGACTTCATCCTGGTGTCTGTAGCTTTCACAAATGCGTGGAAAATAACTGGTAGATTGCTTTTCTAGTTGAACACACCACTTCCAGAGGCCCTGAGAGGAGGGAGGAATCTGTTCAATAATATGTCTGCCAAATGAAGGTGTAAATGCCCACCTGCAAAAACTCGACGAGTGGACAGTGTGCCCATTTTCCTCACTGTTCTCAGTGGTTCGGCGCTGCCTGAAGATACAGGAACTGCTGCTGCTGTGCAATGTGGACTCCTCTTCTTCCTCTTGGCTCTGGGCTTCAGAGCTGGCTTGGGGGATGGTCCAGCTCCCCTCCCATCCATGCTCAGCCTTCAGTCTGCAAGGTTGGCCCTAGGCCCCAGACTGACCCTTATTGTTTCCATTAGGGATTTGCTGTGGTCTATGCTCCTCCCTAACTACACTCGTGCTGTGCTCTGGGGAGAGACTGGAGGCCCTGCCACCTGCCAGCTCCATTCCTGGTGGGCCTCAGGGCATTGCTGCCTTACCTGCCCTGAGAGGGAAGACATGACGTGCCCCTACAGCAGCTCTGTAGGTTTCCTGCCTGCAGGAGAGCGTGTGCTTTGGCCTTCCAAGAAGAGAGCTCAGTGGGGCATATTGGGTTCTCTCCCTGCAGAGTGATGGGGGAAGGCCCTGAGGCCCCAGGGACCATGCCGAGGCTCCAGGTGCTGGCTGATGGCTGGCGCCTTCTCCATAGCCTGTGCCAGAGGTGGTGGGAGTGGGGACATGAGCGAGGAAGGGACAGTGAGATAGAAGAGAGACAGTGAGACTTCCTGTAGCTGAGCAAGTCAAGCGCTTACAATTGGAATAATCTCCAAGGTCGTCACATACAATCCATTGACTCTAGAACTGCCACCACACCCTGTGACACGGTCATCTGGGCAGTCCCAGTACATCCTGCATAATGCAATAATTGCATCATTAGTATTCCCCAGTGGGCATCCTGGCATACTGCTGTTTTTCACACTGGTGCGGGGATTTCTGCAGGATAGACGTCTGTGTAGGGGTGGGGGTAGGGGTGTGCACACTTCACATGATGCTGCCTGTAACCTGCAGGCCCAGGCACACAGACACACACAGCAGTGCATGGCAGTTATGGGCTCAAATGAAGAAAGGCCTTTCTCATAAACTGTCCCTCTGCAGATTGGACTATCTGGGTTGAATGAGTGTTCAAGAATATGGAAGATTAGGATGTTGTAGCAGGGATTTCCATCAACTCAGCTCGTGGCAAGCTTTGGAGAAGCCCCAGGGCCTCCTCCTAGGGGGCCAGTCCCCAGGCAGGGCTTGCTTGTGGAGGCAGTGGATTCTCCAGGCCAGCTTGAGATAGCACCTTGTCCCGGGTCCCTGGAGGCTCTTCACTGGACCCAGCCCCTCCTCTCCTCAAACCCAGGCTTGCCGACTGCAGCCTCAGGTGGAGGGCCTGGGTGCTGCTGCCACCCTGTCCTGGTTGCTTCAGGAAAATGATGAGTCTTTTTCCCACTAGGCAGGGAGATCTTCCTGGGTGTCGGAAGGGGACACCTGAATGCAAAAAGAGTACTCACTGGCAAGCATGGGTGTTGGGTGTTCTACCCTGACTCTGAGGGAAGGACCTGCTGGCTGAGGCCTTTGCCAGCTGTGGCCACTCCCTCTGGTGCTGGCCTGGCCTGGCCTGGCCTGCTCCTCACAGCCAGGCCAGCTGATGGCGCTGGTGCAGGATAGGGATGATGGGTGTGATGTCACCAACATCCTTGGGAAGTGGGGTTGTGCACAGCTGTCGCCTCTCATTTTGTGCTGATCTGGCAAAGTTGTTAGCAAGCATTAATGCACAGTGAACAGTTCATGCTGTCTTCCCATTCACAGCTGTCCCTCCAGGTCCCCAGGGAAGGTACTGGACCTGCCCGTGACCAAAACAAGGCTGCTAGGATCTGCGCAATGTAGCATCAGGGTCCTGCTAGTGCTTCTGTCTGGCCAGGACAGGTTAGCCCCCAGCTTTGGATTCCCCGGAAAGGAGGTCACTGAGCATAGGGGAGGAGCAGCTGCCACGAAGCATCCAGGGCCTCTGCCTTGACCTATGCCAGCCCATGCAGCCGCAGCTGCTCTCCCTTTCCTTTGCGACCAGGTCCTCCTGATCTGCCCCCTCCATGCTGAACGCATGGCCGACAGATGGGACATCAGGCCATGGACTGCATTAAATCACTGAAGGAGGAAACTTAGCGAGGGTGCCTGCCACCCCACCCTGCATTTACTGTTGAGCAGAGAAGGGGGAGAGGTCAACGAGGGGTGTTATGGGCTACATCGTGCCCCCAAATTTATATGTTGAAGCCCTAACCCTCAGAACCTCAGAATGTGACTGCATTGGGAGACAGTGTCAGTAAAGAGGCGAAGTTAAAATGAGCTGAGGGTGGGCACTAATCTAATTCGATTGGAGTTCTGATAGGAAGAGGTGGAGGCACCAGGGGTGGTCAGGCACAGAGGAGAGGCCACGCCAAGACGCAGCGAGCAGACAGCCACTCCATGCCCTTGAGGGAGGCCTCAGGAGAAACCAAACCTGCACGCACCTTGATTTTGGATGTCCAGCCTCCAGAGCTTGAAGAAATGCATTTCTGTTGTTTAAGCTGCCCTGTCTGTGGCACTTCGTTATGGCAGCCAGAGCCGACGAATATGGCAGTGGAGGGCGCAGGAGCGTAACGCTAGTGCAGCTGAGAAAGTCGGAGGGGGCTTTGTCTCATAGAGCAGGCAGCGTTTCCTACAGATCCACATGGGCTCGGTCACACAGGTGGACCTAGTGACCCTGATACTGGCACCCCCTCCCTCCCAGGGGATCATGTGTATTTTTTCTCATATTATGCGTTCTGTGCCTCCTACTCACCCTTTGGTGTGTGGCAGGGAGCTTTCATTATCCCCATTCCGCAGCTGAGAAAATGAAGTTCAGAGATTGCCTGATTGGCCTGTGATTTTATAAACATTTTGGGGCAGATCTCCTGACCTCTATTGAATCCCCCAGAACAATGCTCCTGGGTTACTGTACTGAGCAGCATGATTCTGAACCTCCAGGTTGGAGCCCATTTGCAGCTGCTGCAGTTATTACAGCATTGCCACATTGATCTTGTCTGATAGAGCAAAGCCAAGCACAGGATTTGTCCCAGATGGATGCACACATGACAGCGTCTCCGCCACTGACGTGGTAGTGGCAGCTGGTGGGAGCCTTTGGTAAGCCCACCGAGGGTGGCGGCAAGCCTCAGGCTGGAGCTGAGGTCTGGGGGTGGAAGCCAGTTTTCCTCCCAACCAGAGAGATCAGGGGAGAGCTCAGGCTTCCTGGAGAGCAGACGTGGCTGAAGGGAGTTGATTACCGCATGGCATAGACCTGTGGCTGGTGGGGAGAGCCCCTCGAAAGCAAGGGTGTGGCTCTGCGATACTTGGAGCAACAGTTTGCTTGTATTTGTATGCCTGTGTATGTGCATATGTGTTTGTTTCAGGAGTGAAAACCAGATATTTAGGTTACTCCGGAAGAAAACCAGCCTCACAGAGGCAGCAACACGAATTCTGCCAGCTCCCACCTCTTTAGGGCTCTCTCTTGCTTGAACACCCCACTCCCCATCATCCCACAGCACCGGGCATGTATTGTGATCCCTCCCCTGCTTAGGACTGGTCATGCCTTAGTGTCACCACAGAAGACAGCTGCTGTCTTCCTTCTCTGGAGCCAGAACTTCCTTCAGAAGGCTTCCTTTCTATGGATGGCCTAAACACTGCCTCTTTGAACAGTCATTTCATAAACCTTAGCAAAATGTCCTCTCTCACCTTGGCAACTCGCCCCTGCCCCAACCAAGTCATGACCAGGACACGGTTGGAGCTGTCCGTAGCTGTTGGCAGCTGCTTGGAGAGACCTCCATTTTTGGGGAGCTCTGAGCCACGGGGCTAGGTGGCAGGCAGCCGGGGTGGATGTAGTGAGGAAAGAGATTCCTTTTCTTCCTTGTGTGTGCAGTAAGGAGGTCCACAGCTGTCTGCTGAGGTCTTCTCTAGGTGAGAACAGGGTCTTGGGGAGTCCCTTGTTTTGTGGGTGAGAGCTGGATAAAGGGTCACAGGTAAATGAGTAGCTGCAAAACCCAGATGCTTGGTGGGTGGGTGAGGGGCCGTCTAGCCCCTAGCCACAGCTGCAGTGTTTGGAAGCAGCTTTTTAATGACTCAGACTCATTCCTTGTGAAAAATGGCGATTGGAACACATTATATGTGAGAGGAGAGCAAATGTGCGAAAATAAGATGAGGACTTGAACTGGAAGCTGGGAGAGTTCTTTTTTTTTTCCCCTTCCAGGATTACCAGTATGAACGATCCTATTTTACATTACAAGCTAGCCTCGACACTGAGCAACTTAATTGCATGTTTGTTTTTACAATGCGATGCCCATGACTGGTAGAACTGCAGAATTTAATTGGGGAGGGAGAATCAAGCAGCACTTGTGTCAAGGCAAATGAACATCAGCTACAAGCGCCCACCCACGCCTGGAGCAGCTACACTGCCCCCACGTAGCCCAGGGTGGGTCATTCTGTGGCCGAGCAGAGTGCTCTCTCCCTGGCTCCCTGGCTGCCACATGGGATGCAGGGTGGGTGGGCCTCCGCTCAGGTCCCAGCCCTGATACACTGTGTCCCCTTCTTATTCTGTTGCAAAAATCATTGTTATGCTTGGGCCATTAAGTTTCTACATAAATATTAGAATCAGCTGGTAAATTTCAGTGAAAACTCTGTTGGGATTTAGATTAGAACGGCACTGAATTTTTACATGAGTTTCGGGAGAGCTGACATTTTAAGCTATTGGATCTTGGCAGACATTAGGCTGATGGAGTTCTTCATTTGTTCAGCTCTTTGCTGTGCCTTTCAATCAAGTTATCATTTCTATACACAACGGTCCTGCCCGTGTTTATTTGGAATTATTTTTATAAAATTTATTTTCTGTGCTATCATGACTGGAATCTTCTATTTTATTACCTATTCTTATTGGTTATTACTAATCAATAGAAATGTTTTAAGTTTTTTCATATCCATCTGATAATCATTTATTCTAAGTAGTTCTAGCTGTTCTCCCATATTTAACAATTTATTCTAATTAGTTCCAATAGTGCTAATAAATTCCCTGAATTTTCTAAGGAAACAACCATAGGTCTCTGACTTCTCTGTCCTGTTTTGTTTTAGCTGACTTAGTGCAGTTATCGTGACTTCCGTGTTAAAGGAAACGTTTTTAATGACTCATCATTAAATGTTCCTTGTAGATATTCTTTATCATTTAGAAAATTCCATCTATTTCTTACTCACTAAAATTGCCTATTTTTAAACCATGAATAATAGGTGGTAAACTTGATTTAAGCCTTTTTAGTATCCATTGGTACAACCCAAGTATTTTTCTTTGTTAAAGCATGAGTAATGAATTCCATTTTCCTGTGACTTGTTTTAATTACTATTTATCATCTTTCTAAGTTGTGCATATCAATACTTCTGAATTAGGGGTGTACCTTAAAATCAATAGTCTGTTACTGGTTCGGAAAATATTTTTTTCCAAATGGAAAGCCTTTTTTTCTTTGTGTTGCCTTAAATATCCATGTGTTATGATCAATAGCATGTCAGATAAACAAAATGCACTAATAGGTTTTCTGATGTTTAAATATAGCAGTTTTGGTATAAATTCAATGCATGTTATATAAGATCTCTGTATTTATTTCATAAGAATGGGCTGTCATTTTTGCCTTTTTTTACTGTCTTTGATTTTGATATTAAGCGGTTACACTTGCTTTAGTAAAGTAGTGGTGGGACATTCCTTTTAATTTCTTCTCTGGGAGGCCTTTTTAAAAAAATTGGTTTGAGTGAAATGTAATTGCCATCCAATAAACTACATATATTTAATGCATACAGTCCATTAACTTTTGACGCATGTATGCACCTGGGAAGCCATCGCCACGTCATGGTAATGAACATACAGGCCAACACACAAAATTCTTCTTCCTTCTTGAACTCCCATTCTCTCCTCTGAATTTCCTCACAATGGCCCCAGGCAACTACTGCTCTGCTTTCTATTACTGAAGCTTAATTGGCATTTTAACAAATTTATTTAAACAGATTATATACTCACTTTTGTCTGACTTCTTTCACTTGGTGTAGTTATTTTGAGATTGATCTATGTTTTTGCATGTGTCAGAAGTCCATTCCTTTTTTTAAAAAATGCTTTTTTTTTTTTTTTTTTTCTGAGATGAAGTTTCTTTCTGTCGCCCAGGCTAGAGTTCAGTGTCGCGAGCTTGGCTCACTGCAACCTCCACCCTCCGGGCTCAAGTAATTCTCCTGCCTCAGCCTCCTGAGCAACTGGGACCACAGGCATGCACCACCATGCCTGGCTAATTTTTTTTTTTTTTTGTATTTTTAATAGAGATGGGGTTTCACCGTGTTGGCCAGGCTAGTCTCAAACTCCTGACCTTACGTGATCCACCCACCTCTTGGCCTCCCAAAGTGCTGGGATTTCAGGTGTGAGCCACCGCGCCTGGCTATGTTTTCTATTTTCAATATAGGTCCACAAGGAGTTGCAAAAAAATGTTCTGGAGGACCCATTTATCTTTCACCATGATTCTCTTGATGGTAACATCTTGAACGATCATGGAACAATGCCAAAACCAAGACATTAATATTGGTACAAGCCACAGGGCTTATTCAGATTTTACCACTTTGACATCACTGCATGTGTCTGTGATTTTGTCACGTATGCAGATTCGCATCACAACCACTATACTCAAGAAACACGGTTGCATCACTAAGCAGCCCACCCCATTACCCCTTTTACAGCCACACCCACCCAGCAATCCCCTCCCTAACACTGGACAGCCACTATTTTGTTGGTCCTTCTATAATTTTGTTATTTCAAGAATGTTCCATAAATGAAATCATACAGGACATAACCTTTGAGATGTTTTTTTTTCTCCCTCAGCATGATAGTCCTAAGGTTTATTCAGTCACTGTGTGTACAGACATTTCATTCATTTTGGTTACTGCTAAGTATTATACACCTTGGTATAGGTGTACCTCTCATTCTTCTTTCATTATTCAGCCCTTAAAGAGCATTTGGGTTGTTTATGGGTTTTGGCTATTGAGAATAAAGTCTCCATGGACATACCTTTACAGCTTTTTGTGTGAACATAGGTTTTTATTTCTCTGGGATAATTGCCAGAGTACAGTTGCATGGAAAGTACATGTTTAATTTTAAGACACTGACCATTTTTCCAGGGTTTGCTCTACATTTGGCATTCTCACCAGCATTGTATGAGTTTGTCTTTTTTTGCATCTTCACCGGCGTTTGGTGCTATCATTTTCTTTTTTAAAACTTTGTGATAGGTGTGAACAGATACGGCATTGTTTTTAATCTGCATCTCCCTAATGGCTAGTGATTGAACATCTTTTCATGTGCTTACTTGCCGTTTGTATATCCTTTTTTGTAAAATGTTTCTGTATGCCTTTTGCCATTTTCTCATTGAGTTATTTGCATGTTTTACTGTTAAGTTTTGAGAGTGTATTGTATCCTCTCTATATATATCCTTTTTAGGATATGTAAATTTTTTTTCTTTTAAAAAATTTTTGATTTTTATTTTACATTGTGGGATACACGTGCAGGAGGTGCAGGTTTGTTGCATGGTAAACGTGTGCCATGGTGATTTGCTGCACCTGTCAACCCATCACGTAGGTATTGAGCCCAGCATACATTAGCTGTTTTTCCTAATGCTCTCCCTCCTCTGACCCAGCCGCCCTAGACAGGCCCCAGTGTGTGTCATTCCCCTCCCTGTCTCCATGTGTTCTCACTGTTCAGCTCCCACTTATAAGTGACAACATGTAGTGTTTGGTTTTCTGTTCCTGTGTTAGTTTGCTGTTATACACCATGAAATACTATGCAGCCATAAAAAGGAATGAGTTCATGTCCTTTGCAGCGACATGGACGGAGCTTTTTTTTGAAAATATTGTCTTCCAGTGATTTGAAAATATTGTCTTCCAGTCTGTAGCTTGTCTTCTCATTGTCTTTCAATGGTCTTTTACAGACCAAATATTTTTAATTTTGATGAGATGCAATTGATTTTTTTTGTGTCAACTTTAATAAATTCAGCTAGCTCTAAGTACCAAAGATTTCCTCCTATGCTTTCCTAAAGTATTTTTGGTTTTATGTGTTACATTTAAGCATATCTTCTTTTTCTTGCCTGTGGATGATCAATTGCTCCAGAAGTATTTGTTGAAAAGATCTTCTTCCTTTCCTTTATTGAACTGCTTTTGTACCTTTAAAAAAATCAGTTGGATATACTCGTATCAGTCTATTTCTGGGCTTTCTATTCTGTTTCATTGGTCTGTGTGTCTATCCAAGTGCCAATACTACATCGTATTTATTACTGTAGCCATATAGTTAGCATTAACATTGGGCAGAGTTATCCCTGTAACTGTATTCTTCCTTTTAAAAGCATGTTTAGCTGTCTCAAATCCATTGCTTTTTCATGTACATTTATGAATAAACATCTATCTGTGTCTACAAAAACTTTTCTGGGAGTTGGATAGGGATTCTGTTAGACCTACTGATCTATTTGAGAAGAGCTATTTTTTGACTTTTTAACAAAAATAATTTTGACTGGTGTGAGATGGCATCTCACTGTAGTTTTGATTAGCATTTCTCTGATGATTAGTGATGTGTATTTTTGTTTCATATGCTTTTTGACTGGTCCTAGGTCTTATTTTGACAAATGCTTGTTTATGTCCTTTGACCACTTTTTAATGAAGTTATTTGCTTTTTGCTTGTTAATTTAAGTTCCTTATAGATTCTGGACATCAGGCCTTGTCAGATGCATAGTTTGTGAGTATTTTCTTCCATTTTGTAGGTTGTCTGTGTGTTCAGCTGATTTTGTACCTGGGAATTATTTTCTTAATTTTATTTTTGGAAGTGAAGATTGTTTTGTATGTTGATCTTGTGTCTGCTACCTTGTTGAGTTAACTTATTGGCTCTGATATTTTTGGTGGATATTCTTTTGGATTTTCAGTATAAGTTCATGTCATCTGCAAATAGAGATTTTACCTTTTTCTCTTTGCTTGCTGAATATCTTTAATTTTATTTTATTGATCAAAGGACTGGTTAGATCTCCAGTACAATGTTGAATAGAAGTGGCCAGCATAAACATCATTTACTTATTCTCCAACTTAGGGGAAAGTTTTCAGTCTATCACCATTAAGTTCTATATTAGGTGTGTTTTCTTTACAGACACCCTTTTTCAGATTGAGGAAGTTCCCTTCCCCTTCTATTCTTAGTATTTGGTGTGTCTGTGTGTATGTTTTAATGAAAGGCTGGTGGATTTTGTCAAATGATTTTCCTGTGTCTGTTGAGATGATTATGTGTTTTTCCTCCTCTTCTACCAATGTGGTATATCATAGTGATTTTTATAGGTTAAACCAATCTTATCTTCCTAAGGTACATCTCAATCATGGTACATAATTGTTCTTACATGCTGCTGGATTTCATTTGATACTATTTTGTTGAAAATTTTAGTGTTCATATTCATAGGGATTATTGGTCTAATAGTTGTCTTTTCTCATGATTTCTTTGGCTAGTTTTGGTATCAGAATGATAACAGCTTCATAGAATACATTAGGATATGTTTCTTTCTTTTCTATTTTCAAAAGAATTTATAAAGGATTGGTGTGAATTATTTCTTAAATGTTTTCTATAATTATCCCGTGAAGTCCACTGCTACCAAGCTTTTCTTTGTGGAAAATTTTAAAGTATTACTAACTCAGTCAATCTACTTGCTATAGACATATTCAGATTTTCTGTGTTCTTAACTTAGCTTTGATAGTTTTGGTTTTCTAGGAATTTGCCTACTTCATCTTGATTATATAACTTGTGGTCATACAATTTTTCATATCATGATCTTACATCCCTTTTTATTTCTGTCATGTTGGTACTGATATTTCCTTTTTCATTATTAATTTTTTACTAATTTGATTCTTCCCCCTTTTATTCTTGGTCAGTCTAGCTAAAGACCTGCCACTTTGTTGATCTTTTCAAGGACCTAGCTTTTGGCTTGTTGTTTCTTTCTATTGTTTTCTAGCTCTATTTAGTTTTTCATTTTACTTAAATTTTATATAATTTTCTTCCTTCTACTTGCCTTTGGGTTAGTTTGCTCTTCTTTTTTAGTTTCTTAAAGTGGGAGGTTAGGCTATTTATGTGAAATTTTTCTTTTTCCCCTTCATTTCTGAAAGATATTTTTGAAGACATAGAATTGACAAGAAACAATTCTTTGCTACACGTGCTTAAAAATATTATGTTGCTTTATCCTAGGCTCCATGATTTCAGATGAGAAATCAGCTCTTATTCAAATTGTTGTGCCCTAATAGGTAATCTATTATTTATGTTTGGCTACTGTCACGATTTTCCTCTTTAGTTTTCAGAATTTTAATTTTGTTGTATATTGACTTAGGTTTCACTGTATATATTTAGTTTGGGATTTGCTCAGGTAGGGATACAATGAGGGTTTTCATATGGGAAGGAGTTTGCATGGTTTAAAACTCCCACAGTTTTAAAACAGAAAGGAAAAAGGAGTGAGGCTTTGAAGATGTTAGTAGTGAGACCTCCCAAAATACAGTCAGACTTTTTATTTTAGTTGAGGTGTGTTTTATAACCCTGAATGTGGTTCTCCCTTGGTCCATGTCTCATGTGAGCTTGAGAAGAGTGTTTGTTCTGTTATTGTTAGAATATTCTACCGAAGCCAATTAGATCAATCTGATTAACAGTGCTGTTCAAATAAACTATATCCTTACTAATTTTCTGCCTGTTTAATCCAACAATTATTGAAAAGAGGGTGCTGGAATTTCCAGCTATATTAATGAACTTGCCGATTTCTACTTGCAGCTTTATCGGTGTTTTCCTCTTGACTCTCTTCTGTTAGCCGCATATACCACGAATGCTGTTAGGTCTTCATGGGAAATGGACTCTTGCATCATGTAATACCCCATTTTACAACTGACAATTTTTCTCTTCTGAAGACTGATTTGTCTGAAATTAATATATCTGTTTTAACTTATTTTATTAATGTTAATATGGCACATGACTCTTCACTTCTTTAACCCATCTGTGTGTTTTTACTTAAAGTGTATTTCTTGTAGCTATATCATTGGTAAAATTCTCTTTGACAATCTCTGTCATTCAATTTATGTATTTACACCATTCATATGTAAAGTGGTTATTGATGTAGTGGCATTAATATTTACAAGGTTTGCAGCTGTTTTCTGTTTTTTATACTTGTTCTTTGTATTTTTTCTTCCTCTCTTTTTCTTACCTGTCAAGTTTTGAATGTTTGATGATTCCATTTTTCTCTTAGTACATGAATTAAAACCCTTTTAAAAACTGTTTTCATGGTTTTCTTAGAATTTGCAATATACATTTAGAGCTAAGTCCACTTTCTGTAACACTATACTGTTTTATGTATAGTGCAGTTAACTTAGCACGGAGTATTCCCAATTTCTCCTTTCTGTCCCTACATTGCTGTTATTCCTTTCAGTTATCCATATGCAATATTATAGGTTGATCCTGCCACAAAGGGATATGTTGAAATTCTAGCTCTCTTACTTCACAGTGTAAGCTTAATTGGAAATAGGCTTGTCCTTTCATTCTCTTGACAATATATTTTACGGAGAAGAAATTTTAAATTTTAACAATAACCAGATTATCAGATTTGTTTTCATGGATCGTGCCTTTGGTGTTATATTTACAAGGTCGTCACTATACCTGTAGACATGCAGGTCTTCTGCTATGTTATCTTAGGAGTTTTATAGTTTTGCATTTTACATATACGTATATAATATACTTTTAAGTTTTGTGATAGGAGCAAGGTCTGTGTCATTTTGTTAATTTTTTTCACTAAGAAACACTTGTAAAGGTCTCATCCTGAAGACACAGAACAAATAAAAGGCTGGTATTTAGCCACAAGATTCTAGAACACTTCTCCATTCCCACTTTCTACTCCTACATTAATGGGGCTGTGGGCTAACGGTGGATTACAGCTGAAAGAATGGCACAGATTCTAATTAAGAAAGTATGCTTGAGGACATGTTGATGTCTGGTCGTTTCAGTACATAATAATCATGGTTATTTTAAATTTCTTGATTGATTAATCCCAAAATCTGTGTCATATGTAAGTCTGGTTCTGCTGGTTGCATTGTCTCATTTTGTCATGCATTGCCTAAAATTTATCATTCTTTGTATTTTTTTTTTTTTGTTGAAGACTAAACCATGATGTATCTGGTAAAAGTATCTGAGGTAAACAGGTCTTCGGTGTGAGATTTTATGTAATCTGGCTGTGAGTTGGACTGTTCCTAAGAGTTGTCATTGTTATAGGTGTGAAGATCTTTGCTTCTGTCTTCCTTGTTGTCTTTGGTCCTTTTTTTTTTTTAATTTTATTTTACTTTAAGCTCTGGGGTACATATGCAGATCTTGCAAGACTGTTACATAGGTACACACATGCCCTGGTGGTTTGCTGCCCCCATCCCCCTGTCACCTACATTAGGTATTTCTTTTAATGTTATCCCTCACTGATCTCCCCACCCCTTGCTATCCCTCCTGTAGCTCCCCACCCCCAACAGACCCCAGTGTGTGATGTTTCCCTCCCTATAGTCCATGTGTTCCCATTGTTCAACACCCACTTTGGAGTAAGAACATGTGGTGTTTGGTTTTCTGTTCTTGTGTCAGCTTGCTGAGAATGATGGTTTCCAGATTCATTCATGTCCCTGCAAAGGACATGAACTCATCCTTTTTTATGGCTGCATAGTATTCCATGGTGTATATGAAGCACACTTTCCTAATTAGAATCTGTGTCATTCTTTCAGCTGTAATCAACTGTTATCCAACAGCCCCATTAATGTAGGGGTAAAAAGTGGGAATGGAGAAGTGTTCTAGAATCTTGTGGTTAAATACCAGCCGTTTAATCATTCTGTGTCTTCAGGATGAGACCTTTACAAGTGTTTCTTAGCTTTTCCCCTTTCCCACTTTAGGTTAGACAGAAAGGTCAGAGAGAGCTCAAGTAAGGCAAACACCTTTCTCTCTAGGTGGGATAGATTTCTGGTAAAGTTTTCTCATGAAGAAGATAACTTTCCAGTTAAGAATGTACTGATCATGCATCAAAATGGTAACATTCCCCCTCTCCCTGCCAGAGAATAAGGTACTTTTTTCCCAGCTCTTCACAGTGAGAACCTGCTGGCGTTTTTGTGGGTAAAACATATGAAAGTGCGGGCCCTTCCAAAACCATAGCCCCAGGAGTTCCTGCTAGTTTCCCACCTTCAGCAATTTGTCAAATTATAATTTAAGTGTTTCTATTAGTTTAGGACTTCAGGCTTTAGCTCCTGGTAAGCCAATCTCAGCTCTGAATCTCAGCATTCAGCTGTCTATCCAAATTTTGAAGTGGTTTTCTCTGCAACCTCAATTCTCTGATGGGTCCAAAGATCATTGATTTTCAGTTTGTTCAGCTGTTTTCCTGTTGTAAGGAAGAAAGTGATAATTTCCAAGGTCTTTTGATGTTGAATCTGAAACTGAAAATATCTAGTGCATTTTCTACCTCCTACATAGATTTTATCTCAGCAAGTTTGATTTTGGCCTTTATTATATCTCTGTGCCTCAATTCATTCATCTTTTTGAGCATATGCAGTACAGTTATAATAACTATTTTTATGTCATTCTCAAAGCTGACATCTGTGTCAGTTCTGGATTAGTTTCATTTGAATGATTTTTGTTCTCACTTGGAGGTTTTGATTAGATGCCAAATACTGAGAATTGTGTTGTTACGTCCTGGATATTTTTGTATTTCTATTATCATCCTTGAGCTTTGTTCAGGGATGCAGTTACCTAGTTTGAAACAGTTGGATGCTTTCAAGTTTTTCTTTTACTATGTTTTAGCTGAGTGCAGAGCAATGCTCAGCATAGAGCTGATCCTTACCCACTACTGAGACAGGATCCTTTTGAGAATGCTACCCTGTGATCTATGTGTCCTAAGTATTTCCAGTGTGACTGTTGAAACATTCTCTATTGAGTTCTGTGTGTGTGGTGGATATTCATTTTCCTAATCTTTTGGAGTTCTTTCCCAGCCTCGTTTTCTCAGGCATGTGTACTGATAATTACTCTACTAAATATGTGTCGTGGACCCTCTGGGGTTCTCTCTGTGCAGCTCTCTTCTCTCTAGTACTCTGCTTTAGGAAATCTATCTGCCTTGGTTTCCCCATAGTCTCAGTTCCATCTTCTTAGTGCAGGGAGTCTAATGGGCTCCACTGGGTTTTTTCCTTCCTCTGCCATGACCTTGAAACTATCTCAGTATAGTAAGCTGTAGCAATTTGAGGGCTCGTTTTATTTATTTCCCCTCTCTCAAGGATTTCTGTCCCTTGTTGCAGTGTTTTAAAAACCATGACTTGACATATTTGATCCACTTTTCTCATTGTTTCATCTAGATAAATACATTCAGTCTTTTTTACACCATTTTGGTTGGGAATAGAATCCTTAAGACAGTGTTCTTGGGTAGGGGTTTCTTGAATATTTGGTACAATTTCCTTCCAAAACTGCCTGAGCTTGAAGATTGTTAATTTTTGGTGGGTGTGTGTGTCTTCCTAAAATTTATATGTTGAAATCCAACCTCCATGGTGATGATGAAGATATGGGGCCTTTGGAGCCTTTATGAACGGGATCAGTGCCCTTTTAAAAGAGGCCTGAGAGGGCTTGTCTGCCTTTTCTGCCATGTGCAGAGTCATAGAAGGAGCCATCTACGAAGAACAGGCCTTCACCTTCAACCAAATATGTTGGCACCTTGATCTTGGACTTCCCAGCCTCCGGAATGGTGAGAAATAAATTTCTGTTGTTTATAAATTACCCAACCTAAGATATTTTTTATAGCAGCCCTAATTGACATCTATTTTATAATTTTAAAATATCTATACATTTATATACAGTTAGCCCTTCTTATCTATAGATTTAACCAGCCGTGGGTTGAAAATATTTGAAAAAAAAGTAATAATACAAAAATGAAAAAAACCCCACAAATTAAAAAATACGCTTTAAAGACTATTTACATAGCACTTACATTGTATTAGGTATCATAAGCAATCTAGAGATGATTTTAAGTATACAGGAGGATGTGCATAGGTTATGCAAATACTATGCCATCTTATATCAGACCCTTGAGAATCCTCAGATTTCAGTATCTGTCGTGTGTCCCATAGATACAAAGGGACAACTGTAGTCTCTACTTTATTCTTAGCATTGTCAATTTTTTCTTTTTATTTTTAGAGTCTGTTAATGTTATTAGTATTTTTTAAAGTAAAAACTTTTCCTTTTCATGAATTTCTCTATTTTTGGTTTTCTACTTCATACATTTTCACCCATCAGAGTTATTTATCTGTTTAGGTCCCTCAAAGTATCCTTGTAATTCAGGCAGTTCTACCTTTATATATACTTTAAATCATGTTAACAAGGCATTTACAGCTATGGATTGCTATAGCTTTCTTGAAAACTGGTCATTTTATTGGGTTCGAGAATTCTTTTTCTCAATAACAATTTCGTTTTGCTTTAAAGTTTCTTTTGTTAAACCACTTTGCTTTAATTAATATTTTCCTGGTATATCTTTTTCTATCCCTTTAGTTTTTTTTTTTAACTTAGTAGTGAATGTCTGAAAACTAGACTTGAGCCTTGTTTAAAAACTAAGAAACTTAAAAGCCAGTGGAATGTGAACTTCTGGGATGCTCTCTCCGGAATCGCCGTGCTGATCATATCTCCTAACAGTCCTACCACCAGCCTGTCCCAGACATTATTTTGGATATGAAAAATCTTAGATTCTCGATTTAGCATTGGGAAATATTCATGATCTGGCCAAAACTCTTATTTGCCAATTTAATTTTTTTTGCCTAATAATTCTTTCAAAAATGTTTTTGTTACATTGTAAGAATCCTTGACTTTATGCTAGATATTTGAGCATAATTAGTCTAGGTTGGTAATGTCCCAACTGCCATGGAGTGGACTGCGAATATTCTCTGCAACTCCAGGGTGAAGGAGGACCACTCCTCTTCTCTTTATATTTTTTGAATTAGTCTCTCTGCTCTTTTGCTTTCAGCTACTGCAAGCCCCAATTTTCCAAACACCTGTTTAAAGAACGTAGAATGCTGAACTGGAATTGCCCATGGTTAGCCTCCAATTTTTCATCCTAAGGGGATGAGACTCCGGCAGGGGAAGGAATGGCTCCTGCTGGTCAGTGCTAGATGCCAGTGTCTGCCTGCCCATCATGTGCTCTCACTCCCACAGCCCAACTGTGCTTCCAGCTTTCCCCTGTCTGTACCCACCCAAACTGCTCTTCACTCTGTACCTCCAGCTCTGCGTCTTCCACAGAGTCTTTTCCATCGCAGTGACCTAGAGCACTTGTATCATCCTTCAGTCTCATTGAGAGACCACACATGGCCTGCACACACTGTAATCCTGTCTTCATTGTTGTCCTGTGCCATGAGCAAACTTCTGTTTTGTAAATTTGTGTGGGTTTGTGAACTGTTTTTCAAGTATGCTGTGAGCCGCTGGAAAAGAAGACAGCCATCTATGCCCCTCTGTGTTCACCAGGGGCTTTCAGGTATTAGGTCACTAGACACCTTTTCATAGGTTCCTGCCTTGAGTGCTGCATGCCATAGTGAGCTCCTCCTGGGCAAAAGTGGGAGGAGGGAGGACACACAGAACCCTGAGTCTATTTGTATTTCCCAAGATACCAGCTCAGCAGCTGCCCCCGGGAGCAGAGGCTACGTAACTATCTGTTGATTTGAGGAGCTAGTGTGGTCTATTTCCTCTCATTCTCCCCCACCTCTGCATATAAACTGTTCTTTTCCCAAGGTGCTTCCCTTCACAATGACTGTAGGATTTCACAGAAATGCTGTTATTCCTGCACCAAGACTGCACAAATCTGGGGGAGGCTACTTCAGGGATGAATATACCCAGTGACCCTTCAAAATTGTTCTCCCAAACATTTAAAAAATTTTCCACATTTTTAATCAAGATTTGTAATTTTTAATGCTCCTCTTTCAAACCCCCACATCAAGTATAACCTTTTCACAGTTATAGTGGAGAAATCTCCCCTGGTTCATTTGAGAGTCTGACATGCTCTGCATACAAAATTGATAACTGAAGATTTTTTTTAGTAATAGTCAAGATTAGAGCTGTGTTCTGGCATTTTCCTCCCCACTCGTCTCTCAGCTTGAGTCATTTTGCCTTTTCCTCCAGCTCTGATACCGCACAGGCCTCTCTGAATGGAACGCCTGAATTATTAATGCTGCCCAGGCCATCAGAGTGCCCACGAAGCTGTACACAGCTCGGTCTGAAAGTATGCACTGAATCATTAGATGCTAGCAGCCCACTCTCAGCCCTGTGATCACACCTGTCTAGAGACATTAATTTACTAAATGATTTTATCACTGTAAGTTTTTAAGATTACTTCATGTTTAGTTCAATTAAATATATTTTAACACACATTTATTAACCACCTACATTTTCCCAAGAGATGGAAGTGGGCGTTATGTTCTAAGTGGATTTCATGAATTAGTGAGGGAGGCAAATGCACAAACAACAAGGCAGGTGGAGGCAGGTGTCTGTAAAGAGGCACAAGGGGCATCAATACGGAGTCCAGGTCATCATCTCAGAATGCAGGGTGGGAAACTTCCCCACCCTAAATGACGAGGACCTAGAGGAAGGTGGGGAAGGGATGGGCTAGAGGGCATTCCAGATGAAGGGAAGGGCATAAGCAGCATAGCCCAAATAAGACCAAGTGAGGAACATTAACCATAAAGTCTAAGTTGCTGGGGGTAAGGGGAGGTTTCTTAGTGCGACACAGGAAGTGTCACATCATCCTGTTCCCTCAATGGAGGCTTCTCAGTCAGACCCACACTGGAGATTCCTTTAAAGATAAAAGTGAACTGAGTGAGTACTTTGAGTCCTTACTTGCTGCCGTGGGAGAGAAAACTGCATGCAGAAGTTGGAAAACTCAGGACAGAAAACTCCAGTGTAAGTCAAGGGTGAGCCAGCATCCAGTGGGGGCCTCGCTTCCACGGGCTAAGTGAGAGACAGAGAACGTAAGTCAGTCTTATTTCTGCAGCGACCAGAAGGAGGCCAGACCTCCTTGGCAAAGCAAGTTGTAAACTTGGGAATTACTCTAGACTGATGCAAATTTATAATGAAAGACTGAGAATATATTATTTATTAAAACCTGACGAGCTATATAGAAAATAAATGAAAACTCAATGCATGGCTCTGGGGGCCAGCAGAACCTGGTGATACAAGAGGGAGAAGAGCCAGAGTCCATATAGAGACTCTTCTCATAGATCCATCTGCCTCAGGGCTTGTACCAGTCCTTTCCTGAAGAGGGAGGGGAAGTGTTCGTTAAAATACACTGTCTTTGTCTTTCAGAGTTCCCATTTCAGAAAATCCTGCTAAAATTGGATTGACTTTGTTTGCTGGAATTGTTGTAGGATCCACAGGTTCGTTGCAGGACCCACAGACCAATACACTGAGACCACGGGGTTGCAGCAGAGAGAGAGTGTAATGATCGCCGGCCACCAAGCAAGGAGACCCTCAAATCAGTCTCCCCAAGGAACTTTTGGCTGGGATTTTTAAGGGGATCGTGGAGGGTGAAGGCATGGAAAATTGGGGTCATTGGTTGGTTGGGGGAAAGAGGATATTATCAGAATGTGGAAAATGTACTCTTTGGTGAGTCAGCTCCTTATGGGGTCCTCAGACAGTTGGCATCAGTGGGGTCCTACAGACCAGCTGGCATCAGTAGTTTCACTCTTATACAGGACCTAAAAGAATTTCTCAAAGGGAAAACTTAACCTTTCATAATATTCAAGTTTGTCTATGTCCAAGGGCAATGCTTTTACTGTGATGACTCACATGTTTTCAGGTGCAATAACCTTGCCTAAAACACAGACTTCGTCAGAGCAGCCAAAGGCAAATGTGCTCCGGTTAAGTAGCAGTGTGAAGCAGGTGTATATCCGTGTGGGAAGTTGTTGCTCCCACCCACACAGCCATCCTGAAGTGCTCCCTGGAACCATCTGCACAGCACACTCAAATGCACGCTGCCTGGTTTGAGTCCCTATGACTGCTTGTCTCCCCAGTGTGACCTGGTTGGCCAGATAGCTGAAAAAGGCAGTGAGACCCTGATGTCTCTGAGAGAAAGAGGTCGTGAGAGACAGTGCTCACTCACCATCTTTGAGGCTTTCCTCAAGGAAGTCCCCCTGTTTCTCCAGGATCCCACAAGCTGAGGCTCTGTGCCCTGGGGACTGAAGAACATGGGCCCCCCCCACAAGTCACTCCAGGGGGTTGGGAGGTCTTGGTTGCCTGACCCCAGACAATGAAACTTGGCTACGTTGGACTTTGATGTTCCTAGCCTGCTTACCTAGTAATACAAAGTATTTCTAATTTAAATGATAATAACAAATTAAAAAAAAATGCTTGCATGTGTTCAGTGAACTATGACCATCATCCCTGTTACTCCTGGATCTGGCATTGATGGAACATTATTAAGACCTTATCTATGACCCCCACACTGAGCACGTTGCTGATGGAATTAGCAGAACAGGTCTGCTATTCTGTTCCTTGTGATCCTCAGAACATATGCCCTCCTTGTCTTGTCAGAGCAATAACTGAGAAAATGTTTCTCTTAAAAGGAGAGAACAGCCACAAAGAAGTTCACATTCTTTCTTAAGGTAAGTTAAGAGGACACATTTTTAGATGGAAAATTGTGTTTCCTTTTTACTTTTTTGTGTATAGAGTCAGGAATATGGAGCAAATCCATCACTAGGAGAACAACTTTCTCTTCTAGGATTGCTGATTTTAGAATTATGTAAAGCTGGGGCCACCAGCAGGGTAGCCTTCCAGCAGATGGCTGGGGCTTGGGAAATGCAAACCTTCTCTCAGCTCAGTTATGTGGTTCTTCTTTCTTCAAGAAGCCGAAGTATTGGCGTACCCCACAAAGTCAGAACTGGGCAGAGACAGGAACGGGGGGCTGCCAGCACATTGCTGGCCAGGGTTGTGTACCTCAGGCTGAGGTCCCTGAGGACCTTTCTTTTTTAAGAAAAATTCAATGCCATGTATATTCAGCTCCCAGGCGAGGTTCTATGGTCCCGGGGAAAGGGGGCCAGGGAAGTCACGCTGACTTCCTGGGGCATGGGGTTTTTACGGCTATGAGAAACGAGCAACAGCTGGATGCTCTGATTGGCTCCAGGAGAGCAGGATTGGGACGGGGTGGGCCGCTATTGGTTGGCAGGTTGTCGGGCGGGTTTTCCAGTGCGAGAGCCGGCCAGGGTTGCATTAGCTTTGTCAAGCAGTCACTCCAAGCATGGCTGCAGGAGCACCAGAAGTTGCTAGGTGCTAATGTTTAGGAGGCATCATGGACAGTGGAGGGGTAGAAAGGAGGCCCCACATGAGGGACAGAGCGAGGTCCACGGGCTGCTTGCACTGCCCAGCACTCCTGCTAGGGCAACAGGAGGCCAGGCTCCTGACCGCAGCTGTGTGGATCCTGATGCCACTGCTGACTCGTCGTGAATCTGGGCCTCTGACTCTGAGTGCCTCTTAGGGATGAAATGAGGACGAGGGGAGAGAAGAAATGTGAAATGCCCAGGCTTACTCTCAGCATCGGCGGTCTGTGCAGCCCAGGAGCCTGGAGGCAAGCTTTCGCAGGAGCCCAAGGGATCCAAACCGAAGCGCCGTTTTCTGCCATTTGTATTTAAACCTAACATTTTGCAGGAGTTTCTTTTCTACCACATGCTTCTATGAATAAAAACAAATGACTTCCCCTCATAGTTAAGCAGAACTGACATGTCCTGATGACTCCTGGCCCATGGTGCACGCTAAAGAGGAACAGCAATAACATTACCCTGAAAAGTGCTAATTCGTCCTCTGAGAAAGCTGTGGAATCGCGCACTGGAAGATGTGTTTGCCTCAGCCGCAGATGGGCAACACACGGGGTTTCACCTGATGCTCACTCCCCCACGTCTTCTGCTTCAGGAAAGCCGACCATGCCTCTGTCTGGGAAGGTGGCCTATTATTCCAACCCCATAGCCTTTCTTCTTGCCATGCCATGTGCCCACACTTTCCCACCTGGACACTTACAGGACTCCAGCACTGCCTCCTCCAAGAAGCCTTCCTGGACTCCAACAGCCCACGTTGGGCTTAACACTGATTATGTGAAGAATTTGGGGTATCACCTCATGATATGCTGTGCTATATTCTGTCACCACCTTGCCCAGTACTCACAAGCAGCAGGTGACAGCCCAGATTCAAATCTGGGTCTGCCTGACTGAGCGCCCATGGCTTCTCTGCAGACTTAGACCCAGCTGCAGCCCTCCTGCCTGCCCCATTTGTTTCATCATCTCCTCACTCAGTCTCTGGGTGCTCCTGATACTGTTCTGTTTATGAGAAAGTACCCAGAAAGACTCAAGCATTCATGGAAGTGACCCTGCAGGCTGTGTGATCCAGCAGACAAGCTGATTGAGCACCAGAGCAGCCCACAAGAGCGACCGCGGCACAGCCAGGCTTTAACCTCATTCTGCCTGGGCTCCACGCTCTGCCGAGCCATGGAAGTCTTGTGACAGAGTCAGGACAGGGTGGTGTGGGAGGCAAGGAGCATTGGTACACATGTTGCCATTAGTCAGCTTTGTCTTAGCCACCAAAGTGGGGCAGGGACTCCTTCAGGGGAGGGTCTAATGGGTTTCCCTAAATGTGAGTGCTCAGAAGGGAAAGACAATTCTACTGTACTCACGCCCACGTCCAACAGGGTGCCTGGAACACAGTGAACGCTCATTCCTGATGTGGGGATGAGTGACTCATGGGCTGGGGAGGGCAAGGGAGCCTGGGGTTCTCTTCCATCCTATCTGGGAATCCTGACCAGCTGCTAGGCCCACTTGCAGCATCTATAAAATAGGGTATGTCACTGTTCTTTGGGCTGCTAGGAGGAATAATGAATTAACAGAAGAGATGCACCACCTGGCCCTGGACAGCAGATCCTTCCGTCTTGTCTCAAGATGTCTGTGGATGCCTGGGGGAGTCCCAGGAGGGATGCTGAGGCCAGGTCTGGGATACAGAGAAAGGTGGGCAGTGGTGATATGCACGCCCTGCATGGTGCCTGTATTTGCCATTCTGTCTTTGCAAGGACTCAGAAGAATGGTACTCTGTAGTTCTTTTCATGCAAAGAATAAGGGGAGCCCCATCACGCCCAGTGAGGCTATGGTCACTCCTGCTGTGCACCTGGCTCTCCTGTTCTGTGGCCCTGCCTGCCACGACATCAGAATAAATCATCTAGTTAACTGGCTATGGGGTGGGGCGCCAGGAGGGAAACCAGGTGGGGAGACTGAAGATGAGACAGCAATGACTCGTTTTGCCACTGCTTGTGCTGGCATTTTGTAGACACAGCCCTGGGCTCACTCACTTCACCGTCCACATCTGGCCATTAGGAAGGGAATTTTTTTTGTGTAGAGTATAAAATATTGATTGTCCATCTTCCTTAACATTTTAATTGCATTTCAGAGAACACAGCTGCAGTCAGTGTGGGGCAGCCTGGCTTCCCTTTGTCCTCAGGGGAACAGATAATCTGGAGAAGCAAGAATGCAGCAAGCAGCCTTATAAATAAACCAGAAGAATTATAGTGAGGACAGCTCCACACAAACCGGCTGGCAGCCAGCCACATTGCAGACCTGCTTGTGGGAAAGCTGGTTTGGGGGGAACCAGAGAAAAATACTAAAATCAGCTTTCTGACATGGAAACTCAGGCAAGTGCAGGCACATATGCTCACTTTGGCTGTTTCCAGAAGTGCCTAAGTTGCCACATGCTATCTAGCTGTGTCCCATTGAGCCGTCTGAGTACAGGGACCATGTTCTATCACTCAGGCTATGCAGATGGGCAGCAGGCATCAGGACCCCAAGTGGTGGAAGGTAGAGGTGGGAGAGCCCTGAGGAGCTGGCCCTTCAGGGCTCATGGGGAGCCATAGACAGTTTCTGTTCCGTGGAAAGTGCGTGTGCTGACTGCAGAGAGGCAGGAGGCCCTCCAGGCCCTTCCTTCAATGCACCCCATCAGTGCTGTCCTTGGAGTTCTGAAGCTCTGGCTGAAAGAAGATGCATCGATCCAGTTTTAAACCACAGCTAAATAAGCCTGAGGTTGTAAATTAAATATAACCAAGCAAAGCGCCTGCAGAAACTGCCCCAAGCTTGGTTGTATTTTGAAAGGTTCCCAGCTCCCTCCAGACCATGCGGTCTCTCCAGGTTCTGACTGAGGGCAGGAGTGGCTGGCTCCATTTACTTGGCGCCTGTCATTCTCTGCTTTGTGATTTATTTGCTGCTCGCATCTTCTACAGCTATTTAACTTTTCATGAGTGTGCATGTCTCATCTTTCTGCCTGTATTGCAAAATGCCTTGGGGCTTGTGACTGCACCATATGCTTCAGAATCAGCATTTGATCTCCGTTTTGAAAGGTCCTCTTCTCCCAGGGCCTCACTTTGTGGGCGAAGGACCCTGGGCTGAGAGTTTGCATGAGTCTCCTGGGCTAAAGGAGGTATGGGGCAAGGCTGGGCTGGAACTTGGCTCTCCCGAGGCTTAGGCTCTCCAGCACTGTTGCAAAGACTGAATTGTTGCTTTTCCACAGTAGGTGAGAGGGGCACGTCCCACAAAGTTAACATGCATGGTGGATCCCCTTTCCTTCATTTATTCAACAAAATCATTTTCACTGATAATCATGCAATAACCAGTAATGGTTTCTTGAGTCATTCTTTAGTTTAAGATAATAGATTAAAATAGAAAAACATTCAATTTCAAATAAATACTTAAATTCAATAAACTATTTCGTGTATGAAACAAAGTTTGCACTTACCAAACAAAATATATCTTGTGATCTCTGCTACTTTGCTGTGTTAGATTTTCAACACAAAGGGAAAATCTATGAGGTCACCTGCAGCCACAGTGTTGCGGTAACCCTGGGGACGTGTGAGTCCTTTTACAATCACTGTGAGACCATTGTTTCTTTTGAGTGTGCTGTTTGAATATAAGAACATGAAGTACCACAGGGCTGCGGCCACAAACTGCACCTGAGCAGGATTTGAATGATTCAGACTTTATTGAAAAAAATGTGAATAGCGGAATTGCTGTGAGTTGGGGGCCATGCCATGTAAGTCGGAGCTCTCCAATCAACTCCCCTGTAGAGCATATTTATTAGAGAATATGTCGTGCCTTCTTCTGAGAAGTGTCTATTCATATCTTTCACCCTCTTTTTGATGGTTTTTTTTTCCTTGTAAATTTGTTAAAGTTCCTTGTAGATTCTGGATATTAGACCTTTGTCGGATGTGTAGATTTCAGAAATATTCTCCTATTCCTTAGGTTGCCTGTTCACTCTGATGATAGTTTCTTTTGCTGTGCAGAAGCTGTTTAGTTTAATTAGATCCCATTTGTCAATTTTAGTTTTTGTTCCAAATGCCTTTGGCATTTTTGTCATGAAGTCTTTGCCTGTGCCTATGTCCTGAATGGCCAACAAACACATGAAAAGAAACTCAACATCACTGATCATTAGAGGAATGCAAATTAAAACCACAATAAGATCTCACACCAGTCAAAACAGCGAGTATTCAAAAGGCAAGAAACAATAGATGCTGGCAAGGCTGTAGAGAAAGAGGAACGCTTTTACACTGTTAGTCGGAATGTAAATTAGCTCAACCATTGTGGAAGACGGTGTGGCGATTCCTCAGAGACCTAGAATCATAAACACCACTTGACCCAGCAATCCCATTACTGGCTATATACTCAAAGGAATAGAAATCAGTCTACTATAAAGACACATGCACAGGTATGTTTATTGCAGCAGTATTTACAACAGCAAAATCTTGGAACCAACTCAGATGACCAGCAATGATAGACTAGATAAAGAAAATGTGGTACATATACACCATGGGACACTATGCAGCCATGGCTCTGAGCGTGGGGGCTCACACATGTAATCCCAGCATTTTGGGAGACTGAGGCAGGAGGATCATTTGAGGTCAGGAGTCTGAGAGCAGCCTGGCCAACATGGCAAAGCCTCATTTTTACTAAAAATAAAAAAAAATCCCCTGGGGTCTGAGGGACAGAAATAGGGGAGGAACAGCAGGGGATGGGGAGTTGGGGAGGGATAACATGGCAAACCACATTGCCATGTATGTACCTATGCAACAATCTTGCATGTTCTTCACATGTACCCCCAAACCTAAAATGCAATAAAATGTATACATATTTTTAAAAATTCCCTGGGTGTGGTGGAAGGCACCTGTAATCCCAGTTACTAGGGAGGTTGAGGCAGGAGAATCACTTGAACCCCGGAGGCAGAGGTTGAAGTGAGCTGAGATCATGCCACTGTACTCTAGCCTGGGCTACAGAGCGAGATTTTTATTTATTTTATTTTATTTTTATTTTTTGGAAGAACAAGAGAAAGAAAGAAAAAGAATAAAGAAAAAGAATAAAGGAAAGGAAGAAAGGAAGAAGAAGAGGGAGAGAGAACAGGGGTGTTGCTTTATTGCCCGGGCTAGAATGCAGTCTAAAACTGGGTATGCCTGTAATTGTGTTTAATAATAGAGACATTAAAAAAAAAAAGAGGGAAGAAAATAATTAACAAGCAGCCAACCAATATTTCATTTAAACCTGTAAATACATGTGATGTAGTACTGATAAGAGTGTATATTTTGTGTATTTAAAGTGGAGAGTTCTATGAATGTCAATTAAGTCTACTTGTTCCGGATCTGAGTTCAAGTCCTAAATATCTATGTTAACTTTCTGTCTCATTGATCTATCTAATATTGATGTTGAAGTCTCCCACTATTATTGTGTGGGAGAGCGAGATTTTTAAAAAGAACACTATGCAGCCATAAAAAGGAATGAGATCATGTCCTTTGCAGGGACATGGATGAAGCTGGAAGCCATCATTCTCAGCAAACTAACACAGAAATAGAAAACCAAACACTTCATGTTCTCATTCATAAGTAGGAGCTAAACAGTGAGAACACATGGACGCAGGGAGGGGAGCAACACACATCAGGGCCTGTTGGGAGGTGGGAGGTGAGGGAAAGGAACTTAGAAGACCGGTCAATCGGTGCAGCAAATCACCATGGCACATGTATACCTATGTAACAAATAGGTATACATGTGCATGCTCTGCACATGTATCCCATAACTTAAGTAAAATTTAAACCAAAAAGAATATGTGGTGAAGATGTGCTCATTTGAGACCTACATTTATATTATTAAAACTCAAGAGTAACCATGGTGATCGTTTAGAACTCAGACCAACACAAGATGTTTGGGGAGAGAAGAATGCTACTGCCAACATTCTTTAGAATGATGGTAATAAAAACGTGGTGATAATCAACTTTTAGTAAGTTTTTGTATTGTTTTAAAGTCCTCTCCGGGCAATGCATCCCCTATTGCTGACCCCTATGTAGTCTGTTCCCACCACCGCAGCCTCAGCATGGCTTTGTTGCTGCGGGTGGTTTGTGATAATCCTATTTTGCCTGAGATGTGGGACTCCAGACACCCTCCCAGTCTAGCTTCGTGCATCAGAAGGTCCCTAGCAGATGAGAATAATGGTTAACTAAGGAGCGCTTGCTATTTACTTTGGTCCTGATACCCTGAGTGAAATCTCAGAGAGCGTGGCAGGTCCACATGGAGGCTTTCTGTATAGACCAGAGGGGCTACAGGGCCTACAACGAAGCTAGATGAATGAACCACTCTTTCAGCTAAGCTCACCTGCACATGTCTGACTTTCAACTCTGCTGGTAAGGAACATGCTGGCATTGGCAGGCAGATCAGCCCGTAGGGAGGGAGAATCACTGAGAGAGAGATGGGATGTCCAGCCATGTCTAGAGCTTTGCCTTTTCCCCGTCTCAGGATTCATGGGTCAGTGTAGCAGACCAGGACAACCCGACCCTGCCGCTGGCATTGAAGAAGTAGTTCAAATAGAGAATAGAGAGGAGAAGAGCTTAGGGAAATAACAAACCCTGAATTTTCAAAGCTATCAACAACATTACATTTGGGGGCAAAGAAATTAATCCATATTTAAAATTTCAGTTGATTTTAACAAGCCTGAGGCATGATAATGCATACAGGGCCTGTGTGCCAAGTGAGCATCACCAGCCTGGGAGAGGCATTGGCTTGGAATTGCAGGATGGGTGCCCTCCTAGGCTGATTACCACTGGATGACACCGCTGATAATCAGCCTGGGAGGGCATCCATCCTGCAATTATGAAGACAGTTTCTTTTTTGGCAGACAAATGAGAGTAGAGATCATATGAGCTACTCTTTCCATACAGAGAGATCTTGATTTATTTTTCTCATCCTGTAGAATATTGTTGGTTCTAAATGAACCAGCTTTTACTCTTTAGTTCTCTGCTGAGATTGTATACAACAATTCTTTTTGATTCATTGGTTGATTGCAAAAGTTCTTATTTTTTTAATGAACTCTTTGAAATCCATGAGAGTTGCCTGTAGCCAAGGTGATTTGAGTACTCCCTTTAAGAGGACTTGCTTTGATACGTTTCATGAAGTATCCTTGCAAGATCTCTCCACCAAGTCTGTAGAATACTGGGGGAGGTTTTCGCAATTTAACAAGGAAACCTGCAGAAACGGCTCTTGGTTCCTTCTGTCCCATGTTATTTTTGCCATTTCTGAGTACATAGAGTTCAGAAAATGTTTCACTACTGTTTGAGCTTCTTTCTTCAACACCTAACTATGCAACTTAGCAGGATGTTTTTGCCAAAAGCCTCTTTTATCCTCAAGCATCTCGTGTCCTTGAGCTGTTATTGGCAAGGCTCTGACATGTGACACGGTCCATGCTCATGTCTGGTTCTGCTGTTCTGGTAGAAATAGTCCAGTGGCTTCCATGGTATAATACTAAGGCTTGAAAATGACAGGTCAGGGCATAGAGCCTTCACTGAGTTCCATCCGCCATCCTCTTACAAGAGGTTTCACAATGAGCAAGGCATTGATGGCTTTATTTCTTCAAGGGACAGAAGAACTGGAAGAGATGGTACTCACCACGCTGATTCTCGCAGCCACATCTGTGTTATGAGAGCCGCCGTGCTAGCCCGTTATCACTTGCACACATGTCAGGACGGCCTACGTGGTAGTATTAATTTTGCTCTGAACAAGGACTAGCAAGCCTCTCACCACTGCTCAGCTGAACTCCACGTGGGAGCAGCCCATGATGCCCCCGGAAGGCATCACTCACCATGGCCTGAATGTGAGGGAGACGCAGCATGCACTGGTGATGCACACGTTGGTAAGTGTCCCACTGACCAGTTAGGTAGGTGTGAGTATGCATTGTTGCTTTCAGCTGGGCCGTCCTAGGTGCAGGTGCCTTTGCCACATTTAGCTCCTAAACCATGCAAGCACTCTCAAGGCCCCCAGAGGGATGGCTTTCATTGTGGGGGCAATTGTCACAGGGTGGGGACCAGGGGCTGGGAAGGAGCAAAGGCAGGGATCAGGCTCCCAAACCCAGGAGTTTGCAGCATGACAGTGAAAGCAGACTCCAGCAAAGCCTCCCTCCATCACACCCAGTGACAGAAAGTGCTGGCCCTCTCTGTGTACATGTCCCATGGGTGTAAGATTCTGTAGGACACTGGCTTTCCTCTGGGGCTGGTGGCCAATGTGAGTGATGTCACTGGCTGCTCGGCAGTGGGGTGGCAGCAGACATCAGCCTTTAAGCAGTGAGGACAAGTGTGGGCTGAGGACCTTGGGGCAGGCAGGGAGAGCACTCCCCTGGGGCAGAAGTAGAGGCCAGCTGAGTCCCGGGAGGCCAGTGTACATGGGCCTGTGGCACTGCAACACAGCAGTCAGCTCCGTGCCTAGGGCCACCCTGTGAAGAGAAGGGGCTGGAGAGCAGTCCCTCTGCCCAGCTTGCCCTCCTGCCACCTGGATGGTCTCTCAATGACTCCATGGCAGGCACTATCAGATGACTTTGGTCTCCTTCCTCTCAGTTCTCTGTGCGTGGAGTGGTTGAATGCCATTTTGGTGCCTGTGACACCCCCGTCATGAGAGCACAGATTACATCTCCCCTGGCACTGGAGCTGCCCACAGTGTGCCTGGCTCACCTCTCGGATTCCACGCTGCCAGTGTACTTCCCTGCTGTGCATTGGGGGTTTCTAGCAAGTGCTGAGCCCCTTTTTGCTCTCGAAGGACCACGAAAGGCTTTCCCTCACCCCACCCCCCACCCTCTGTCTCCAATGACTGGCCAACTGCCATTCGCTGAAACCCAGCTCAGTCCTCAGCCCCTGAGAAAGCTCCCTTGACTTACTTCCCAGGTGCTCTGTGTGAATTTGGACTTTGACCACAGATCCTGGTTCTGTTTCCTTTCACCCCACTGCTCACAGACTGCGGGACTCCTCAGGAGAAGGGCAAGGTCGGATTTCTCCATTTTCTCTAACATTTATCATGTTCCATTGATGTTAAATGTTTTGTTTGTGTTTGTGATGGAATTTTAAGCTTTTTTTTATTTTGACGATTTGTTTTTCCTTTGTAGTCTGTAAGGTCACTAGAGAGGGATGCAAAAGTCTTTTATCGATCATACTTCTAAAGACCAAGCAGGAAAGTGTGAAAGATGCCCATTGAGGCCAGTTATAAAAGCCAGCGGCAAGCCGGAGCGTCCTCCCTGGGGCTGTCAAATCCCTGCTCACCTTAGGGCTGAGTGTGGTAGACTCTGTTGCAGGCGTTGGGAGGTATGTGTGGGGCAGTCGGCGCCTCTGTCCTGTGCTCTGTGGCTGCTGGGCTGTCCCTGGGGTGCAGCAAACTCCCAGGGGTCTATAAATCAGGCCCTGGGAAACACAAGGATTAAGCAAGAGGGATTAAACTGCTCTATTTTTTTTATGTTTACTAACTGTGTTCCTAAGCCTGGCTTGTAGTCAGGTTGAGGCATGGAGGGCAGCTGAGGCTTGCACTATAATGTGTTGCTACTTGCCATAATCCTGGAATCGCATCCCACCCTGTCCAGGCCTGGGAGGCAGAACCTTTCTGCAGCCGGGGCATGATGCCTGGTTGTTGTGAGGATGCCTGCCCTCCCCTTTGGCACGGGCTGGAAAGCTGCCTGCACTCCACTCTTGAGGACAAAGTTGTTGAAAGAAGGAAGATACTTTAATTGACAATCACTTCATCTTTGGCACCAGCTACCTAATTACAGAATCCACTGAGCTCCCCTGGTGGGAGGTGTGTTTTCATCTCATTTGTGGCATCCATTAGACAAAAGACAGAGAATGTGTCTCACTTATCACTTCATTCCTTTCCACGAACACAGGGTAAGTGACTAAGAAATGGCAACTATTGGGAGGCTGAGGCAGGAGAATCTCTAGAACCCAGAAGGTGGAGGCTGCACTCCAGCCTGGGAGACAGAGTGAGACTCCATCTCAAAAAAAAAAAAAAAATGGTAACTATATGGATAAATGAACTTAGATCAACCTCGACTATTTTCTGGGACTCAGCACAGAGACAGTAAAATTTTGTAAGATATGGAAGTTCAAAGTGCTTCACAAATGCTGTCTGCGCCATGACCAGAGGAGGAGGTATTATCCCATTTCACAGATGCAGGTGGTACAAGCGTGTAAGCATGCAGTGGGGCAGTACTTTGTGTTTAAGCCAGGTCTTCCTGTGAGCTCATTTTCCTCCTCAAAGCCTTGCTTATTCTCTTATGACCAGAGAAGAGAGTCTGCTTTGAGTGCACACGAGCACAACACATATTCCTGAGGCTGCACATCGCAGTATGCGGCGGTTTGTGGGTCCCGCTAGGTGGTGAGATCTTTGAAGACATACAGGTTCTTGCAGCTCTTGGATGCTCCTGAGTCTGCTCTGATTGGGTGGGGCAGGTAGACAGGAAGGGCTCCTGGAGTTCCAGAAGGAAGACATTGGAATGTCTGATGCCTGGATCCATGGCTAGAAAGGGGCACTGAAGGATGGGTAGGGGAGGAGCCGGGGTGGACAGAGACATGGGTGTCTCGGATGGTCACCAGGAATGTTCCTGTCTAGTTCTCAAAAACATGAACGCAGCAGGGAGAGGAAGGAGACTAAACATCTGCTGCAGCCAGCATCACTCTCAGGGATGAAGGTGCTATTTGGAGAAAAGCCACACTTTCAGCTGTCTTCTCCAGGGAGTGTCGCAGATCCTCCAGGGGCTTGCGGTGGTGGCCTGAGCTCAGGAGAGATTCACTTTTTGCCTGGGGAAGAAGGCATGTTGGAACCAATCATAAAAATGGTGGAATTTGAGACAATCCCATGTAGCAAAATGTTTCTGTGGGCAGGTGGGCACTAGAGGCATTACTCCTGGTCTCTTACTCTTAGTCACAACAGGATTTGTTTGCTCAACACGAGTATAGAGGATTTCTCCTATCTGTATAGTCCCGTTCTAGACAAAAACCAAAACAAAAAAAAGGTCATGAATGAAATGTTCCTGTGAATACAAGGCAGTATTCTTGCCAGTGGTCCCCCAATCCTTCTTGATCAATATTACTACCATTTGACAGCCAAGAAATATGAGCCTTGACACAGTTGAGTATCCTGCCCAGTTATCACAGAAGAGAGCAGTTAGAGTACATTTACACGCCGCTCTAAATCTGTTTGCCATTTACGAAAAAACAAGAAAAGGCACAAAAAACCTTCAATGGGCTTATATTCTGACTGAGGGATGAAAATGAGTGCCTAAGATATGATGTGGCAATAAGAAGAATAAGATGCCAGAGAGCTGACGGGTTACCCAGTGATGAGTTTGAGGGCAGTGCCACTCTCTGTGGGACCTGAGCAGGCAGCATGGTGAGGGCAGTGCCACTCCTCATGGGACCTGGGCAGCCAGCACGGTGAGGGCAGTGCCACTCTCTGTTAGACCTGGGCTGCCAGCACAGTGAGGGGAGGGCAGAACATCCATATACCTGCCTACGGAGCAGCTTGTCTGTCTTCAGACACCTCACAGGGACAGAGAGGGAACAGCTCTCTGAAGCCTGTCCCCTGTCAACGGTGGGCAAGGCCGGGGCAGGGCTACCTGGGACGTGTGCTGAGGCCTGGGGTAGGCCCTGGGCTAGGCTGTATGGACCTGAGGCTGCAAGAAATGAAGGTAACAGGTAGACCTAGGAATCGTGTGAGCCAGAGAGGCTCCCAGGAAGTCACAGCAGTATGTCCACCTGTTGAAGGACTGAGCATACAAGGAGAAACCTGGATGGGAGGCAAGGTGTGATTAAAGGCATCAGCGGGAGGCCTGGGAAAAACCTGGAGAATTGTTGAGAATATTTATAGACGGTGCATAAAGGCAGTGAGCAGGCTTGCTCGGGAAGGGCTCACAGCTGTGGAAGCTTAGACCGTTTAGGACTTGGCAAACTAGGCAGGCATGAGCTTATGTCATATATAAAACAGAGGGGCCTTTGGCAGCTTTAGAGCAAGCCCTGTGCAGCCCCCTCAGGGGCTACAGCCTCCAGAGAGATGAGCTTCCTGGAGGAGCGTGCTGCAATTCCATAGGTGGTATGTAACACAGCACAGCATCAGGGAAGGCAGCCTCTGCACAGAAACCACCCCTGCAAAAATGCCTGCAAGCCAGGCCTCATTTGCATTCTTCTTTTAAAAACAGCAACACTGGGAAGCCGAGGCGGGCGGATCACTTGATATCAGGAGTTTGAGACCAGCCTGACCAACATGGGGAAACCCTCACTCTACTAAAAATACAAAATCAGCTGGGCGTGGTGATGTGCGCTTGTAATCCCAGCTACTCGGGGGCTGAGGCAGGAGACGTGACTGAATCCAGGAGGCAGAGGTTGCAGTGAGCTGAGACTGTGCCATTGTACTTCAGCCCAGGCAACAAGAGCGATCTCAAAATAAATAAAAAAACGGGTGTGTTTTGCAGTTGTTTTGTTACTGTTACCTCTATGTAAGACATTATCTTACATAGTTCTTTGTATGGTAATATTTAAAGAAGTAAACCTAAGGTCCCCCAGGATCAAAATGGTATCCTAAGTGAGAATATGTAAGTACTTTGCTCTACCAATTCCTCCAGTTATTTACCACTGAAATAACTCAACTACTAGAAAAGGCAAAATGATATCTCACAGTGAGTAACCATAAAAAATTGAAGACTGACCTACAAAGTATCTGTCAGATTTCATCTCAGCTCTCAGTATGAATGAACCAGGCATCTCTATGTGAATGTTTGCAAAGAGCAAGATCACAGAACAGAAAGGATACAAATTCCAAAGAGCAGTACCAGTGTGAACACTTTTTAAAAAATGTCAGACTGGTAATGTGCCGACATCGTAACAAGATCTAAGAGAGGCACTTCTCACACTTGAGTGTGAAAGCCCAATCATCCCATTCAAAAACCACAAAACATCCAGCATGAACATATATTTTTTTCTGGAGACGGAGTTTCACTTTTATCACCCAGGCTGGAGTGCAGTGGCGCGATCTTGGCTCACTGCCACCTCTGCCTACCGGGTTCAAGTGATTCTGTTGCCTCAGCCTTGTGAGTAGTTGGGATTACAGGCATGTGCCACCACACCCAGCTAATTGTTGTCTTATTAGTAGAGACATGGTTTCACCATGTTGGCTAGGCTGGGCTTGAACTCCTGACCTCAGGTGATCCAACCTCCTTGGCCTCCCAAAGTGCTAGGATTATAGGCATCAACCACCACACCCAGCCCAATGTGGACATTTAAAGCAACTGGATTCCTCTCAAATGAAGATGCCATGGGGTGGAGAAAAGAAGAGAAAAAAGAGAGAAAAAATGACTTCAACAATAATAACTAAAACCCCAAATCATGTGCTGTAAGAGAGGAAAAGGTGGAACACGGTGGAGCGGCCAGACTGCTGCAGAAAGCAGTCATCTCAAGAAGGGGTAAGTGTACAAAAGGCATGGTGACTGAAGTAAATGGCACACTGGAGAGTGAAAAAAACAAATTATTGAATTAGTTCAAGGGAATCTCTTGAAGTTCAGATGAAAGAGATAAACAGAGGAAAAATTTGAATGACAGTGAGACTCCCAAGAGTCCTAATACATGGATATCAGAAATTCCATAAGAACAGAACTGAACAGACAGAGCAAGGCTAGAAATAACTGTTTCTCTGAACTAATGGCCTGAGTTTTCTGGTTGAGCTCACTAAATGTTGATTAAGATAATTGAAGAAAATACAAGCTGGGCAGCACCTGCTGACATTGTTCAATTTCATCTACACAGAAAAATGTTTTTTAACCAGCCAAAAAAGGATAAAATTGTTTTTAAAAAACTATGAAATAGCAAAATTACTTTCTCAACTAAAATATTAAAAATTAGAAAACATGGAGTAATATTTACAGAGTTCTGAAAAGTATTAAGACTCTAGAATATCTTGCTTTTCATTATATGCAAAGAGATAAGATAATTCCGATGCAAAGTCTCAAAAAAAAAGCTTCCTAACCCTGGCCTGTCTTCTCCGGGCTGGGGTCATAAATGCTCTAGAAAAGCCTGCTGCAAATGGAAAGTGACGTAGAATAGCCCAAGACAGTAAAAGGTGTGGTATGGAATAGAGTTTGCCAAAATAGGGCATTCCTACTACTGGGAAATGGAGGAGAATTTTTAATTACGTATGAATGAATATTTTAATTTTCATAGCAATCTATTTTTTCATGAATTCAAAAACCTGGCTGGTGTGGTGGCACATGCCTGTAATCCCAGCACTTTGGGAGGCCAAGGTGGGTGGATCACTTGAGGTCAGGAGTTCAAGACCAGCCTGACCAACATGATGATACCCCGTCTCTACTAAAAATACAAAAAAAAAAAAAAAAAAATTAACAGAGTGTGGTGCCGTGCACCTGTAATCCCAGCGACTTGGGAGGCTGAGGCAGGAGAATCACTTGAACCCGGGAGGCAGAGGTTGTGGTGAGCCGAGATTGTGCCATTGCACTCCAGCCTGGGCAAGAAGAGAGAAACTCCATCAAAAAAGAAAGGAAGAAAGGAAAGAGAAAAAAAAGAAGGAAAGAAAAGAAAGAAAGAAAGAAAGAAAGAAAGAGAGAGAAAGAAAGAAAGAAAGGAAAGAAAAAGAAAGAAAGAAGGCAAGAAAGAAAGAAAAAGAAAGGAAGGAAGGAAAAAGAGAGAGATATATAAGGAACAATATTCCACAGGACATGTTTATGTGGAAAACTGAAGTGTAAAAGTCACTAGCATTAAGTAAACAATGTGGAATAACAAAAGCAGTAGAAGTTAGAGTAATATTATATGACTGGTTTTAACGTTTTTGTGAGCCTTCATGCAAAAGTTAAGAAATAATTCTCAAATTAAGTGTTGGTTGGGGTCTTGATTGCAGAAAACAATTAGTAGATTATTACACCAGGGGGTTATTAAGGGATAAAGCTGTAGAATTCTTGAGAGGGTTGAAGAAACAGCATAGGTCAAGCCTCCAGGAGCAACAAACGTCCTACACCATACGGTAAGCCAGGTCACCATAGTAGCTGCTGGCCCCGCCGTGATTGGAAACTGCTCCAGTGTAATGATCTCCCTGTAGGCACTGGTTCAAGAACCATGAATGTCTAGTGCTTCCCCCTCTTCCCAAGTAAACTCTTGTCCATGCAAAATTCTCATGTGGGTTCAGAAAATAGGCAGACCCTCTATCACTTGTCTTCTTCCTGGGAGGCTGAAAAAATAATTTTTTGAATTTGTATTGGAAAAGTGTTGTTTGCCCTGGGGGTAAATATAGGAATGTTCACAAAGGTGCTCCTAAGATTCAGGGTGGCTGAAATGGCAAATGATCATGACAAAAGACATCATGCATATCAGTGAGTTGATAACTTAGAACTAAAGTTCCATAGATATACAACAGAATCTGGTAAGTCAATGGAATTTGGGGGACAAAAAACTCTGAAGTTCCCCTATTAGGAATGAGTCCATGTAAAGTAGTCACTTTTGAGATTTACTTAGGATAAAGTGTGCTAACTTTTTTTTTTTTTTTTTTTTTTTAGACAGAGTCTGGCTCTGTCATCCAGGCTGGAGTGCAATGGTGCAATCTCAGCTCACTGCAACCTTCGCCTCTTGGGTGTAAGTGATTTTCCTGCCTCAGCCTCCCGAGTAGCTGGGATTACAGGCACATGCCACCACTCCCAGCTAATTTTTGTGGTTTTAGTAGAGCTGGGGTTTCAACATGTTGGCCAGGCTGGTCTCGAACTCCTGAACTTGTGATCTGCCTGCCTCAGCCTCCCAAAGTGCTGGGATTATAGGCATAAGCCACCACCCTCGGCCATGCTATCATTTTTAATATCATGTAAAATCAAACATCTTTAATTTCTTTAACGCAAGTGCTGTTGATTGTTTATTGCATTGCTGATAAAACAAAAACAGCCTTCCATCAACAACAAATACATGTCAAGTAAGAAGAAAGGACATGTGAACCGCCAAGGTTTACATCAACAGCGATAAGCCATGTTGACAATATGTTCCCTTGATAAGACCTGATGAAGATGTCACTTTACCTCTATGGTCTTTCTCCCTAAAATTTGTGATAAAATAATCATGAGAAACATTGGGGAACATTGAAAAATCAAAATGAGGAACATTCTAAAAAACACTTAACCCCTCATCCCTGTCAGGGCCACATAAAACCAAGAAAAGTCAGAAACTCTCACCAAGAGCACCTATGGAGACTTGATGTCTAAAAGGTATGTGGTGCCCTGATGAGATCTTAGTACAGACAGGGGCCATTAGGTTACAAGTAAGATGATCTGAGTAAAGGGTGGGCTGTAGTTAATAATAACGTACCAATATTGAGCCATTAGCTTTAAGAAATGTCTCCTACTGGCTGGGCATGGTGGCTCACGCCTGTAATCCCAGCACTTTGGGTGGCCAGGGCAGGCAGATCACAAGGTCAGGAGTTCGAGACCAGTATGGGCAATATGGTGAAACCCCATCTCTATTAAAAATACGAAAATTAGCCAGGCGTGGCGGTGGGTGCCTGTAATCCCAGCTACTCGGGAGGCTGAGGCAGAGGAATCTCTTGAACCCAGGAGGCAGAGATTGTAATGAGCTGAGATTGCGCCACTACACTCCAGCCTGGGCCATAGAGTGAGACTCTGTCTCAAAAAACAAAAAACAAAAAAACCCTCCATCTTAAAAAAAAAAAAAAAAAGAAAGAAATGTCTCACAGTACTCACACTAAGGTAGGATGATAATAAATACATACTCTCTCTATATATAGAGAGATCTATCTATCTATCATCTATCTATCTAGAAAGACAGAAACAGAGAAAGAACTGTGTAATACCTTTACCATTTTTTTCTGGAAACTTAAAATTATTCTTAAAAATAAACACATTATTGGAAATAAACACTCAACTATCAATAAAAGGACATACACATAACAAATAGAACATGATGAATTGCAGGTGCTATGATGCAAAGTGAGGTCAGAGAGAGTGAGAAGGAAGGCATGCTGTTTTAGGTGGGGTGGTGGGGAGGCCTCTGCTCCAGTGACGCACGAGTAGAGAGTGGACAGACTGGAAGCAAGCCCTGTGTCTACTGAAGGGAAAGCACTCAGAGAGGAAACAGCAAGCGAAGATGCCGAGGCAGAAATGTGCTTGGCAGGCTTGAAGCACAGCAAGACCAGTGCAGCTGGTAACTGATGAGAGGTGAGTGGGAAAGGGATAAACGTGGGTTGTAAATCTCAGCGAGGCCTTGATGCCTCATCCTGAGTGACATGAGGACCACTAATGTGATAAATTTTAAAAGACTCGTTCTGGCTTCTTTGACTGAGCAGGCTATACTTGGGCAAGAGTAGGTTCACAGATACTAAGGCGAAGGCTATTTTATTTGTCAGGTTGAGAAAGGTGAGGGTGGTGTAGACCAGGGTGGTCAAGGAGAAGCGGTCAGATTTCTGATATAGTGGAAAGCCAGAGTTTTAGCTTAAACTGACTTGTAGAGAAAAGCAAAAGGCAGGCAGTAAAATTCCTCACGAGTGTCCTCAATGAGGAATAGTGATGGTGGGAAGGTAGCAAGTACAGGAAGTGGGACGGGAGAGAACATGGATAGAACTTTCTTCCAAGGGCCTAGGAAGTCTCAGAAAGGATGGAGAGACAGTGCTCTGAAGAAAACAGCAATGTGGACCAAGGTTACCATATGCACCTTTACGCTGTGTGGACGTTATATGAGCCGTGGGAGGGAACAACCCCAGCACTTCATAGGGCAATAGAGAAATATGTGTATTCAGAGGAAGGCTAAGTTTTGTTTAGAACAAGTGAGTGAAGGAAATTTCAAAGAAGAGATTTACCATATCGAGTATTATTTTGCTGATGAGAGTTTGCAATCCATGGGGCAGAGTGGAAGGACTTGGGTGTTGAAGGCTTGTTGAGAGATTGAGTAAGATTAAGTAAAAGAGAAAACTCAGTGAGAGTCTGCATGAGGAGTGCCTTGGGCGTCTTGTTATGACAACCTAAAGAGGGGTATACAGCATGATGAAATTATTCCTAATGGTCTGCTAGGTGCAAAAGGAAAATCAGTCCAATTATTTCTCTTTTCTGGGACTAGTCTCTTAGGCTCTTTATAGTGGTGAGGCATAATTGAATTATATGTCCTTCAGAATTAAATAACATCCCTTGCCAGTTACCTGGAAACTTTTGACAGATGAATGTCCATTCCTTGAGTCCTAGACAGTCATTTATAATAAAAGAAAAAGTCGTCACATCAATCTGTTAGCTACGAAATTTCAGCTGCCTAGTCCATGTGGTCTGGCAACGACCACTGACTGTAATGATAATGTAATTCTCGTCTTTGTTCCTTTCTACATGTTTCCTTTACCTTAATCTGATTTAAAAATGCCCTTGGTTTGCAGAAATTTGCCTGACAGACTGTCTTTCATTTATACTCTTACATTGGAAAGAATGGATCTTTGGTTATGTCTTAGGGACAGGAGAATTTTCTTTTGGTTCTCCTGTAACTTAAGGTTTTTATTTTGCAAGAGAATAGGTAGGGAGAGCAGTCAGTGCTCCCTGCCCATCTCAGAGCAGCAGCCAGTGCCTTCCTGCCTGTCTGCTAAGTGGGGCTCACTATGTCTGCTTCCCAGATCTCTATACTTCTGTGCACCTGGTAGAGGTTCAATAAAAGAAGCCTGCCAGTGATTGAAAGCTTGCTTGCTGACTGTGATCTTGATCATTTCAAATGCTATGTTCATGCATAGTTGATCTTCAAAAGATGTGTAAAGATTTTGAGATGACTTTTTCTTACCCATTTTTGTGGTTGCCTACTTTTCCTACTTTGCCAAAAAATGAGAGTTCTGTCTACACTTGGAGGGACTTTTTATTCTCTAGAATTTAGTTCACTTGGTTGTCTTTATCTTCAGCTCACTTGTCAGTTTAAGAAAAGTTATGGTTGTGTAGTTTATCATGTTTTTAAGTGTAGGGTGGTATTATCTTGCATTTTTATACCTTTTAAGCAGAAGTAGAAACTTCTTAACTACAATTTAGGTTAGAATAAAATATAAAAAATGAATATCAAAAATACATGGCATATACAAAAGAGAAAACATAGGTCATACGATGTGGAGGTATAAAGTGATTAAAGCCCATTAGGAGAGGCAAATAAGAATGGAGAAGACAGAAAATTTGAAGACTATGGCTAATAATATTTTCAAAACAAACAAAAGGTAACAAGCCAAAATTCAAAGTTCATACACCCTTAGCAGAATAAATAAAAAGAACATGAAGCTACTAAAAAGAAAAAGCTTAAAAGCTGTTGCGGGGGTGCATATTGTCTTCAAAAAACAAGCAATTAGACTGTCAGTTGACTTCTCAAAAATAAAAGAATTAAAAAGACAGTGGAATGACATCTTCAAGGTGTTTAAATAAAAGTTCTCCTAGAACACAAGTGTTTAGATAAAATAAAAGCTCTCTTTGAAGACTGTGGAAAAATATCCTCAAAAACCAAAAATGAGCTTAGCTTCCAGTTAAGGTAAGCTCAAGATAACAGCAGATTTTCAAACTATTTCTAAATCGACTTTTTAAACATAATAATGTCAGTAAAAATAGTGGACTAAGGACCTCCTAAGCCTCATATTACATAAAATTAATTTCTAAAAAGGCAAAAATTGTCAAAATCAACTTATGCAGAACTTCAGAAAATTACCTGTGGTTTCCTGGGGAGTGTTTATAAATTAAGAAAAACAGCTAAATCTTGATAAGAACAGCAAGCAAGCTTTGTGGCATCTAACTTTCCCTAGTTACATCTCTTGCTCTCCATCTTAGAGCTACCTTTGAAAAATAACAACCCACATTGCTGTGAAAGCTTCACAAGACCTGAAGGAACAGTATTGTGTTGTAACTTCTTCAAAATCACATCCCTAAAGGATTCTTATTATGGTACTTGTCTGATGATTTCCACAAAGACCTAACTTACAAAGCCGACTAAGAGCCCATTCAGTATAAACAGCCATCTCTTTGCTGCACACTTTTGTTAAAGCAAATTACAGGTAAATGTTTTAAGTTGGTGGTTGCCAGAGGTGACGAATGAGAGTTGAGGAAAGCATAGACTAACTAAAAATCCTAAAATGAGAAAGCTGAAAAATGGACAGGGGCACAGAAAAGCACTGACATGTGACATACTCTGAGACTCTGTTAGGTCAGAGACTCTATTAGCTCATAAATGGCTAGGGCTGTATTCAAGCTCAGGAAAGACCTGAGAATGGCCTAGACTTATGATTCTAGCTGATTTCAAGACTCTGCATGGGCAGGAAGTGAAGGCTAAGGTGGAGTTGTAAATTGCTTTGCTGAGTGTTAAATATAAATACAGAACCCCTTGGCAGAAAATTGGTGATTTATTGGTTTCATGCATTTAAGGAGACCTCTGTTTAATCATTAGCTGACCACTAAGCTAACTGAGTAAAGGTTTCAGAGGCCACACTATATAAAAAAATACAGATTTAAAAAAATTAGTTTGGAAAAATCACCAAACCAACCAACCAACCAACCACTACAACTGGAATATGCAACATCACAACAAACCCTGTGGAGAGGGAGAGATCTCATTTCTAGAATTGCTGCATGAAAATGTCCAGTATTCAACAACAATAAAATATATGAGACATGCAAAGAAAAAGAAATTATAACCCAGAGCTAAGGAAAAAAGCAAGGAATAGAAATAATCTCTCAGGAATCCTAGACACTGTTTTCTTAGACAAAGACTTTCAATCAGCTATTTAAAATACAATTAAAGAGCTAAGTAAAACCATGTCTAAAGAACAAAGGGAAAGTATGAGAGTTATGCCTTGCCAAAGAGGGAATATCAATAAAGAGGTACAGGTCATGCAATGTAGATTCTGGAATTAAAATTGTAATGGAGGCCTTCTTTATGAGAAATACTACAGGGAGTCTTTCAGGCTCAAATAAAAGATTCAAGAGAGTATCTTAAATTCACGTTAAGAAATAAAGATGCCCAGTAAAGATAACTCCATAGATATAAAAGACAGTATTGATATATTTTTAAATCAGATGAATTGAAAGATAATGACATAAAGTAATAATAATTGGTTTCTGTTGATGGACATACAATATATAAAATGTAACTTGTGACAATAACAGCATACAGAGAGAAAGGAGCTATATAGGAGCAAATTTTTGTATACTACTGAAATTAAGTTGGAATTAATCTGAATTAGATTTAAAAAAATTTATAATTATACACATGGCCAATGAACACATGAAAATATTCTCAACTTCATTAGTCATTAGAGAAATGAAAAATAGCCAAGTTAATTCTAAGCAAAAAGAACAAAGCTATACTGCAAGGCTACACTAATCAAAACAGCATGGTACCGGTACCAAAACAGAGATATAGATGAATGGAACAGAACAGAGGCCTCAGAGGCAACACCACACATCTACAACCATCTGATCTTTGACAAACCTCACAAAAACAAGAAATGAGGAAAGGATTCCCTGTTTAATAAATGCTGTTGGGAAAACTGGCTAGCCACATGCAGAAAGCAGAAACTGGACCCCTTCCTGACACCTTACACTAAAATTAACTCCAGATGGATTAAAGACTTAAACTCAAGACCTAACACCATAAAAGCCCTAGAAGAAAACCTGGGCGATACCATTCAGGATGTAGGCATAGGCAAAGACTTCATGACTAAAACACCAAAAGCATGGGCAACAAAAGCCAAAATAGACAAATGGGACCTAATTAAACTCCAGAGCTTCTGCACAGCAAAAGAAACAATCATTAGAGTGAACAAGCAACCAACAGTATGGGAAAAAATTTTTGCAATCTACCCATCTGACAAAGGGCTGATATCCAGAAACTACAAAGAACTAAAACAGATTTACAAGAAAGAAACAAACAGGCCCATTCAAAAGTGGGTGAAGGATATGAACAGACACTTTTCAAAAGAAGACATATATGAGGTCAACAAACATATGGAAAAATGCTCATCATCACTGGTCATTCGAGAAATGCAAATCAAAACTACATTGAGATACCATCTCACTCCAGTTAGAACGGCGACCATTAAAACTTATGGAGACAACAGATGCTGGAGAGGATGTGGAGATATAGGAACAATTTTACACTGTTGGTGGGAGTGTAAATTAGTTCAACCATTGTGGAAGACAGTGTGGCGACTCCTCAAGGACCTAGAAATAGAAATTCCATTTGACCCAGCAATCCCATTACTGGGTATATATCCAAAGGATTATAAATCGTTCTATTATAAGGGCACATGTACACAAATGTTCATTGCAGCACTGTTTACAATAGCAAAGACTTGGAACCAACCCAAATGCCCATTGATGATAGACTCGAAAGGGAAAATATGGCACATATACATCATGGAATACTATGCAACCATAAAAAACGATGAGTTCATGTCCTCTGTAGGGACATGGATGAACCAGGAAATCATCATTCTCAGTAAACTGACATAAGAACAGAAAATCAAACACCACATGTTTTCACTCATAGGCGGGTGTTGAACAATGAGAACACATGGACACAGGGAGGGGAGCATCACACACTGAGGTCTGTTGGGGGGAGGTAGGGGAGGGACAGCAGGCGGTGGGGAATTGAGGAGAGATAACATGGGGAGAAATGCCAGATATAGGTGATGGGGAGGAAGGCAGCAAACCACATTGCCATGTATTGTTGCTATGCAACAATCCTGCATGTTCTTCACATGTACCCCAAAACCTAAAATGCAATAAAATATATATTTAAAAAAAGAAATAACAAAATGATGGCAAGTCTAAATTTATAAGAGGAATATTAACTGCTGCACAGATAATAATCCATGCACTTTGATGTGTCCATATCTGCATTCAGCAAGTAATGTTTCAGTGGTCTGGCATTCCAAATAAATACTTTCTACTTCTATTGTTAGTTATAAAAAAAAAAACCACCATAATTAAATTGCACTTAATGACTGCTAGGATAGCTATACTTAGCTACTGTATAGCTATTATATAGTTACCTATAACTCTTTTCTTTAGGCTTATACTGAAAAAAAAATGTTCACATGAAAACTTGTACATGGTAGCATTATTTATTATAGCCAAAATAAAAATAGCCCAAATGTCTGTCAACTGATGAAAGACAAACAAAATGTGATATATCCATATAATGGAATATTATTTAGTCATCAAACAATGGAATACTGATGCATGCTACAACACAGATTAACTTTGAAAATGTTATGCTAGCTTTAAAAAGCCAGCCACAGTGGCCACATAATATATAATTTCATTTACATGAAATGTCCATAATAGGTAAGTTTATAGAGACAGAATATGCATTAAGTGACGGTAAACCATCTGCAATGGCAGAAGTCAGGCAGGTTTCACGGAGAATACACAACTGTGTGGAGATAAGATAATGGTGTTTTTTGCTGCTGCTGCTACTGCTGCAAAAAAAGAAATCACTATCTAATGTCCCCATAGAAAGGAGAGGAGCCTACACTGAGTAGGTACTGATCTAAGAACAATCTGCATGAACTTTAATTTATAGTGAGTTTTCTTAAAGGCTATCCTAACTCCCAGAAACTTCAAAAATGCTTTCTAAGAATTCAAAACTCCTTGGTAAGAAAAATAGACATAGAATGCATATGTAGCCAGATATAAATTATAGAGTAAGTAAAAAGGAAGGTTATGATTCAGGGTTAAAAAGTCCTTGGGACTCAGATCTCAGAGCTACAGAGGTGACCCCACAGAGAGACAACTTTGATAGTAGCAGCAGAGAGAATTCTGAAGTGTCAAGCTAGGAAATTCCATCTAAAGGTACAGAACACCATCTCACTTTCCATAAGCCACCATGAGGTGAATGAACTCCATACAATGATAGTAGGTGATAATAGGAGACAAATGGTGAATAAATATAAAAATTAATAACGGAATTATATCCTGACAGATAATAAAGGCATACAATAAAATTTTGCCTTAGAATATGTAAACCGTAGTTTAATAGAAAAAATACAAAATTAAGGCAATATAAAATCTATGAAAAACGTCAAAGGTAAAGAATAGAAAAGCTCAGAATTTAAATCATTAAACAGATAGAGAATATACATATATATATACATATATATATATATGTATATATATATATACACATACATATCCACATCCATAACACCTTAGGAAATACAAAACAAAACAGAATGTGTGGCAGGAAGATGTATGGAAAATATAAAAACTTTCCAGTTACCTCAGAAGCATTAATGAGGAGGAGTAAGGATATCACTTTGTAGTAATGGGACAAATGAAAGGAATGTGGAGGGATTAGAGCTCATTTCATTTTTCTTTCTACAAGGGAATCATTAGACATTAATGAAGAAAACAGAGGACTGAGGATATTATTTATAAACATTTTCTCTTTACAGCCACGTTTAGATCCACTTGGGCTCAGAAATGGCTCGCATCTAGAATATATAAAATATTTCTACAAATCAGTAAGCAGATGAAAGGCAAACTCATAAAAATAGTCAAAATTCTAGAAAGCCCATCATAAAAGAAGGCAACTAAATAGAAAATGAGCAGAACAAGATGATAAACTGTATTATTCTTCAGGGAGTTACAAATTAAAACAATGATTCAATATCATTACACACACAGCAGAGTGGCTAAAATGAAAAATAAAAAACAGATAACATCAAGTATTAACAGAAAGAATATTTAAGGAAGTCATGAGTGAAAACTGCCCAAATTTAATGACAGCTACACATCCAAAAAACTAAACTATTCCAAGTATTAATAGTGTAAACTCAATCAGATCCACAACTAAAAATATTATAGTAAAATTGTCTTATGGACTACATTGTTTCCCCTCTGAAATTATACGTTAAAGTCCTAACCCCCAAGACCTCAGAATGTGATCGTATTTAAAGATAGGGCCCTTAAAGGGGATAATTAGGTTAAAATTAGGCCATTTGGGTATGTCATAACCCAACCCAACGAGTATTCCTATAAGAATAACTATATAGAATTCAGGAGAGACATCAGGAGTGTATGTCCACAGAGAAAAGGCCATGTGAAAATATGGTGAACTGGCAGTGTCTTCAAGCTAAGGAGAGAGGTCTCATGTGAAATCCAACCTGCCAGCACCTTAATCTTGAACTTCTGGCTACTACAACTGTAAGAAACCAAATTTACATTATTCAAGCCACCCAGTGGTATTTTGTTACAGCAGATTTACCAAACAAATTTCTTGTCAGAAGCCAAATACCAAGAGAAAATCTTAAAAGCAGAAACAAAAGAGGCAATTTAGTTGGGTGTAAGGGATCTACAAAAGATGAACAGCTGATTTCTTAGTAGAAACTAGAGAAGCCAGATGACAGTGGGAGGACATCTTCACAGTGCTCGAAGAAAAAACTGCCAAACAGGAGTTTTATGTCCAGCAAAATCTATTCTAAAGCAGAAAAAGTCAAGTTATTACAGAAAAAGTAAAGCTGAGAATTCATAAGTAGCAGAACTGTCCTACAACAAATGGTAAAGATCATCTTTCAAGCTAAAGTAAAAGAACCCTGGAGAGTGACCTGAATTTAGATGAATGAGTAAAAGACACCAAGAAAGACAGCTACATAGATAAATGTAAAAATCAGTAGTAATACATTTTTCTTTGTAATAATTTTTTACTCCCAAATAATTCTGAGGAGTAAAAACAGCCTTCTAAGACAGTAATTATAACAATATGTTCATGGAATAATAATGTATAAAAATATAATTTGTATGACAATGAAAGCACAAAGGAGGAGGGAGGAAATGGAGCTATATTTAAATACAGTTGAAATGAAATTATTTTAAATTTAAACTAGATTGCTTTAGGATAAGATCTTAGTTTAGTCTCCAGGTAATCAGCAACAACAACAACAAAATAACACAAACAATATAGTAAAACAAACAATGTAATTAAATGGTAGACTAGCAACAACTATTAATATTAGCCATAAAAGAAGAAGAAAAAAAAAACAGAGAAAGAGCAACAATAAAAATGCCAGGTAGAAAACAAATGACAACATGCAGTTGGATATCCTACCTTCTGGGTACATACTTTATGCACTAAAATCCACAGTCAAGGGCTGAGATTGTCATCATAGATTTAAAAAGATCCAATTAGCTGCTGACTATAAGAGAAAAGACTTTAGATTCAAAAACACAAATACACTGAATGTAAACAAATAGAAAATGATGCTATAGTTTGTGTCCTATCTGAAACTCAATGGGGAATGTGATGATATTAAGAGGTAAGCCCTTAAGAAGCGATTAGGCCATGAGGGCTCCTCCCTGGTGGATGAGATTAAAATCCTTATAAAAGAGGCTGCACATAGCATTTGGCCCTCTTCTTCTTCCACCTTCTGCCATATGAGGACACAGCAAGAGGGCCCTCACCAGACACCAAATGCTAGCAACTTTATCTTGTACTTCTCAGCCTCCAGAACTGTGAGAAAATACATTTCTGTGGTTTGTAAATTATTCAGTCTCAGATAATTTGCTATAGCAGCACAAACAGACTAAGACACTATTCAAACAGTAACTAAAAGGGAGTTGAAGCAGAAAAATTAGTGTCAGACATAATAAACTCGTAATAAAGAATTGTTACTAGGAGAAAAGAATACTTTAAAAGAATAAACGGGCCAATATATCAAAAAGACATACAGATTATCGCCATATATGACTCTACACAACTGATCTCCGAATTACATGAAGCAAAAACTAAAAGACTTAGAAGAAAAAACAGCAATAAAAATGGAGTCTTCAATAACTCAGATTTAATAACAAATGGAACAACTAGACATAAAATAAATACAGAAGTAGAGAACTTGAACAACAGGACAAACAAACTGGATCTAACACACTTCTATAAGACATTCCACTTGAAAACAACAGAATCCACATTCTTCTTAAATGCACGTGGAACATTCTCCAGGATGGACAATATGTACACCATTAAACAAGTCTCAGTACATATTGAAAGAATTAAAATTGTACAGAAAATGTTCTTTGAAAACAATGGAATTAAATTATATGTCGACTAATGAAAGCAACTCAGGAAATTCACAAAAATGAGAGAAAAATGTGGAAATTAAGCATCACACTGATAAATAACTAATGGATCAAAACAAATACCATAAGAGAAATTAGAAAATACTTCGAGATAAATGAAAACAAAAATACACAAAAATTTAGAAAATGCAAGGAAAACAGCATTTAGAAAAAATATGATAAGCAATTATGTGGGAATTGCTTAGATTACTTGGATGAAATGGAAACATTCCTAGGTGACACCAACTCCCAACTCTGACTCAAGAAAAAATCTGAATATGTATAATAAGCAAATAGATTGAATTAATAAGAAAAACCTTCTACAAAACAAACAAACACCCAGGTGCAGACAATTCATTAGTGGATTCTACTGAATTTTAAAGCATAAAATAACAATTCTTCACAAACTTTTTTCAAGTTTTTACAAACTTTTCCCAAAATGCAAAAAGGGAAAATGATTTCTAACCTGTTCTATGAGCCAGTGTTACTCTGATACCAAAACTGAATAAGGGCATCAAAAGAAAAGAAACTATAGACTAATGTTTCTTCTGAATACAAATGTAAAAATTTCAACAAAATACTAGCAAATAGCAGCATATAAAATATATTTAGATACATGTATTGGCAATATGCAAAAAGGATTATACAACATGAGCAAGTGGAATTTATTTCAGAAATTCAAGACTAGTTTAACATAAAAGCATTAATCCACATAATACATTGTATTCATAGAATAAAGGACAAAAATGCAAGATTATTTTAATAGATACAGTAAAATAATTTGACAATCTCCTTTACCCTTTCATGATAACAACAACAACAACAAACCTCAACAAATTGAAAATGAAAGGGAATTTCCTTAGCCTGTTGAAGGAATATACATAAAACCTATAACTAATATCATATCAATGGTGAGACAAGTAACACTTTCCAGAACAGGATAAGGATGTCTGCTCTCACCACTCATATTTATTATTTTACTGGAAGGTCTAGGCAGGGTAATTGGAAAAGAAAATAAATAAGTGATATTTAGATTGGAAAGAAAAAACTGTCTCTATTCACAAGTTACATAATGTTGTATATAGAAAATTATTAGAAACTCAGAAAAACAATAATAATAAGTCCAACAAGGTTACAGGATACATGATCAATATGCAGAAATCAGTTATATTCTAAATGTTAGAAGTAAACAATATAAACATGAAATTAAGAAAATAATTCTATCTAAAATAGCATTAAAACAATGTACATTTATAAATAAACTGAACACAAATTTCAAGAGTTGTACACTCAAAATTACAAAGCGTCATTGAAAGAATTAAATGTCAAAATAAACGGAAATATATCCTATATTTATCACTGTAAAGTTTCTCTCTCTTCCTTTTCTTTTCTTTTCTTCCTTTTGAGACAGGGTCTCACTATGTGGCTTAGACTGGTCTCATACTCCTGGGCTCGAGCAGTTCTCCTGCCTGGCCTCCCAAAGTGCTAGGATTGCAGGAATGAGCCACTGCACCCTGTCTGGATGTAAAATTTGATACTGTTAACATGGAAATACTCCCCAAGTTGACCAAAAGATTTAATGTTATCCCAAAGCCTTTCTTTTTTGAAGAAATTGACAAACTGATCTTAAAATTTATGTGGAAATGCAAAGAATACAGAAGAGCAATAACAATCTTAAAAAAGATGCAGTTGGAAGATTTATACTTTTGATTTCTAAATGGACCACAACTCTATAATTATCATACACTGTGGTATTGATATAAGGATAGAAGTAAAGATCTACAGAATAGAATTGAGAGTTCAGAAATAAATATTCATGTTTATGGCCAATTGATTTTTGACGAGAATGCTAACACTTTTCAATGGGGAAAAGAATAGTCTTTTAAACAAATAGTGCTAGAATAACTGTATATTCACATGTAAAAATGGAGTTGAATTTTGGCCTCAAACTGTATACAAAAATAAACACAAAGTGAAGCACAGACTTAAATATAAGAACTAAAACTACACAACACTTAGAATAACATGTGGGATTAAGTCTTCGTGACCTTGAGTTTGGCACTTCTTTTGTAGATGAAACACTAAAGCAGAGGCAACAATAAAAATGAGAAAAATGAGACTTCATAAAAATTCAAAACTTGTGCACTACAATGAACACCACAAAGGATTTGAAAAGATAACTAACAGAATAGGAGAAAATATTTACAAATCACATATTTGGATGTCAGTCCAGAATAAATAAGGGGCTCTAATAATTCAACAATAATATGCTACTGATACAGCAAACCAAGACATCTATTATGCCACAACAACAAAAAGCAGCCCTTAGTGTGTAAGTCACACATCACTTGAAAGTCAAAGTCCTTGTGAAGCTGGCCATGGCTCAGATGAAGGCACAAAATGTGAGTCATGGCTGAGAGTTAACAGGGTATTCTTATACTTCTATGCGAGCTCTCCCAGCTGTCTTAGTCTGGGTTCTCCAGAGACACAGAACTGATCTCTCTGTCTCTCTCATTATGGGCAATTATAGAGATTGAGAAATCCACCATCTGCAGTAGCAAACCTGGAGGCACAGCTCCAGCCCAGGTCCAATGGCTGAGAACCAGGAAGAATAATAGTTCCAGTCTCAATCTGAGTCCAAAAGTGATAGAAGACTTATGTTCCAACTTGAAGACAGCCAGGCAGAGAAAGAATTCTTTCTTACTCAGTCTTTTACTTTAGTTAAGCCATCAATGGATTGAATGAGGCCTGCTCACACTGGGGAGGGCAATCTGCTTTACTAAGTCCACCAATGCTAATATCATCTGCAGACACCCTCATAGGCACACCCAGAAATAGTGTTTCAACCAATAACTACACACCCCATAGCCTAGGTAAATTGAGATCTAAAATTAATCATGATCAATTTGTCAGCTAGGCACCCATATGCATATCCTCAAACCATACTTAATCGTGAAGAACAATAATGAGGTAATAATTCTGCCTAACAAGATAAAGCTAACCTGTGCATAGCTGGAAATGCCCTAACCACTTCCCCAAACAAGGAGGTCAAGCCCATGAGTGATGTTTACTCTTCTCTTTGATATCCTATAAATTAAATATTCTTATGTAAAATTAGTAATACATAAATACTATGATGAATCAATATATCCATGCTACACAATAAAGAGATAAGAGAGGAAAGAAAATTGTATTTCAACTGGGTGCGGTGGCTTACGCCTGTGATCCCACTACTTTGGGAGACCGAGGTGGGTGGATCACTTGAGATCAGGGGTTTAAGACCAGCCTGGCCAACATGATGAAACCTAAAAATACAAAACTTAGCCAGACAAGGTTAGGGGGTGGGGGACACCTGTAATTCCACTTACTTGGGAGGCTGAGGCAGGGGAATCACTTGAACCTAGGAGGTGGAGGTTGCATTGAGCCAAGATCACACCACTGCACTCCAGCCTGGGCGACAAGAGAGGGACTCCATCTCAAAAAATAAAAATAAAATAATAAAGATAGTTCACACACACATTTTTAACAAAATAAGGAGGAATGAACACGACAATTGCAACCTTATTTTTTGTAACTCGTCACATAGTTATAACTGATATTTATAGCTTACCTTCTTCCACTACCCATTCTCTATGCCCTTTACCTTCAGCAAGCACCTCCACTGATTGTGCTTTCTTTACCTGGTGGAGTGACCATAACCTTCATTTTTAAAGGATCTAGGCCACTAGTAGTCCTGCCTTGTTGTGGCTTACCACTGACCTTAATCATAGGGCATGGTAATACTAAGAGATGCCCTCAGGGGTCTTCTGTATTCCTTCCTTACCTCCATTGTGGAGTAAACATTCAATTTTTCCTTGGTAGTCAGAATCAATCACCTCAGCCAGTACAGTAATTCCATTTTTTGCCTGTTGACTGAGAGGCATAAGGGATCCAAAATGGTCAGGTGGCAGTCTTAACTCCTAGTTCAATGAAATAATTGTTGTGCCTTCTAGTGGAAGCATTTCTCCCTCTGGAACTAAGACCTCCAGGCCAGCACAGCATAAGATTGTGGGGAGAGGAAGCAAATTTTTGCTAATGGGTCACTAGGGGCAAGAGTGAATGGTGCCACTCCCATTTCCATCCCTTGGCTCCTGATTCTTTGAATTCTGGTTATCAGAGAAATAGCACCACATATTGGACACTGATTCAGAGTATAAATAGTCATCTGGAGAACCTGTCCAACCTTGCAAGGTATTGCCACTAGCTGGTGCTATAACGGAGTCTTCAAAAGGTCATCCCACTGTTCTGTCAAACCAGCTACTACAGGATGGTGAGAAACACGGTAACATCAGTGGATTCTGCAAGCATGGACCCACTGTCACACATATTTGGCTGTGAAGTGAGTTTTTAAAATCAGACATAATGCTGCGTGAAACACCAGATTGGGCACTCGGCAATGGCAGTAGCCAGGTAGGACTTCGCGAGTAGAAGCTTATGTTGCTGAGCCCATGCTGCTGAGCCCAGGCATAAACTCTGTGTCTGTCATTATGGCCAGCTTGTTCACGAGCCCCTTGGGAGAAGGGGTGGCTGAGGAAAGAGGCTGACTTGTATCCACATAGTGGATTATCCTGTCTGCTTGATTATTGAAGTCCTCCTCTGCTAATGATACTCTTTGGTAAGCATAGAACACAAATATCTTCATTAGAAAAATATATATTCAGAGAGGTTCATTCGCATACTTCTTCCCCAGATTTTCTCGTCATAATTTTCTAATTATATTCTTTTCAAGTCCCTGACCATCCAGCTAAACCATTGACCATCGCCCATGAGTAGGTATTAAATTGCATGTCTGGCCATTTCTCCTTCCAAGTAAAGTCAGCAACCAGGTCCCCTGCTCAAAGTTTTGCCTACTGGGGGATTTCCCTTCAACACTGTCTTTTAGGGATTCCAGAAAGGGGCTGTAGCGCTGAAATGCCTACTTTTTGGTGGTGCCTGCATGCCCCTTTTTAAACCAGCCCAAGCCTTCTGTTCCTTAGTCAGATGATAATAAGAAACTCCCTCTGAGGCCACAGGTGCAGGCAGGGAGAAAGAAGGAAGGGTAGCAGGAGCAGGGGCCATGGACATTTGGGCCACATCTTCATGTAACTTTAGGATCTGCTCAGACCTGATCACACATATACCACATTTATTTGTTGATGGAGTGTTATGTGAACTTTCAAGATTACAGCTTGCTGGGTCGGAAAACATTCGGTTCATGAGGGCAGCTCAGATTGCATGTAACTTGGTGGCTCATGGTTAAGTGTTAAGTCTCTACTAAGGCCCAGCTGCAGGCCAGGAGTTGTTTCTCAAAAGGATTGTAGAGGTTGGCAAAAGTTTTCTTCAAAATTCTCAAGGCCCGCTATGCAGTTCACCTATAGGAGCCTGTTAAAAGCTCCAAGTGACACCCCTATTTGCCACTGACACTTCACGCATGATTGCATATGCTGGGTCACATGACCCAAGCAGCAGAGCAGCCTGCACAGCAGCCTGGGCCTGTTGCAGAGCCTTCTGTTGTTCTGGTTTTCACTCAAAACTAGCAGCTTTTCAGGTTACTCAGTCAGTGGCCTGAGTAGCACACTCAAATGAGGAATATATTGCCTCTCAAATCCAAAGAATTTCACAAGTGGTTGTGTCTCTTTTTCAGTTGTAGGAGGGACCAGATGCAATATCTTATTCTTTGCATTAGGAGGAATATCTCAATATGTTCATACCACTGGACCCCTAGAATTTTCACTGAAGTAGAAGATCCTGGGAATTTTTTTTTCTTTTTTGAGACAGGATATTGCTCTGTCACCAGACTGGAGTGCAGTGGTATGATTGTGGCTCACTGCAGCCTCGACCTCTTGGGCTCAGGTGATCCTCCCACCTCGGTCTCCTGAGTAGCTGAGACCACAGGTGCATGCCACACCATGTTTGAATAATTTTCAAATTGTTGTAAAGATAGGGTCTTTGCTGCCCTTGTGGGTCTCAAATTCCTGAGCTTAAGTGATTCTCCCACCTCTCCTCCCAAAATGTTGGGATTACAGGCATGAGCCACTATGCCCTGCTCCTTCTCAATTTTTTTTGTTGGATTTGCTTGCCACACTCTGAAATGCAAATGTCTTGCCAGCAAGTCTAGAGTAGTTGCTACTTCTTGCTCAGTAGGTCCAGTCAGTCTAATATTATCAATGAAATGGACTCCTTGTGGTATCTTGTAGAAGAGAAAGGGGATCATGACTCCTACAAACTAGATTATAACAGAGCTGTAGAGTTGATGTACCCTGAGATAGGACAGTGAAAGTGTATTGCTGGCTTTGCCAGCTGAAAGCAAACTGCTTCTGATGGTCTTTATTAACAGATAAGGAGAAAAAATACTTACCAGATTAATAGCTACATAGCAGGTGCCAGAGAATGTGTTAATTTACCTAAGCAATAAAACCACATCTGCAATAGCACCTACAATTGAAGTCACTGCCTGCTTAGGCTTACGATAATTTACTGTAATTCTCTAAAACCCATCTATGCTCCATACAGGCTGAATGGATGAGCTGAATGGGGAGGTGGTAGAAAATCATAACCTCTGCACCTTTTAAGTTCTGATTGTGGCACTGGTTTCTTTGAGCCCTTCAAGGAATGGTGGCATTGATTTTGGATTGGTATTTCACTACACAGAGGCAGTTTTAGTGGCTTCCCTTTAGAATTTCTCATCATAATAACCCTCACTCCACAGGTCAGGGAACTGATGTGAGGATTCTTCCAACTGCTGAGTATGCCTACTGCAATTATGCATTCTGGAATTGGGGAATCAGAAACAGGGGGAAATAACATAGAGTGAGTTTGAGGACCTGCTAGGCCCACTATGATATGCACCTGAGCTAAAATTTCATTGGTTAACCAACCTCTATAAGCCCCTATTCTGACTGGAGGGCCATACTGATGTTTTGGATCTCCTGAAATCAGTGTCAGTTCAGAGCAGGATAGAGAGGTCCCTGAAAGGTCTGGTTGTTTTCTCTTCCCCAGTGCAGTTACCCTGGGGTTTTAGGTCTCTTAGGGGTTTTGGGTCTTTTTGGGAAAGGCTTGGATAAAGATCAAGAGTATACATTTTTGGTAGTGTACTGTTTCTTTCCATGAGAGAACCCAGCCTCCCCTGCATTTGAAGGGTTCTGGGTCTGTAAACTGGCTTAATTCTGGGAATTTATTGAGCAGCAGTAACTCTGTTTTTATGATTCAAGTAAGACTTTTGTTCACTTGGCCTAGAACTATTCTGCTTATACAGATCAAGTAAGGATTTAATAGGCTTCTCTATTTCACCTCTAGGACCACCACAATCAAGCAGCCAACATCATAGGCTTGTGTGGGTCAGACTATTCTGATTGCTGCTCTGATGCTACTGTCCATTAAGGTAGCCACCCCCACACTAGCCTTGGGGGCTGAGTTTCCCACTTGGCCTCTTGCACCCCAAGATCCAATTACTCCCATTGTATTAAAGTTTTTCAGTTGAGTGACTGCAGTTTCCACTGTGAGGTCTGGCCTATAGTGAAGAGTGATCATTGAGCTTTGTAAGGACACCAGAGATCCCCTCACAAATTTATTTCTCTTAGTGGTGGTCAAAAGTATGTTTTCTGGATCCTCCCAGTATGGGTGGGTATGTCTAAAATGACAATTCCTCTGTAGCATTCCAAAATCCCTAAGTCTTTAAATCCCTTCCTCTATATTAAAACAAGGAAGATCAGGCATCTCCAACTTGCTTATGGCTGGCCATCTTTTGATTCAAGTTTCAGCCAGCCAACCAACCAATTAGTGCCCTTTTTCTAACTCCCTAAGCTGCAACAGTAAATGCAGAATCTCTGCTTAGTGGCCCATATCTCTAAGTTTGTTTCGATTGAACTTTATGTTTCTTTCACCATTATCCCACACCCTCAGTATCCATTCCCACATGGCTTCCCAAATATCCGCCTATGTAATTCAAAAAATCAGTTAGTTATTTGACTGAAAAATCAATTAGGTGAGTCTAACGCATCTCCTCACCTTTATGAGCTTGTTGGAACTTTAGTTGAATTATAAGTCTAGAAGCAAAGAGGGGTGGACTATCTTGCATGGCAGCTGCCTCAGGAGAGGACATTGCAGTTTCCTCAGGCAATGCAGGGGTAACACCCTCAGTTGGGGTGGAGGCATGGATACACCTATGGGAGGGAGAACTCTTCTTCTGGGGATTAGGAGGCCTTTTCCAGTGGCAAAGAAGCCTCATCAGAATTTAGGGGCTTAGTATCTCCAACTTCATCAGTGCCTTCCCACATATCCCCATTTCAACTTACAGGATCCCTTTTTAAATTTTGCTTTAAATATACCATATAAAGACTGTTGCTCTGCTCCATGCACAGAAGGGAAATAACTTTTTTTTTTTCTCCTATGCATCAAATTGTACCTGTCTGTCCTTCCCGTGAAAAAGCAATTTGATATCATGCAAAAGCCTTTTGATACCTAGTTCTAGGTTTTATTTTATCACAAATTAAGCCCTTATAATATATAATGATATATTATATATTCCCATAATATAATATAATTCCCATAATATAATGATATTGTCCTGCAATGTTTTTCATCTCTTTTATTCTTGGACCATATCAAACTGTGAGAAACTATAGATCTGGCTAACTCGAGATGCCAGTTGATATAATTATTCTTTTCAGTGTTTGGAATGCAAAAAAAGAAAGGCAGATTTGTTTCTTCAGTAACAGCAGTGCTTTGCAATGGAAGGCTGTGGTCACTTGATATGTTAAAGAGGACACAAGGAGAGTGAACATGCAGTGCTGTCACAAAACGAAGGAAGACACAGCAAAGTGAGCAGGCCAAATGGAAGGTTCTAGGCCTGGAGCTTGCAGCTATTTTGGACAATGGGACATTCACGATCTGCTTTCTGTGAACCTTCAGTGTCCCCAGAGTCTACCCTGGAGAATGCTCACCTTGGGCATGTTCTGTTACCTCTCAAAGCTGCTGCCTTGGCTGTTACACGTGGTGTCCACTTTCTTCCTCATTTTATTCTAATTCAGCCCCCATTCATTCACTTAGTTTTCTCAAGACACTCCCAGATGATAGATAACTACTGAGTCCATACATTTCCCTCTTCCTTCAAGAAAGCCACAGCATTGTAGAAGGAAACTCTGTCTCCTCTGGCCTGTAGGTGCCAGTGGGCTGCAGCATGTGATGGCAATGGGGTTTGAGGGTGCACCTGGAAAAGGGCATATGATTTACTAGGATTGTCTCTAGTGCTGGCTGGGATGAAAGCTGCACGGAGCATGTTACACATTTGCCATCTCTGATGTGGTCCAACCCTCTCGTGTGAAGATGGGTGTATGGCTGCCAGTCATGCTGGTGCCTGGGGATCTGCAGACCGCATTGCCATTCAGGCCTCCTTACTGCTTCTTAAACACAGCAAGCACATGCTCAGTCCGAGGCTTTGCCCCTACAGATTCTCCTGCCTGTTCTTTGCTTAAATATTAGTTTCAGAGAGGCCTTTCTGAAGACTTAATTAAAAATAAAACTGCCTTTCCCCTTCCTTGCATGTTTCTTCCATGATACTAATCATTAACTAATCCACCTATTATTGACTCAGTGATGGTAATGAACTGTCTTCCTACCTAACACATAGGTCCTTGAGGTCAGTGGTATTTGTATCATATTTTCTCTGCTGTCTTCCCAGTGCTGGGAGATTGGCACAGAGTCACCTCTCACTAAATAGCTGTTAAATAAAATAACAAATAGACTATTACACTTGCTTCCTTATAAAGTTTTTCCTTTTATATTTTCCTTATTTTTGCTAAATTTCTGTTTTCCTTCTGCTGCTTTCTTTGGGCTTTCTGACTTGGGCTTTATCTTCATCTATTATATTGGACATATTAATTGAATTTTCAGAACATTCTTTATCCATACTCATGAGGGGTCCTGTAGGGTATTTTGTAGAATATCCTCTGTTGGATTTTGTCTGCTGTTTTTCACAATTCAGACAGGATTTATATATGTTTGTATGTATTTATGGGAAGAAGACAACAGAGGAACACATCGAGACTGCATTCTTCCAGCATGACCTATACCTATTACTATTGATGCTGACCTTGTCCCCCTGGCTGAGAGTGTGTGTGAGGTTCCTCCACTGTGAAGTTACTCTTATCTTCCCCCTTTCCATATTTCCATATTTTGTTGATAGGAAGCCACTATGGAAAGTCCACATACTTCAGGGGAATATCTATATGCAATTTTTCAAATTCTTCTGCATAAGAGATTGGACTCTTCCTATATTTATTCAATAATTTCTTTATATGAGTATGAATTTGTGGATATTTATTTTATACTTTAAGCTAAAATTTTTATACTGCATTATTTATTATGCTGTTCTAAGTGTTCCAGCTTTGACCACTCGGTGCTCTTTCAGTTGGCTTCTGTGCTCCCTTGACATATCCCATCTGTGTAGGTTTATATGTTTTTGAGAACTTCTGGCATTACAAGATATGTAATCCAGACACATATTGCATATTACTGTATTGTATCAGCCCTAGAAACAGCCATTTTTCCAAGGATCCCTGCTTTCCTTTATTGGAGAATCATAGTATAAACCAGATTGAGGCACTAGCCATGCTCATTACTACTTACTTGTGTATAGTTGCTTCTAGGCCCCCTCAGCTGATCTAGCAAGGCAATTTCTGTGCATATACAACCCTGTGCATATACACATATCTACAAACATTTCTTTTTTTCTTTTATTATAATTTAAGTTCTGGGATACATGTGCAGAATGTGCAGTTGTTTTACGTAAGTATATATGTGCCATGGTGGTTTGCTGCATGCGTCAACCCATCATCTAGGTTTTAAGCCCCACATGTATTAGATATTTCTCCTAATGCTATCCCTCCCCTTTCTCCCCGCCACCACTCCCCAACAGGCCCCTGTGTGTGATGTTCCCATCCCTGTGTCCATGTGTTCTCATTTTTTAACCCCCATTTATTAATGAGAACATGCAGTATTTGATTTTCTGTTCCTGTGTTAGTTTGCTGAGAATGATGGGTTCCAGCTTCATCCATGTCCCTGCAAAAAACATGAACTCATTGTTTTTTATGGCTACATAGTATTCCATGGTAGATTGATGCCACATTTTCTTTATCCAGTCTATCATTGATGGCATTTCAGTTGGTCCAAGTCTTTGTTATTGTGAGTAGTGCTGCAATAAACATACCAGTGTGTTTTATAATCCCATTACTGGGTATATACCCAACCCAGGATTTATAACCCTTTGGGTTGGATATATACCCAGTAGTGGGATTGCTGGGTCAAATGATGTTTCTCTGGTATTTCTGGTTCTAGATCCTTGAGAAATCACCACACCGTTTTCCACAATGGTTGAATTAATTTACACTCTCACCACCAGTGTAAAAGCCTTCCTATTTCTCCACATCCTCTGTAGCATCTGTTGTTTCCTGGCTTTTTAATAATCACTATTCTAACTGGCATGAGATGGTATTTCATTGTGGTTTTGATTTGCATATCTCTAATGACCAGTGATGATGAGGTTTTTTTCATATGTTTCTTGGCTGCATAAATGTCTTCTTTTGAGAAATGTCTGTTCATATTCTTCACCCACTTTTTGATGGGGTTGTTTTTTTCTCATAAATTTGTTTAAGTCCCTTGTAAATTCTGGATATGAGCCCTTTGTCAGATGGATAGATTGCAGCAATTTTCTCCCACTCTGTAGGCTGCCTGTTCACTCTGATTATAGTTTCTTTTGCTGAGCAGAAGCTCTTAAGTATAATTAGATCCCTTTTGTCAATTTCAGCTTTTGTTGCTTTTGGTGTTTTAGTCATGAAGTCTTTGCCCTTGCTTATATCCTGCCCTGAATGGTATTGCCTAGGTTTTCTTCTAGGGTTTTTGTGGTTTTAGGTCTTAAGTTTAAGTCTTTAATCCATCTTTAGTTATTTTTTGTATAAAATTTTGTATATAAACTTATAAACTTTGTATTTAAACTTATAAATTTATATATACATTTTGAATAAGGTATAAGGAAGGAATCCAGTTTCAGTCTTCTGCATATGGCTAACCTGTTTTCTCAACACCATTTATTAAATAGGCAATCATTTTCCCATTGCTTGTTTTTGTCAGGTTCACCAAAGATCAGATGGTGTAGATGTGTAGTATTATTTCTGAGACATATCTGTTTTGGTACTAGTACCATGCTGTTTTTGTTGCTGTAACCTTGTAGTATAGTTTGAAGTCATGTAGCGTGATGCCTCCAGCTTTGTTCTTTTTGCTTGGGATTGTCTTGGCTATATGGGCTTTTTTGGTTCCATATGAGGTTTAAAGTAGTTTTTTCTAATTCTGTGAAGAAAGTCAATGCTAGCTTTATGGGAATGACATTGAATCTATAAATTACTTTGAGTAGTATGGCCATTTTCACAATATTGATTCTTCTTATCCATGAGCATGGACTTTTTTTTCCATTTGTTTGTGTCCGCTTATTTCCTTGAGCAGTGGTTTATCTACAACATCTCCATATGAATTAATCTATATGGATGTTAGGCCAAACATTAGTTTCAACTCTCTTCTCCAATGCCAAGGAAGTACCATGTGTCCAAATGACCCATTTCAGCCTTTCTTCCCTGTAACTTCCCTCTCTCAAAGTGAGAAAACTGGCTCTCACCTTTTGCTCTCCCTGTACTTCAATTCTACTATGCATAGTTATTTCAGAACTGTTAACTGAACATCTATGAAAATCAAATTTACCAATTAGAGTGCTTATGTACTGTCTCCTTTGCTTTAGTCCTGCTGTCTCCACTCATTTCCAAAGGTAGTCAGGCCAGCACTTTTTCCCACACCCTCTCAATGAAGATGTGTTGTATTTTGTAATACAGTTAGACTCTATTATTCTATCTGTATTCCATTCTGGGATACCCCAACTTCCTAAATGTTTTTGTTTTGTTTTAGAGACAGGGTTTTGCTATGTTGCCCAGGGTGGAGGCAGTGACAATTCACAGGTGTGATCATAGCCCACTGTAGCCTGGAATTCCTAGGTTCAAGCAATCCTTCTGTCTCAGCCTTCCACACCCTGCTCTAAATAACTTTTTTAAGTGTGTGTGTGCTAGATTTCACTTTTTGTGTTGTAATTTCCATGAGTTTTAACCAATGTGTGTTGCCATGTGTCTAGCTTTACAGTATTATACAGTATCATCTAGACCCTTTGCAGATACGTGTTTTCTAAGTATTTTCTCCAAGTTACTTGTCTTTTCTGAACAACATCTTTAATTATCTTTTTTCAACTACGTCCTTGGAGACTATACATTTTTTAATTTTAGCAAAGTTCAACTTATATATCTAAATTTGTTTTTTTGGTCACATTAATAATTATATATATTTGTGGGGTACAGTACGATGTTTCAACACATATACATTGTGTAAAAATCAAATAAGAGTATTTAGCACATCTACCACCTAATGCATTATCATTCTTTGTGGTAAGAACATTCAAAAGTCTCTCTTCAATGCATTACATTATTGTTCACCATAATCACTGTACTTTGAAGCAGAAATTATTCTCCCCTATGTAACTGTAACTTTGCACCCATTGGCCAATCTCTCCCTGATGATACTCCCTTCCCAAACCCTTCCTCAGCCTCTGGTAACCATTATTCTACTCTCTACTTCCATTGGATCAACTTCTTTAGATTCTACATATGAGTGAATGAAAGACAAATATCACACAATATTTGCCTTTCTGTGCCTGTCTTATTTCATTTAACATGGCATATTTATTAATATAACAGCCTGTTTGTTATTTCATGACAATACTTTTGGCATTTGTTTTAAAAATTATTACCAAAGTCATAGAGATTTTTTCCTATGTTTTGTTAAGGAAGTTTTATACTTTTGCATATTACCTTTAGATCAAGGATTTACTTTTAGTTCATTTTTGCATAAGGTTTTAGGTTTATGTCTAGGTTCATTTCATCAGTGTTTTGTAGTGTTCTGCCTATAGATCCTCTGCATATTTTGTTAGATTTAAACTAGAGGACTCCATTTTTGTTGCTATTGTAAAAGACATTGTTTTTTTAATTTTGAATTCCAATTGTTCATTACTGGGATATGGGAAGGCAGTTGTATATTGCATATTGACCTTGTATCCTGCAGCCTTGTTATACTTGCTTATTATTTCTAGGAGTTTTTTAGTAGATTCTTGGTGGTTTTCTATATGGACAATAATGTCACCAGGGAATAAATGCAGTTTTATTTCTTTCTTTCCAAGCTTTTTCCTTTTATTTCTTTTTCTAGGCTTGTACTTGACAGGACTTCCAGGACAATATTGAATTGGTGAGCTAAGAGAGGACATCCTTGCCTTAGCAGAAAAGTCTTCAGTTCCTCAACTTCAAATATGACGTTAAGTGTTAAAGTATTTCTTTATTATTTTAAAGAAAGATCCTTCTATTTCTAGTTTTCTGATAGTTTTGTTTTAAAATTATTAATGTGTGTTGAATTATGTTGAATGCTTTTTCTGCATCTAATGGTATGACAATATGTTTTTCTTATTTAGTTTGCTAATATAATATATTACATTGTTTACTAATGTTGTACCAGGCTTGCATTCCTGAAATGAGCCACATTTGGCTATAATATGTTCTCTCTCTCTCTCTCTCTCTCTCACACACACACACACACACAGCTTTTATATATTGTATATTCCATATGTATTATATATACAAACACATATGTTGTATTGCTAGATTCTATTTGCTAATATTTTATTAGCAGCTGTAGTTTTCTTATGATGTATTTATCTGGTTTTGTTATTAGAATAATTCTGGAGTCAAAAAATGAGTTGGAAAGTGTTCTCACCCATATTATCTGAAAAATATTGTGGAAAATTGATATTGATTCTTCCTTTAACATTTGATAGAATTCTTTAATAAAGCTTTCTGGGCCTGAGGTATCTTGAAAGTTTTTAATTATTAATTTCATTTATTTAAGAGATGTAGACTATTGGTCCAGGGCAGTGGCTCATGCCTGTAATCCCAGCACTTTGGGAGGCTGAGGTGGGTGGATCATTTGAGATGAGGAGTTTGAGAACAGCCTGGCCAACATCATGAAACCTCATCTCTATTAAAAATACAAAAATTAGCCGGTGTGGTGGTACACACCTGTAATCCCAGCTACTCAGGAGGCTGAGGTGGGAGAATTGCTTGAACCTGTTAGGTAGAGGTTGTAGTGAGTTGAGATTGCACTACTATTCTCCAGCCTGACTGACAGAGCAAGGCTCTGTCCCCCACCACACACACACACACACACACACACAGAAGATGTAAAGTATTCAAGTTATCTATTTAATCTGTGTGAGTTTTAGTAGTTTTGTTCTTCCCACGAATTGGTCACTTTATCTAGGTTATAAAATTAAAATTAGTGGGCACAAAATTTTTCACAATGTCTGTCTGTTTTTGTCTTTTTAGTGGCCATGGGATCAGCCATGGTGAAGCTTTTTCATTTTTGATATTAGTAGCTTGTGTCTTAGCTGTTTTTCTCTTGCTTGGCTTGGCAAGAAAACTTTCAATTGGATAGATTTTTTTGAAAGCCCTAGCTTTTCATTTTGTCGTTTTTTTCTTGTTTTCTTATCTCCAATTTCATTGATTTTCCCCTAATTTTTATTATTTCCTTTCTTCTGTATTTATTTACTATTATTTAGAGGTGTGCTTAATCTCCAAGTATTTGAGGGATTTTCCAGCTATAGCTCTACTGGTGATTTCTAAATTACTTCCAATGTCATCTGAGAACATCACTTGTATGACTTCTATCATTTTAAGTTTGTTTCGGTGTTTTTGTATGGCTCAGAATATGGTATATTTTGGTGAAAGTTTCATATTAACTTGACAGTAATGAGTATTTTGCTGTGGTTATATAAACTGTTCTACAAGTATGAAATAGATTAAGTTGTTTCATGCTGTTGTTCATCTATATCTTATTGACAGAGGGCTGTTATTGATAGACAGAGGGGTGTTAAAATAACCAACTATTACAGTGGATCTGTCTGTTTCCCCTTTCACTTCCATCAGGGTTTGTTCACATATTTTGATGTGCTTTTATTAGATGCATGCACAATTAGGATTCTTATGTTATCTTAGAGAATTAACCCCTCTGTAATTAAATAATACCCCTCTTTAACTTTGATTATCTTTTTTGTTCTGAAGTCAGCTTTGTCTTAAATTAATATAGCCACTATAGAAGAATATAGTTTTCTCTTGATTGGTATTAGCAGGGCATATGTCAGTCAATCTGTTTACTATTAACCTGAATTGTGACATTTAAAATGGAATTCTTATAGTCAGCATATAGTTAGTTTACTTTAATCCTCTCTGACAATCTCTGAGTTTTAATTGGTTCATTTGAATCATTTATTATTTAAATGATTGTCAATACAGCTAGATTAAGGTCTTCTAGTGTGTAATTATTTCCTATTTGCTGTGTTTGCTTTTTCTTTTCCCTCTTTTTCTGCCTTTTCTTGTTTTAACTGAACATTTTATATGACTTCAAATTATCTTCTCTCAGCATATCATTTATATTTTAAGAAATAGTGATTTTCCTAGAGTTTACTATATATATATATACATATATATATGTGTGTGTATATATATATGTGTGTGTATATATATATACATATATAATTTGAGACAGATTTTTGCTCTTGTTCCCCAGGCTGGAGTGCAACAGCATGATGTCTGCTCACTGCAACCTCTGCCTGCCAGGTTCAAGCGATTCTTCTCCCTCAGCCTCTCAAGTAGCTGGGATTACAGGCATGTGCTGCCACGCCCAGCTACTTTGTTTTTTTGTTTTTGTATTTTGGGTAGAGACTGGGTTTCACAATGTTGGTTGGGCTGGTCTCAAACTCCTGATCTCAAGTGATCGGCTTCCCAAAGTTCTGCGATTACAGTCGTGAGCCACTCTGCTTGACTTTTTTTTTTTTTTTTTTTAGACAAGTTCTCACTCTGTCACCCAGGCTGGAGTGCAGCGGTGCTATCGTAGCTCATTGCAGTCTCCAAGTCCTGGGCTCAAGCGATCCTGCCACCTCAGCCTCCCGAGTAGATGGGACTGCAGGCATGACACCATGCCCAGCTAATTAAAAATATACATATTTTTATAGATATGGGGTCTCACTCTGTCTTGTCTTGCACTCTTGGGCTCAAGCAATCCTCCCACATTAGCCTCCCAAACACCGGGGTTACAGGTGTGAGTCACTGTTGTCAGCCTGTGGTATACATTTTTACACATCTAAGTCCACCTTTAAACAGTTCTATACTACTGAACATGGATAGACACTTTTCAAAGGAAGACATTTATGAGGCCAATAAACATATGAAAAAATGCTCATCATCACTGGTCATTAGAGAAATGCAACTCAAAACCACATTGAGATACCGTCTCACACCAGTTAGAATGGTGATCATTAAAAAATCTGGAGACAACAGATGCTGGAGAGGATATGGAGAAATAGGAACACTTTTACACTGTTGGTGGGAGTGTAAATTAGTTCAACCATTGTGGAAGACAGTGTGGCGATTCCTCAAGGACCTAGACATGGAAATTCCATTTGACCCAGCAATCCCATTACTGGGTATATACCCAAAGAACTATAAATTGTTCTACTATAAAGACACATGCATAGGTATGTTCATTGCAGTCCTGTGTACAATAGCAAAGACTTGGAACCAACCCAAATGCCCATCAATGATAGACTGGACAAAGAAAATGTGGTACATATACACCACAGAATTCTACTCAGCCATAAAAAATGATGAGTTTGAGTCCTTTGTAGGGTCTTGGATGAATTTGGAAACCATCATTCTCAGCAAACGGACACAAGATCAGAAAGCCAAACACCACATGTTCTCACTCATAGGTGGGTGTTGAACAAATGAGAACACATGGACTCAGGAAGAGGAGCATCACACACTGGGGGCAGTTGGGGGGGGTAGGGGAGAGACGGGGGTAGGGGAGAGACAGTGGGGGTGGGGAGGGTGGGGAGGGAAAACATAGGGAGAAATGCCAGATATAGTATGAATCTAAAGTAAAATTAATAAAAGAAAAAAACTAGTATACCACAAGTGGAATGAGAAAGAGAATCAAACAATGCCAACCAAAATGCATTAGATGTTGAAATCGTCTGACAAGGATTTTAAAGCTGCTCCTTAAATATTCTTCAACAATCAATTACAAATGTCTTGAAACAAATAAAAAAATTAGAAAAGCATCAACAACAGAAGGTTTGTAAGAATCAAGTGAAGATTATATAACTGAAAATAAAATAAGGTTAAAAATGGCTCGATGGACAAAATATTACAGTCACGATGACAGATCATAGAATCAGTGAACTTGAAAACACATCAATAGTATTTGTTCAATTTAAACAACATAAAAGAAAGAAACAAAAATATCGAACAGTCTAAAGAGTTAGTGAGACAATTAAAGCAATGATGCGTATTTGTATCAGAGTTACAGAAGAAGAGAAGTACAAGTTTGTGGCTGAAAAAGTATTTGATAAAATAAAATGGTTCAAAATTTCCCAAATACAGCATCAGACATAAACCCACAGATCTGAGATGCAGAGAGAGCCCCAAGTAAGATAAACTCATAGAAACTCATTCCATGCACGTAATATTTAAACTTCTGAAGTGACCAAAGAAAAATGATGCACTTCCATAGGAGAATACAATTTGAATGACAGCAGATTTCTCATTTGAAACAATGGAGGCCAGAAAAAATGGTTCAACATTTTTCAAGTGTTTTTTTTTTTTTTTTTTTTTTTTTTTTTTAAAAAAAAGAACTGTCAATTGAAAATCCTATATTGGTGAAAATAATCTTCAGGAATTAAGGGAAATAAAGATATTCTCAGATGAAGAAAAGCTACAAAGTCTTATTACTAACAGACCTTTACTTAGAAAAATCTAAAGAAAGATTTACCAGCAAATGGAAAAAAAATTAGAAAGAGAAGCCTGGGGACTTCAGGAAAGAAAAAAGAATTATGGGATTTGTAAAAGTAGAAGCAAACATAATAGACTGTCCTTCTTATGAGTTTATTTGATAATGTTTTATGATTGTAGCAAAAGTTGTAACGATAACTGATATGGTGCTCAATGTATAAAAAGGACAAGAGAAATTTATGTAAAACATGGTGAAGTAAAGGAACTTAAATGGAAGTCAGGTTTCTATACTTCTCACAAAGTGGTAATACATGAACACCAGTAGGCAGTAATCATTTACATATGTAAATAGCAATAAATAAAGCATCTGCTAAGAAAAATATGCAAACTGCCATGCTCAAAATTATTGTAAATAAATCAAAATAAAATTCTCAAAAATGTTCCAGTAACAGACTCAAGAAAAAAAAAATCAGAAGATTAAACAAAAGCAATTGATACAATAACAAATGTATGTCTAATATATCAATAATTATATCTTGCAAATGGCCTAAAACAACAATGAAAAGAAATAGATTGTCAGAGTGGATGAAATAAACACAACCCAGCCATATGCTTTATACAAGAAACTCAATGCTCAAACATGTCATGAGTATGTTGAAAGTAAAATGAGGGGAGAAGATATATAATGCAAACATTAATCAAAGAATAAAATGTATGTCTATGTTAATACCACATAAAGAAAATTTCAGAGTAAAGAAAATTATTAGCAATAAACACGACACTGCCTAATGATAAAAATTAGTTCCATCAGCCAGGCATGGTGACTCAAGCTTGTAATCCCAGCATTTTGGGAGGCTGAGGCAAGCCGATTTCCTGAGGTCAGGAGTGCGAGACCAGCCTGTCCAATGTGTTGAAACCCGGTATCTACTAAAAACACACAAAAATTTAGCAGGTCATGGTGATGAGGGCCTGTAGTCCCAGCTACTGCACTCCAACTTGGATGGCAGAGCGAGACTCCGTCTCAAAGAGAAAAAAATTGATCCACTCACCAAGAACATATAATTATCCTAAATGTAAATGCATTAAACAATAGAGCTTCAAAATTCATTAAACAAAACACTAGTAGACTTGAAAGGAGACATAGACAAGTCTTCATGCATAGTTGGAGCCTTTAACACTCCTCTCTCAGGAACTGCAGAATTAATAACGAGAAAACCAGCAAGGACATGGAAGACTTGGACAACACTGAGGTATCAAAATCTAATTGACATTTGTTGAACACTTCATTCAACAACGGGAGAACATATATCCTTTTCAACCGCCCATTCACCAATATATATCATATTCTAGTCATAAAACAGACCTTAATTATATAAAACAGTAATCAAAATAATACAGAGAAAGTTCCATAGCATTAAGATAATTAAATTAGAAATGAAAATCAGAAAGACAAAAGGAAAACTCTAAAAACTTGTGAAAGCAACACACTTCTAAGAATTATCAGGGGAAACTATCAAAAAATATGTATAGAATGGAATTAAAATATGGTGTATCAAAATCTGTGAAAGTCAGCTAAAGCAGTGCTGAAAGGGAGACATATATGACTGAATAATTACATTAGAAAAGAAGAAAGACCTCATGTCAGCAATGTACATTTTTACCTCAAAGCTGGAAAAAGAAGAACAACATAAACTCAAAGGATGAGAAAAGAAAAAATAAAGACAGGCAGAAATGAAAGCCTTTGGAAAAAAGGAAAACTTAGCAGAGAAAATCAGCAAGTCAAAAAGGCTTGTTCTAAAATTTCCAAAAAAATGATAAAACTTTAGTAAGATTGACAAAGATTGTTTTAAAAAAGCAAAATGCCAATATTAAAATAAAATAAAAGATGTCGCAACAGATTCTGTAGACATCAAAAGGATAACTGGTGAATACTATGAACAAATTCTAGCTTGCAAACTAGACAACTTAGAAGATAAGGATCAATTAATAAAGAAACTCCATAGATCACCTAAACTCAGTCAAAATGAAAAGATAACTTGAATAGTTCTATAACCATCACACTAATTGAATTTGTAATTACCCCTTTCCTCTAAGTTTTCAGTTCTAGGTGATATCCCTACCGAATTTTACCAACCATCTAAAAGAATTAACATTATTTTGTACCACCTATTCTGGAAAATAGAAGGAACTCTTCTGTACTCATTTTATGCGGTCAGAATTATCCTGTTGCCAAGACAAACAACACACAAACACACACAGATGAATGCATACACTCAGGCACCAGTGCACAGACACACACCCCTGGAGAACAATATCTAAGACTGTAGATGCAAAAATTCTTAGTAAAATTTTACCATACCTAACCCATTAATGTATATACAGTCCTGTACCTTCTACCACTGGAATATATTTCAGATATGCAAGACTAGTTCAATATTTAAAAAAAACAATGTAATTTATCATATTAACTGGGTAAAGAAAAACTGGAATCACATCGATTGGTGAGGAAAAAAGCATTTGACAAAACTCACAACTCAGTCATCATGAAACTCTAATTACACTAGGAACAGAGGAAACCTTTCTCAAGTTCAGCACACTTACAGAAATCTACAGCTAACATTATATTTGATAGTAAAAGACTGAATGCTTTTTCTTTAATATTGGGAAGGGGATGAGGATATCATGTCTCACCACACAGATTAAATATGGTTCTAGAAGATTTTGCCATCAAAGTAAGTCATAGGAAAGAAATAAACAGCATAAAAACGGAAGAGATGAAATAAAATGTTCTTGATTTGCAGACAACATGATTGCCTACGTAGAATATACTAAGGAATTTTACAATATCAACAACAACGAATCTCCCAGAATTAATAAATGTGTTCAGCAAGGTCAGAAGATATGAGACAAACATGCAAAACAAAATTCTATTTCTATATACGGACAGTGAAAAAATAAAAATGCATGTCAAATGCAATACTTTCTCAAAAAGTGAAATACTGAGGTATAAATAGGATAAAACATGTACAGGATTTGTGTGATGAAAATTACAAAATGCTGATGACAGAAACCAAAGACCTAGGTGCTTAATGAAACACACAATGCCCCAAGATTGGAAGATTTAATGTCATACAGAAGGCAATTCTCCCTACATTGACATGTAGTTTTAAAACAATTTCTATCAAAATTCTAGTAAGGTGCTTTCAGGATAGAGACAAACATGCTCTAAAACAAATATGGGAAGGGAAACACTCTAAATATCCAGAACACCAGCTGAGAAAGGTAAAGTGGAAATTGCTCTCCCAACATTAAGACTTGCTGCATAGCTACAATAATCAAGACATTGTGGTGCTGGCAGAGGGAGATACAGATCAATGAGACAGAACAGAAAATCTAGAAGTAGATATATACGAACATGTTCCATTAATTTTTGGCAAAGGAACAAAAACAACTCTGTTGAGGAGGAATGGCCTTTTCAATAACTATTGCTGGGGTGACTGGATATCCATATGCAAAAAAAGGAAATGTGAGCTACACTTTATATCTTATACAAAATTAAACTTCATACCTTATATAAAATTAAAACAAAATGGATCACCATGCCTAAATGTAAAACAGAAACCTGTAAAACTTTTAGAAAAAAACATAGGAGAAGATATTAAGCCTGAAGCCAAATGAACAATGCATGAGAGGAAAAATAAATTGGACCCAATCAAAAATAAAAACGGACTCTGAAAGACGCTGTTACAAATTACAGACTGGAAGAAAATATTTGCCAATTACATATCCAAGAAAGGACTCATGTCTAGAATATATTTTAAAAATCCTCTCAAATTCAGTAGAAAAACACAAATAATTCAAAAGCAAAGATGCAAAGAAATGTACAGACATTTCACTGAAGAGATTATATAAATGCCACATAGGTACATAAAAATATGTTCAACATCATTACCATTAAATAAGTGCAAATTAAAACTAAAATGAGGTATTAACACATACCATCAGAATGGCTAAAATAAAAAAATAAATAACACTAAGTGCTGGTGAGGATGCAGGAAAACTGGATCTCTTATACATTACTGGTGGGAATGTAAAATAGTAAAACCACTCTGGAAAATAGTTTATAAGTTTCTTTCAAAATTAAAAACAAGCTTTCCATAATACACAGCAATTGGTCTCTTGGCATACATCCTAGTAAATGAAAAGTTATTTTCAGGCAGAAACATATACACAAATATTAATAACAGCTTTATTTGTAAATAGCCCCAAACTGGAAACTACCTAAATGTCCTTCAGTAGATTAATAGTAAAATGTATTGTATTAACAGTACATCAGTACCATGAAATGGCACTCAGCCAAAAAGGGAGCAAAATACTGACACACACAGCTCTGTGGATAAACCTCATAGAAGATCCCTTATTCCTTCCTGTCTCCACTGTTAAGTACAATTATTGGCATAAAAGAGGTTTTTAATACCTATTTTTAGATTGCATTCCAGCCTGGGCAATAGAGCAAGATCCCTGTTCTCTCTCCCCCTTTCTCTTTCTTTCTTTGCCGCTCTTTCCCCCCCACCTCGAGCACCTCCCTCCCCCTCCCTGCCGCTGGGGGGTGGGAAGGCATGTTGGGGGAGAGAAAAACCAATCTCAAAATAATACTAACTGCAGGATTCCTTATATAGGACATTCAAGAAACAACAAGGTTGCAGATATGAACAATAGCGTAGTGGTTGTCAAGGGCTGTGTGGAGGGGCAGGGTGCATGTGGCTATGCAGGGTAGCATGAGGGAGTATTGTGCTGATTTTACAGTGAAGTATGCTGATTGTGGTGGTGATTACACAAAGCTTACATTTGATAAAATGGCATTGAGCTACATACACACAAATCCATCAAACTGGTGAAATCCGAATAAGCTCAATGGGTTGCATTCATGTTAATTTTCTGGTTGGGATATTGTGCTATGGTTTTGCAAGATGTTAACATTGCGAGAGTCTGGGTGAAGGGTATCTAAGGTCTCTCTGGACATTCTTCTGCGCTTTCTTGTGAAATTATATTTATTTCAAAATAAATGGTTTTTAAAAAATATAACAAAGGCTATAGTGTGGCTATTTCTAAAGGCCTTTCACTACTCTCATATTTAGTATGATTCAAATTGTCTCCTATGAGAAGAAATGGTGATTTTCCTTTTTTTACAAAGCTCTGTGCATGTTGTTCCTTGTTGGAATGATTAAGAACATGAGGCAGGAGGTAGGGCTCCAACATTGGTCTACTATCTCATTTTAAACCTGTCTACTACGATGCTCCCTTTGGGTCCCCAAACACCAAGCCAGAAAGTACAGGTCCTTATTGATGTATTTTCCATATCTTCTCAATGAATCCATTCTCCAGCACATCTGCTAGTTGAGCACTTGCCTAAATATCAATTGTATTTGTCCCTGGCCAATCCCTTGGCCTGCTATCTATCTCCAAGTAATAAGTTTTGATATTGAGGCTTGTTCACTTAGGAGGCTGCACATTTTGCTTTCACTGTCCACAGACTCTTGGCTGAAACGCCATTTATCACCTTCCCCTACGCTTTAACTTGGCCCCGTCCACCTAATCATAAGGAGTCTACTTCTCTATTGTGGAAATAGAGAAAATGATATGGGCAGAACCTTTTGAACAGCACATTAGTAAATCTGAATTTTATCAGATAGCAAATGGAGAGCTATTTGAAGAGGAGAAGCACAAGAAAAGTCCTATGAGAATGTGACTGCAGGGCAACAGGCGGAGTCACTTCATTTTCTGGAGACCTACTCAGTGCCAAGTACATTATCTTGGCACTTACAGCAGCCCAAAGACAAGCTCCGTGTGTGTGTGCGTGTGTGTGTTCACATGTGTGTGGGTGTGTGTATGCATGCTCTCAGGAGCTCACTGCTTTGATATGATTTGCTCAAAATTTCTGAGTTTCCCATTGGCTGTGATGGTAACTTACCACTGCCGAAAGACAGTAAGCACTGACTACGCCTCACATGTAGATGTTGGCGGGTGGTGGGGGGAGTTCTGTACTCTGTTGCAGGTGGGATAGAGACCTCTACTGCTCTTGACTGGGCTCACTCCTTCAGTGGGCCAGCCCAGGCATGTTCCCTGGGGGCCTGGGTGAGTTTTATTTTTGTTGTATGTTGTTGTTTTTGTTTTTAATAGCAATGACACAGAAGCAAGAGAGTGAAATGCATACACATTTTGTCAAGACTTGACTTTTGTCAGCTTTGCCACTGTCCCTTTTCTCACATGGCCAAGCCCAGAGTGACGGAGTGACAGGAAGGGGGCTATAAAGTCTCATGGCCACATGTGTGGATGTCAGGAGGCCATGAATGTGATCAGTCAACCTCAATCATTGTGAAGAGAAAGTGAAACCCTAATCATCTAGGCCCCTAGATCTATGGGTAGTACCCCAGATGACATTGCTTCTCTGGAAATAATACTTCAGATGCACCTTGGGATGAGCAGCTATGCATTCATAAAACACATAATTGATAACCATTAGAATTCCAACAAGAGCCCAAGCTGCTGAGAACTGAACCCTGCTCTGCCTGTCACAGTGTGGAAGGGTTAGGAACACAGCCCCAGCAGGCTGAGGAGCCGAGAGGAGCCACAGCCCTGCCCCTGCTCCAGTCCTGATACTGCGCTACAGCTTCAGAATTCTGGTTATAATTTCATATCTTTTCTTACTTCCCTGAGACACCTCCACATCTTAAAGACCATCTGAGAACTCTGAAACTCGTATCAGAATGAAGCCCACTCTTGGAATCCATCAGAGGCAGCTGAGATGCAAATGACATTAACTGAATTCCTTTAGACATGTCAAAAGAAATCTTGTCTCTCAGGTAGATAAAAATTAATGAGACATCCAGGATGCTTTTATCTAATTTATTCTATGAGGCAATGCTGGGATCTTTCTGGGGACTGCAATATTTAAAGTTACATTTCATTATGAAACCTTGTAGAAGATCTGCAAATTACATTTGTTTAATTCCACAGCTATGAAATGCCAGGCACTTGATGCCTTTGAATATTGGCTCCGAGTGACTTTGAAAACTTGAAAGATCTTGCTTAATTTTCTCCAGTGTTTAACTTTTCAACGAGTAAGTGTTGATAGAACAAGGACACCTGATAATACGTGCCAGCTCGGATGGAGAAGCAATTCTCTTCTGAACCCTCAGAGCCTAATTTCCAGATAGCCGTTCCCTACAGCACTTCAATTTGCACAGTAGGCTTTTGTTCCCATAGTGTATTCCTTCCCTTAAAGTGACTCAGGACTCACCAGAAGGCCTGCCCTCCATGAAAATGGAAAGGTGTCCAGTTTTCAATTCATGGTCAACAAGCATTTACGAACTCACGGTCTGAGGCAGACGTTGTGGCAGAGCTAGGGTGTGAAGGTTCATGTGCTGCACACCTGCTTGGGTCCACTCCGGGTTCAGGATGCGGGTGTGCTCACTAGCATGTGCCATGAAATACCAGGAGCGTGCGGGGAGGACTGAGGGAGGGCGAGTTCTGTTCTTCCCATGCCTTGCCTACCACCTTTTTTAGAGGAACCTCTACCGTCCTTGAAGCCTCCACCCTCAGGTATGACTCAGGTAAGTCCCTGAATTGCTGACTCAGGATTCAACCCTGTGAGCCCACCCAGCTCCCTGCAGGGCTTCTGGGAGCCCAGCAACTTCACAGCCCGTGTGTGTGCCTCAGTACCTTTGCACAGCTGGTCCCTCAGTCTGAAATGCCCTCCCAGTTATCCATCCCCACTAAAAACCCCCACTCCCCGTTTAAGATCTGGCCTAGATGTCCACTCCTCTGACAAGTGGAACCAATTACCCTCCCTCCAGGAGTGACCGCTTCTTCCCCAAGCTCTCAGAGCACCCAGGACCAACCTTACCCATAGCCTCCAGCACAAGGCCAGACTGCCAAGAAAGCGGCTGCCAGGGCCTTCGCACATTCATAGCCAGAAACCTCATACAAAGCGTGTCATCGGTGCTGCAAGGTGACTGTGAAATTCAGTCATGTGATTTTTTGTTTTTACTTCCGTCTGCCTCACTGGATTCTAAACAGAGACCCACACCCAACCTCTCATTTTACTCCCGTGTCTAATACAGGTTCTGGTCCAGAACGGAGGCCTGGTAAAGGCCAGCCTCTGCGCTTGCGTAAGCAAATGAATGAATAATGAAAATACGTTCCCCACAGTGATGTTCTCCATGTAGCTCCCTTCTGAGCCATGCCATAGAGACTTCTCCTCTCCTGAAAGCTTCAGAATTTGTAAGATGCCTTCCAAGTCCTTTCCAGGGACCCAGATGATCGGAGAGCCCCAAGCTCCTATGAAGCCTTCCTGAGCTCCCAGCAGGCTGGGCCCTGGGCTCCACAGCCCTTATCTCTGTCTGAACAGCTTGTTTCTGTGTCAGGCTGCCTGCTCTGCCGACAGCCACCTTCAGTGCAGGCATTGCCCAGCACATCATGGCGACTGGCACCCTCTCTGGGTCAGTGGAGCAGTGAGCCCTGGGCAGACAGGGAAGGCTCAGCCCAGCGGCCCCAAGGTTGACAGGCGGGTAGGGAGGCTGCATTGATTCCCTCCCTCTGCCAGAGTGGAAGGTGTGGTATTGGGGAGTTTAAGAGGTTCTAGTACTAGCACAGCTCATTTCTCACACGGGAATGGCATGAGAACAAAACCGTGCTTCTACAGCCCTTCCCACATCACACCTTTTTTCTGAACTGAAAATGAGAACACAGGGCAGGACCAGAGGTGATGCGACAGCATGTGGGGGCTATGGGCAGTTTACCCTGCCAGGCTGACATCACTCAGGCGGATGGTGAAAGTTTGGGGTCGCTGGAGCCGCCCTGAATCTATGCATGCAGGTGGACGATGGCTGACTGTGGCCTGGGGAATGCTTTAGAATCCAATGTGTCCCCACACCCTAGATAAGGCATTCCAGGAGAGCACGGGGTGTGAGTGCAGCGCCTGAGGTGTCCTGCCCCGCCCCGCCCCACACCGTGCTGCCTCCAGGAGTGTGACTGGCCTGCAATGGGTGGGAGCCACAGCACCAAGAGAAAATCGAGAAGTGACTGCCTTGAGGGAGGGCCAATAGCCTCCGCCATCTGTGTGGTGGACTGTGATCCTTACCGTCATTCATCCATGCCAGAGGTCTGCCTCCTGCACCTGACAGCCTGAGCCCACCGTGGATCCACTGGAATCCTGCTGGCACAGAGGATATACCTGAGTCTCCATTCATGCTGGAGAGACAGTGCCACCCTCCTGGGGCAAGCTCCTCCCAGCCCTAGAGTGATTACACAAAGGTGCACACATGGGCAGCCGCATTGGCATACCCTCCAGGTACAGGTGCTGGAAGGGCATTTGGGGCAGCAAAGGCGGTGTGCCCTCAAGAAATACGTATAGCTGGTGACTAAACCAGCAGCTCTTGACAGCATCTGTGGGGTATGAGGCTGAATTCTCAGCATGGGGCTAAGCCTGTGACATACTTTCAAATGCTTAATTATCATAACAGCCCTGCAGGGTAGGCAGTGTTAGCTCTATTTTTGAAGTGAAGCAGCTGCGATTTAGAAATACTAAGTGACTTGCCCAAGGTCACACAGAGAAGGTGAGGCAGCAGCAAAGCTGGGCTGGAGGCTGCTCCACTCTGAACCTTTCTTCTCTCCCATGACAAGCCAGGGCCCCCGTCAGGGAACTCTGCTTGTCTTCTGGAAGACGAGGCTGGACACAGAGCTGAGGACTGTACACCCAAGACTCAGGAAGGCGTGATGGAGCCATGATGCCATTATGCTATTAAACATTAAACTCACTTTCCATTAAGGAAAAACAACAACAATTTGCATAGCAGCCTGGAAAACGCTTCAGGAAAGCACATTTTGCTCCCTATCTCCAGATCCAAGGATAAAAGACGGCAGCATGCTTTTGAAAGGCAGGTACAGATGAGGTGAATACAGTGATCGAGGGCAAGTCCCCACTGGCCAGGAAAGACCCTTGCTCAGATGCACACAGTGTCTTGCAGCTTGCACTGAGGAAAGAAGAGCACACAGCCGCCAGGATGTTGTCACCAAATCAGCATCATCAGAGCCAGTAAATGTCAACATTGCCAAGAAGACTAAGGCTGCAGAGCACACATCCGTTTCAGTTTCCTTCCTTGGCCAGGGTGGGTTTTGGAAAAAGAGATGGTGCCTTCTGCCTTGTGTGCGGCCTGGCCACAGCTCTCATCAGAGGTGTGGGTACAAGTTGGGTGTGACTGGAGAATGAACAGGTTGTTAGGGTCCCTCTGCTCTGGCTCTAGCCTCTCCCTTGCCAGCTGACACCATTTCTGTGGATTCACTACTCCATTGATGATGCTTCCTCCTTTTTAGAGGTGAAGCTTCACACTATTTCCTTAGATACAGTGATTTTTTAAAAATGAGACTGACTGTTAGTAACTATGAGTGATATACAGTCATGGGTCGCTTTGCGACAGGGATACGTTCTGAGAAGTGCATCTTTAGCCCATCTCATCATCGCTGTGTGAACATCACAGAGGCACTACACATGCCCAACTGGCACAGCCTCCCACACACCCGGGCTGTGCGGTGAGCCCACCACTCCTCGGCTACACGCCTGTAAGGAGAGTTGGTGCACGCTGCCTGCCACTCAGGATCACTGCGTCGGGAGCTGCATGTTTCAGCTCAAATTCCAGCCTGCCTGGCAAAGCTGGGTGACCTTGGGCACGTCACTTAAACTCTGTTGATGCAGTTTGCTTGTCAAACAGGGATACTGGTAGCCCTACTTCTAGTACTGTTCTGAAAATTAAGCTATTTATGTAGAACATTTGGAATAAACCCGATGTATATATTAGTGGTTTTATTACCCTTTATAATGGCAAATTATTGAATCATTAACACAGCATTTGCTCAGCTTTTGTGGGACACTCATATTTCTCATTCTGCTAAGAAGGATCGCCTGAGGCAGCCATGGTGCTATCCAGCAGTCCATGCGTCTCCCTCTACCTCTGGCTCTGGTGCTGCTTCTGCAGGCACACAGCTACTTAATCTGCATGGGGCCCAGTCCCTCTTATTAACCTCTTCTGACAGATGCAGCAGCTGGGGCAGCCAGTGCGTCCCTCAGTGGCACTTGGTAGGAAAGGACAACTCCCAGTGAAATTTCCCCAATCCCGGGCTCTTTGCTGTTATACCATGCTACCTCCTTTTCCAAGGTTTGTCTTCTTAGGAATAAGTCACTTTAATTCCCCACCCAGTGAACTGCCCTGTGTGCACCTGCCCCATCCCTACACTGTGCTGTGGACATGCTGAGGCCAGGCACATTCCAGAGAGGTTCAATGAAACATGAAACCTCGAAATTACAGAGCATCTGAGGCTGTGGAGGACTGAGCTCTGGGTGGGTGTGGGGGACTTGGGGGCTCTGAGGCCAGAGTCGGGGTAAGTGAAAAGGAAACTTTCCGACCAGCAGAGCTGAAGGAAGCCGTAGGTGAGGAGGAAAAGTAGAGGGTGCTCTGGGGCTGGGTGTGGTAGCTGACGCCTGTAATCCCAGCACTTTGGGAGGCCAAGGTGGGCGGATCACGATGTCAGGAGTTCGAGACCAGGCTGGCCAATATGGTGAAACGCTGTCTCTACTAAAAATACAAAAATTAGCTGGGGGTGGTGGCACACGCTCGTAGTCCCAGTGACTCAGGAGGCTGAGGCAGGAGAATTGCTTGAATCCAGGAACAGAGGCTGTAGAAAGCTGAGTTCACACCACTGCACTTCAGCCTGGGCAACAGATTGAAACTCTGTCTCAGAAAAAAAAAAAAAAAAAAAAGAAAAAAAAAGAGAGAGAGAGAGGATGCTTTGGATGCCTTTCATGCCCTTCTCCCAGAGTTGAGTCCAGCCTAACAGGCATTTCAGGGCGCCTGCTACGTTGATGGTTAAACGCAGCCACAAGGGGACAGCTAGCAGCCCACAAAGCCTTTAGGAAGGCACAGTGCAGTCGAGGAGCAGACAGGCTTGCACAAGGAACACGCGGCAGCATGAGCACGCACGGCGAGGCCCTGGGCAGCGTGGCGGGATGTGGGGTTTCCTGGAGCACTGTGTGAAGAACTGATTGTGGGGAAGAAGGGAAGTGTGATAACAGTGCAGGATCAGCATTCCAGGGATGGGGGCTGCCGGAGGCAACAGGCTGCTGAGTGTGTGCAGAAACCCCACGGACTGGTCAGAGAACAGGAAGACTTGCAGACTGGCCAGAGAGGGTAGAAGTGCGCCTGTCTCTGGTTTTGAGCTTGGGTGGCTGAGAAGTGCCACCTTTGGCAACAGCAGGGACCCCAGGGAGGCCAGTTGGCTGGGGCCACCAACATCCAACTTCAGACAAGTCATGGTGAGGCCCGTTAGGCAGTTGGAAATCCGGGACTTTCAAGTCTTCCGGGGCTGAAAGAGAGCTTGTGTGCAGCTGAGCCTGCTGTCTTGTCCTGCTGAGAGGTCTGCGGGTCAGTCTTGCGTCGTGGGCATCGAGCATGGCCAGGAGAGAGCTGCCCTTTATGACGCAGCCCTGCGCCTACTGCCCACCCTGCCTGCCCCAGCTGACTGCTCCAAACACAGGCCCTGCCCCTGGCCCAGTCCTGCCACTTCGAACTCGGGAACTTGAAAGCAAATGGATGGATCCTACCTTACGTCTTAGTTGTAAGATGTAAAACAGGCAGGTGTTGTTGGCAGCTCTGATTTTACGAATTTGATCGCATAGTGAAAGCTGATCATAGGTGAAGGAAAGTAAGGTGGCACTGAGAGACAGCGACTGTGTGAGGCTGAACTGTGATGTGGAGACACCCGCCTGACGCTGCCGCCTTGGGCCAGGGGTGCTGCGGGAGAGCCCTGGCTCTGTCCATGGCCTCCGTGTTGAAGTTTCTTCCGATTTTGCAGGCAGGACATCCCATTCCCATCTCAGTCTAACGAGAAACATCGATTTGTATATCATTTTCACAAATCCCTATTGTGCCGTGGTTGCATACGCTCAGAGGCGTGCAGTAGCCTGCAGGACTGCAGCCTGCGTGGCAGAGCCTGGCCTCAGTTCAGATCCTCCTGGCCGCGTGTTCTCTAAGTTTGTTTGCATTACCTGCCGTACCAAGCTGCCGGCAAATCTCGGCGACTTAATCTAATAGACCTTCTACCTCACTCCGGCAAAGTCCACGGTGGCTGCTCCTGGACAGACAGTCCTCCTTCAGGCTGCATCCCCTGCGGCCTTGCCATTTTGTGGCTTTTAGGTTCTCGTGGCATCACCCAGGTGCCAATGGGGAAAGACGGATGGATGGAGGGTTCCCCTCACCCAATGCTCAGCAGCCTCAGCTGGCAAATGATGTACCGCATCTCTACAGGTGCCCCATCGACAACACCCAGCCATGTGGCCATGCCCAATGCAGAGACCCAGGAGGCCAGCGCTTGGCTAGCAAACCCAGCCAGCCACAGCTATGTGCTGTGGAAGAGGAGCACCAATCCAGACGTGAGGCCAGGCCCTCTCCACGCCACCACCATCCAACGGAAAGTCAAAAGGTTGAGCCCAATGCACTCTGTTGAAAAGACCTAAGGTTCATGTCTGGTGACAGCTGGGCATCATGGAGAGAGAAGAGCCGACCCCCAGGATACTCTTTTCCACCAGAGGATCTGGTCTCTATGGGACGAGTGGAGGGACATGGGCACCAGTGCACACCTCTGAGCACCATGCTTCCTCCCCTAGTGAGGACAATCAGGGCAACAAGAAGTAAAGGTGAGAAGAAGCCCACGCAGAATCCCAGAGCAGGGAATAGGGATGGAATACGAACCCTGCCCTCTAGGTCTGGGTGTGAGAGTGACAGGTCAGGGACGGTGCTTTTATCTTCTGGCTTGTGCGCCCTGTTGGGGATATCACTGCAAAGAAGTTAGAGACCTGCTGTGGCTCATCACATGGGATCTTCCAAGTGCTGGAAGAGCCCTGGGGAGGCCTTGCGGGTGTGGCAGCAGTGTGAGATCTGCACACACTTCCAAGGTGGGCTGGAACAGACTCACACAGCTCTTAGAGAGGCACCCTAAAAGCTGGCATCTGCCCCCCTCACACCCTCCCATCACCCCAACACACACAGGTGCCTGCCTTGTGCATCTATAGATGGAAACCTTTGCCTCCTAGTGCTGCAAATATGAGCCTTCATATGTGTAAAAATACAATGAGTGTACAGGGCCTTTCTTGAAAGGCTTGTTTTGCTTTTCCTTGCACAGAGGAATGGGGTCCTGCTCTAATGATGCTGAACAAGTCCTTTACCTTGAAATAACATAAAGTTGCTACTTTCCAAGGATCTCAGCCTCTATTTACAATGTAATTAGCATAGTAATCAAAAGCAGTCAACGAAACATAAAAGAACTATTACTCATGGCTTTAAACTGTTAGTCATAAAATAATACAACTTTAGAAATAGTGACAAATCCTGTTTTCCCAGTAAACTCTCAGGCACACTATCTTTTGTGAGGCTTTGAAGTAAGAAAAAAAATAATCAATCTATCTCTGTCTGAGACCTTAGCTTATAAACATCTGCTGATGGCAAAAAGCCAAGATAGCTATTACAAGGTTTCCACTAAAGCAAAAATATTTTTCATGCTATTCAGAAGGAGGAAAGGTTGATTTATTTATTTCTGGGGTAAAGATCGATAAAAATATATGTTTTCTTTTTCCTTCAGCCAGAATTTGGCTCTTGAAATGCTCATAAAAATGATGGGCAGCATTGAGTCAAGGCTGGTGGAGCTCCTCCTCAGCATCTCCGCAAGCACCTGCTCTGGAGCAGGGCCCGGCACTTGCACCAGCACGAGGGGACAAGTCATGCAGGCCAGAGCCCCCCCCTGCACAACGGGACTGACGGGTGGCTCAGCTCACCTGGGGCTGCTCCAGGCCAGGAAGGTGTAGACAGGAACTAGCAAACCTTATGAAGACTCGTAATGGGGAGCGGCAGGTTCACGTGGTGGCCACTCAGCTCTATGGACAGAGGCGCTGGCTTTGAAGCCTAGCTGCATGCCAAGCCCAGTCTAGTGAGGTAGGAGAATTGTTTCTAGTCCTCAGATGAGAAGATGCACTTGGAGTGCTGAAGTTGCTTGCCCAACGCCACTGGCAAGTAGGATACTGACTCCACATCTCATGCTCTTTCCACTGCATCATGCATCCCCTGGAATGGGACCTGAAAGTGTTCTTTTTCTGGCTGCTTACTTTCTCTGAGGCAGAGACAGTCACCGAGTCCAAAGATAGCATCCAGGGCAAGAAAAGTATAACTGAAATGCCTCCCCTGATTACACCAACCATCAAAAGATGGCACTCACCATGGCTTAATTTTAGGTTTGATTCATCTATAGTGTGCTGGCTTCATGGATTTTCCCCTCCTGCCTTTAAAATACTGTAGATGGAAGATCAGCTTCTAGATAAGCTGCTCATTTGACTCTCCGTTTTCTGTTTCCGTGGTTGCCCTGGCTGGAATGCGGTATCCATCCTGCTCTAAGCAGATCAATGTAACATCAACACTAGCCACGCAAACCTGAAGATTTAACGTGTAAGCTGGAGGGAGGTAACTAGATTTCCTGCCATGCCTTCCATCAGACATGGTGAAAAAGGAATTCTGAATTCTAGCACACCTAGCTCAATGACACCAGCACACCTAGCTTCATTAATTGTACCAGCACATCTAGCTCAATTAATTACACTGGCATACCTAGCTAAATTACAGGAACATAGTTCAGAGTATACAGCTGCATTCACTGCATTTACAAATTTAAATACGCTGTATAGTAAGCTATGGTAAAACTACAGTTGACCTTCCTCTCCTCACTAGCAGAACTCATTCTGGAAAATAACAGATAAAAATAGAAATTGCAATACTATGAGAAACTTCATTTTACCTGAATGGATGGTTTATTTTCAATTATTATCTTCAAGAAATAGGATGTAAAAGTAAGAGAGATCGTTTTTGTACTATCATAAAAAAATGTTGTTTTAAAAGCATGAAAACCACAAAATGATATCCCTCATGAGTACAGAGTCCAAAATTCTGAACAAAATTGTATCAAATGGAATTCAACAATATATTAAAAGGACCCATACCTCACATCACATACACAGTTTAACTCAAAGTGAATCATAGACCTAATGTGAAACTTCAACTATAAAATTCCTATGAGACAACAAAAATGAAACATTTTGTAATCTTGGGTTAGGCAAAGAGTTTTTTAGTGATATAAGGGCATAATCTATTAGGAAAATGCTAATTAAAACCATTATAAGGTGTCAGTACTGACCCATTAGTAGAATTAAATGAAAAAGTCCTACTAACCAGTGTTGGTGAGGATGTGGAGAACCTAGAATTCTAATATACTGCTGGTGGACATGTCAAAAGTATAGGACATTCCTACACTGCTGTAAAGGAAATACAGCAGTACAACCACTGTCAGAAACAGGCAGTTTTGTAAAAAGCTAAACATACACCTACTCTAATGTGTGATCCAGGTTTCATTGTCTGATGTCCAGTGTCTTAGAGATCACTGCTTCATATGTTTCTTTTCTTTTTTAGTGTTTTGTTTTTTAAATGTTCCACACAAGAGGGCAAACTCTGTTTCTGTTACTCCATTCTGTTCGAAAGTGTTAAGTTTATGAGAAGTTTTTTTTTTTTTTTTTTTTTTTTTTTGAGACGGAGTTTCACTCTTGTTACCCAGGCTGGAGTGCAATGGTGAGATCTCGGCTCACCACAATCTCTGCCTCCTGGGTTCAGGCAATTCTCCTGACTCAGCCTCCTGAATAGCTGGGATTACAGGCACGCGCCATCACGCCCAGCTAATTTTTTTGTGTGTTTTTAGTAGAGACGGGGTTTCACCATGTTGACCAGGATGGCCTCGATCTATTGACCTTGTGATCCACCTGCCTCGGCCTCCCAAAGTGCTGGGATTACAGGCGTGAGCCACCACGCCCGGCCGGAAGTACCTGACTCTTAAGATGAAGACACTTCTTGCCATGAACTACAGTGCCCCATGCAGTGGCCCCTGCAGACCGCCCTCCACCACCTCTGCTGACTGGCCTTCATGTCACTCTTTCTTTCTTCTGCTGCCCCAGCCTCCAGCACCTTCTTACCACTCCAGTCCCTGACTTCAAAACCGGAATCTCTTTTTTTTTTAGCAGTGCCGTGTGCTGGAATGCCACTTCTCTCTCTTTCTCCTCCTGCATGATTATCTGCTCGTTCCCACATCTGGAGCCTCCCTGATGCACAGCTGGCCTCTTCCCATACTGCCCTAGATGCCTTGCTTTCCTCTGAAACATTCGTCTTCTTCGGTGATCAGACACTGCATACAAACAAGTGTCTTTGTGAGTATCCTGTGAATGCCTCACTTGTCCACTAATCTACAGGCTCCATGAGAAGGCAGAAGACACAGGGATTCTTCTCAGCATGTTGCCTCCAGCACCTTCCATGGCAAGTAGAGGACGCTGAAGAGAAGAGCTGCCTATGCACTTAGAAACAGCAGGAGCTCGGGAGCTAGGCAGACCTGAGTCTGAAGTGCTACTTTGCTGCTTCCTACCTGTGAGGTCTATGGAGAGTTGTGTGGGGCCTGTTGACTCCCATGAAGTGGGGACAATGGCACTCAGAGAAAAGGGTCTCAGGAGACGGTGACATGTCACCCTGAAGGCTCTGAACATGCCACCTACGTGTGGCAGGCCCTCAGTAAATAGCACAAGATGCAGGGAAGTGGCTGTGATGAGAAGGGAAGGCGATTTGCTTCTCCTGCCTCCCCTTTATCCTCATGCTGGAGAGCCATTGCTGTTGCCACCACTGGGAGGCCCTGAGCTAATCCCGTCACTTTTGGTTAGTGAGATTCCTCACAGTCACTGCAAGCTGGCTGACACTGTCTATCTCAGTAACTAAAAGTTTATAATCTCCTGTATTAATCAAAATTTCTAACTCTATTTTAAAATAAGACTCCTTCTCAGGTCCCTCCTGGGGTGGGTTGCAGAGAGGCATCGTGCTGTCCTAAGTCCTAGGGCAAGGCATGGTCCCATTTCTGTTCCATTTCCCTCTCCCTCCCCTCCATCCACCACCTTGCTGAGAAACGGGTGTGGAGAGGGGAAGGAAAGGAGGCAGGCATGCTCTTTTTTGGAGACTGTCCCACAGACTCTGGCTGAGCGGCAGATAAACAAGTATGCAGATACAGGTATTTTGCCTGTGAGTGTGAAGGCTTAGCACAGGTAATGAGAAAGTGCAGCCCTGATAAGCCAGAGACACTCACATTTATTTAGTTCAGATTTAATGGCAAAGGCCTAGAGCGAAAATGGGACCATGCCTTGCCCTAGGACTTAGGACAGCATGCTGCCTCTGCTACCCACCCCAGGAGGGACCTGAGAAGGCGTCTTATTTGTGGGTAATTAACATGGTTGGACTCTGCCCCTCCAGTAGGGGGTAGTCCTGCCCACAGATGATTAAAGGCTGGCTTCCTGAGAGGTAAACAAACCTATCTAGATGAATTCCTTTGTTATCTGCCCTCTAGCATCAGCTGAAGATAAGAGAATCAGGCTGCCTTCAGCCATAACCCTTTCCCTAAGCCTTTGCAAAACCTTCTGGCCTTCCAAGGAGGTTTGCATCTTTCTTGTAATTTTCCCACCACCCTGACCAATCTCCTACACTCTTTCCTGAGTGCCATGATGGAAATCAGCCTTATGCTCTGGGACTGGCAGATATTTAGGTGGGTTCTCCCCTGGAAGTTCTCATTCTGACTCTACGGCCACCTTGCTGCCGCTGGCATCTGCTGCGGGTGTCCTTGTCCTGCATGAGTGCATGCTGGTGCCCACTGGAGTGCTGTTTGCTCACCTCATTCTCACCCCTGCTGCTCCCAGGATGCGTTTCCAGCATCTTTACTGAGACCTCTTCACCTGCACCCTCACCCACAATGGCCCTGTTAGAAAGGGTAAAAGGAAACCTGATTTTCTCTTTTAATCTTTTTTGTCTGGGTGGGGAATGAGACTCACATACTCCAGAAGCTCTCTCAAATAAAAAATCCTTTACAGAAGGTCCCTCTAATCCCAGACGATCTGACCTTGTGTATTCTCTATGTGAGTGAGCAGCTTCCAGGTCTCCTAACCAGAGCTCTTCCTAAGGCCCACATGTGCTCCCGCAGCCCCTCTGGAAGGACCACATGTATTCTACTGAAGAGGCTCAGCAGAGACTTCCACTCTAGCAAGGCAGCATGTGTAGCAGGCCCTACTATGTGCCGGCACTGTGCGTGGGCCTGGAGACACACACATGAAGAGGGTCTGCCCTTTCCTTAGCATCAGGGTGCTGACGGAATGGGCACCAGCCCAGACAGGGAGGGTGGGGCCACCTGTTGGAGAATAAAACCCAGAGACGATGACTTAAATTTACCTGGTTTTGGTTAAAGCATGTTTCCTAAGCTTCCCTATCATCTCAACCCTGACCTCCGCTAGTAACAAATCATCCCCTCTAACAGCAACGCACACAAGCCATGCACCTGCAGATCGGAGCAGCCCCTAGCCAAGGAGTTGGGACACTTATTTCTTGAAACCCCAGTTTCCCTAAGCACCGCCTGCTGGACCCCGACTTGGCTAGGGAGGGGGCATGTCTTCTCTTTTGCTTGGGGAAGGGAGGAAGAAGCCAAATTGCTCTCCTTTTATTTTTTTTAAGATTAGTCATTTCTCATATTACTTAGTTTCTAATATTCATGAGTATAAAATAAAAAATGTGTATAAATGAGTATTTGTATGTCCTGGGACAAGATGATGCAGATGCCTTTTCCCCACTTCTTCCTCTAAGCACTGTGAAAATCCCTGGGAGTAACTAAGCAAGACAATCATAAAAGGACTCTGAAAGACAGAGAAAAAAAGGCAGAGTGCTGCCGACCTCAAGACTTGAGGATCAACACTAGTGTGTCCTTTGACTTTTTAAAAATTTCCTGTATAGACTGGGCGAGGTGGCTCATGCCTGTAATCCCAGCACTTTGGGAGGCCAAGGCAGGCAGATTATGAGGTCAGGAGGTTGAGACCCACCTGACCAACATGGTGAAACCCCATCTGTACTGCAAATACAAAAATTAGCCAGGCGTGGTAGCACGTGCCTATAATCCCAGCTACTCAGTAGGCTGAAGCAGGATAATCGCTTGAATTTGGGAAGCGGAGATTGCAGTGAGCCAAGATTGTGCTATTGCACTGGGCAACAGAATGAGACTCTGTCTCAAAAAAAAAAAAAAAAAAAGAAAAGAAAAAACCCTGTACACACCAGACTATGCTCCAAAGAGTCCTGCAAGCTGGAACTGCTAGCAGGTGTGGGTAAGAACATCAAACCAAAAAGCCTGCTCCCTTCGGCCAAAGGATCAGGAAAGGGGAAGACCGGCTGCAAAGATGTATGTAAGTAACTTAATTACAGTCAGTTAACAAAAAACCTAATAAATACTATTTTTAGAGGATCTGTCTATAAACATGCATTTTTATGAGTGTATCAAATCTATCAATAAATATTTACTTTGCATATATGATGACATCAGAAACAACCCTAGGAATTCAAAGTCAAATGGAGAAAAAAATTTTCCTGGATTATAAGAAGCTTATAGCCTGGTCTAAGTGGAAGAAATAGGGAGGAAGAAGCATTACAAAGCAGAATGTTAAGGGACATGTTAGGAATATGCACAGGTGTTTTGAAATGCAAAAAAGTAGCAAAGAAACTATCTACTAGGGGAAGCTTTGAAGGTAGAACTTGATTTGATGATGGAAATGTGATATTCTGGCAGCTTTGGATTGTTCCGCTACACTGCGTAGATCCTTGGAGGATAATGCACTTTTCTCCAAGGTAGATATGTTTTATCGTGGGATGTATTTTCAATCACTAGCTGTAGAAAGCCCAACTAACACAGCATAGACAATGACAGTCTCATCTCGCCTAAAGACAGTGGGATAAGCTCCAAAGCTGATCAATGAAGCCATGTCTCTAAGGGTCTCTAAGAGGCCTTTTCTGTCTCTCTGCCCTGCCTTACCCACAGGCAGGTGATATTCCTCTCCAGTGTCACCAGATCCAAAAGCTGCTTGCAAGTGTGGTGAAGCCACCAAAAAAGGGAACACATTCTCTTGTGCCTCTGGTATTACAAGTGAGGAAAACTTTTCAGACAAGCCTTGTTGACTTTTCAACAGGGAACAGTGGCTGTGATTAAGTTATGACCAGGAACCTGGACCTAACTCATTCTTTAGCATAGGCAATGATGACACCATGTTCCGTTTAGACCAAGCCAGATGCCTTCACTGGGCCTCTGCTCCCCTCAAGCCTACAGTCATTGTATGTGTGGGCTAAGTTGGAGTTCTGTTCAGGGACAAGCAGACGGGCCATTGTACAGGTAGGGAAAAGATAGTGTCTGCCAACATGAGGGGCTGCGACCTTCTGTTTTACTTGTCGCTATGTGCTCCAGAGCCTGGCCTGGCATGGGCTACATTGGAGTTATTCAGCAATGCTGGTCCAACTAAATGCATTGGCACAAATGGAAATGCCTGACTTCAATGCAATGGAAAAACAGTGAGAGAAACAAGAAAAGGAAGATAAGTTATTTGTTTTAGAACGAGAAACACAGTGCAATGAGTTACAGCCTTCTACTGGACAGGACTCTGACTTTGTATGATCGGTCAATATTAATTTTACATTTCCTTCAGTTTCCATAGCAATGTACCTCATACCTTCCCTCCTATTGCCAATAGCAATGCTTCTAATAGTATGTTTGTCAAGTAATTTGCAAATATTTCCTGTCATTGTTTTTCTGGTTGTTTCTCTTGGAAAGAATACTGCCAATTTGAAAATAAATAAATGAAAGCCTGCGTGACACATGCACAGAATCCCACTGCACAGAGCGCATCCTGCTAATCAATGAACAGCTATGCAGAAGCCAAACTACATCCCTTTGGCTTTCCTCCCAAGAACCAGTTAAGTCAAATATCATTGTAGGCATCTCCTATAGAAGAAGATCCTTGTACTAGGCGTGGGCTTCTAGACGTGCACGGAGCATATCAGCTGGTCTTGGGGTTCTTTCTACAAGAGAGATGCACAGAGACCTGGAAGCACAGAGGAGGGATACTGAAGCCAGTGCAGGGTGGGGATGCTGGGTGCTCCGGGTGTGTGTGTGCGCGTGCGTGCGTGTGCACGTGCATGTGAGAGGAGCGTGTGTGTGAGGGATATGTGTGAGGGGAATGACTGTGAGAGGGGAATGAGTATGCAAAAGGCATGGGAGGAGGAGAACCAGCACCAGTCAGAAGCCAGGAGGCTGGGTGCGCTGGTTTCTCCTGAGCTGGACAAACCTAGGCTGAAGTGTATGCTGCTCTACCCTCTTTCTCTTCTCCAAAGCTGACCCTCAAGTGGACCGAGTAGGAGCAGCTCTGGTGAGTGTGGAGATGACAAACAAGCTGAGCTCTTTCTGAGCCAGGTGGGCCCCCAAGCCTTGCACATGCGCTTCCATGCCATCCTGAGCAGTGTTCACCTCTCCGCTTCCTCAGCCGTGGAATGGGAATAACGGAACACTGCACCACCCAGAGGGCGCCGGGGAGGTTTGATGGCTCCATCTGCAAGGGCCCCTGAGAGAGGAGTGTGACCCAGAGTGAACACGTGGCCAATGTTAACAGTGAGGGGAGATGAGGGCAAGGGGAGTGATGAGGGTGAGGACGGTGAGTATTCTCCCTTCCCAGCTGGGAAACTGCGATTAGAAACTTTACAAAGCCCACTTAGGAAGCATGGGAAGTGGCATGGAGAGTCAGGGCTACATGTCTACAGACAGCCAAGTGCGCTTCAGAATCTCCAATCTGCTGACGTTCTAGAGAGGCAGACTGTTCAGGAGACAGCCTTGACCTCCCCAGGGTATGATCAATAATAATATGGATCACTGCTGCTCACGTTTACTTAGGGCTGCTCCACATGCACTGTTGTCCTCCACCTCCACTGGGAGTTGTTGGGAATTTCTGGGTGGATACCAAGGGCATGTTCAATAGAATGCCCAAGGAGTCACCTGCAGGCCCCAGGCAGTAAATCTGGCCACACTCATTGGCATTAAAATTGCCCAGCGTGTCCGTATGAATGTCTGTATGAACACCATGAATGGCCTGGTGGTCTTCCTCTGCAAGGCCCGAGGCACTTCAGGCTGTAGGATGCTGTAGGCACCGTGGGGTGGTGTGGTGCCCAAGTCAGAGAGGGTGGCCTGAACCTGCTGGCTGTGCTGTCCATACATGACCAGACTCTAGAACTCTGTAACTCTTCATTCCGATTGGCTTTTTAAAGAGCGTAATGAAGATTCTTGAGGAAAAATAGCCAAAAAATAAATAAAATAAAGTAGAACAACTCTAATTTTAGTGGGGAAATCTGCTAAGCCGGCCTTTAATGTATTATTCTCTGTCGAGAGACTCCTATGCAAAGCTGGCAGCTTGCCTAAGAATTGGAAGGGAATGTGCAGTGCCTAGGAGCTTACAGATGGAAGGGACAGCACCCTTTGTCTGGTTCCCCTTGGATCCAAAGTGTGGGCATGTATTGGGGAGACATGTTGAGTAACCCTGATGGCCTGGGGTTGCCCTAGCCAAATCCAGGTGCATGGAGGTCATGAAGCTCTTAGGTTAGAAAACTCTGGAGAAGCCAGGCCAGCGGCAGAGATGCCCAGGCAGTAAGCATGGGGCTTCTCATGGTTTGCCTCCTGGGTCAACCTGCTCCTCAAAATGGTGGCTCCGAATGAGCCAAAGAGTGGTGATGTTGTAAGCCATCTTTCCTGTACATCAAGTTCAAGGCAGGGATGCTTTGCCCTCCCCACAGCCTTCAAGACCTGAAGGAGCAGATGGTGTGGAGGACCACATGCAGTGGAGGTTAGGTCCAGCCCTGGGGGAGCCCTCCTTCTTAGGCTGCCTGTACGAGTGCCCCTGCCCTGGCCTGCAGAGTCCCTGGTATGGTGATTGGAAGCTCCCACTCGAGGCTCCAGACCACGGCGAGAGGGTCAAGAGGGTGCACCCAGCATCAGCAGTATAGCCATGGCTCAGCAGTGACTGCCATGCACCAGCTGAGGCTCCTGGGCACCTCTGTGCCTGTGCAGCATGGTGAGTGAGCCTCCCTGGGGAGCACAGTGTATCTGCTCTTGCTGCTCTGTGAGGTCCCTACCCGGGGGACAGGAACTGATCCCTGCTCTTGGGATGTTTGGAAGCATGTAAGTGCCCAGGGGGTTTCTGGGCTTCCTGAGTGGGAGGGGCTGGGGGTGGAAGGCTGTAACAGAAGTTGCCGATGGTTCATTTGTTTTTTTTTTAACTTAGAAGTGCTACAGAAAGAGCACCAACTGAACCCCAGAACTGAAAGTGAACACCCTAGTCATACGTGAGTTGCGTTACCCATGAAGTCATCATTAAACAAATATTTGTCACTCCTCCCCCAAAAAACTATATAAAGGGCCTTGGCCAGCATATTATTGTGGCTTTAAAAATCAATTAGAAAGTCTGGGCATGGTGGCTTATGCCTGTAATCCCAGCACTTTGGAAGGTCAAGGTGGGCGGATCACTTGAGGTCAGGAGTTCTAGACCAGCCTGACCAACATGGCAAAACCTCATCTCTACTAAAAGTACAAAAATTAGCTTGGTGTGGTGGTAAGCACCTGTAATCTCAGCTACTAAGGAGGCTGAGGCATGAGAATGGCCTGAACTCTGGAGGCAGAGGTTGCAGTGAGTGGAGATTGTGCTGCTGCACTCCAACCTGGTGAAAGAGTGAGGCTCCGTCTCAAAAAAACAAAAAAATCAGTTAGAGAAGGATCATGCTGTGTATTAGGATTAAAAATACATAGAATACATGTAAGTAATTCTATTTATTTAATGTGTATATCTAAACACACACTTTTTTTTTACCATAAAATCCCAAAAATTGTTAGTTTATAGCAGAGTTGTCTGTCCCCTCCCCAGCATTGCCAGGGCCTTTCCTTTTTAGTGATGCAGAGATCGCCAATGATATGAAAGCTATTGGATCCAGCAGTCCACACCCTCCATAGTCTGTTAGTAACATGTTAAATAAACAGATTCAGTGGGAAGTTCTCCAGTCTTCAAGGCTAAAAAGTCTCCTATGATACGTGGGCCTTCAGATAAATGTGTATATAACATAACAACTTATTTCTTAGTTTCAGAGGGGTGCTCCTGATCTAAAACTTCATACTGGTACATTTGTTTCCCTGCCTCTTTTCAAGTTGTCTCCACCTAGATGAAAAAGTCTGTGAGGGCAGGTTCTGGGTCTTACCTGGTCACTGCTGCACCCTGAATCTGGAGAGGGCCTAGTATGGCATAGGCCAGCAGCACACGTGGAGGGAGAGGAAGATTGAGGAGCAGTGAGGACCCTACAAGAACATCTAGGAGGAAAAGTGTGGGAAGGGAAGCCCTCTGATTGCAGGAATTCCTAAGCTGTAATCTCTCAAGGCCCTGACATTCCCCCAGCAGGTGTGGGAGTAAATATTCCTCTAAACAGCTATCTGCTGTGCTGCTGAAGCCAGGGTTCTCACCAGGAGAAGCTCTCATCCAGGGCACCCATGCCAGAGGCCCCAGTCACCGCAGAGCCTCCACTGGGTTCTCCCAGCTCCTGGACTTCTACTTCTCAGGCTGCTTCTGATCCGGTCTTGCTTGTTGATATTCACTTGGAGTGGCTGGCAAAATATGAAATATTAAGAAAAGTTATAGATTGTAATCTCAAACCTTTTGGGAGGCCAAAAGATTTTACTGAGGCATGCTGAAGGTAGCTGGCTTATAAAAATTAGTGTAGGTAAAAGATAGAGATGATGAAATGCCTTCCCATTTTAAGTCTGCTTACCCCACATCCCTTTGCTCCACTCTGTTTACTCATGTAAACTTTGTGCTGCATGGTCCTTTCAGGGAAAGATCAAAAGGGAACTACCTGTTAATACTATTTACTCTAGGCCCAGAACCTAAAGCTTTTATCATTTGTAAAACCACCCTTTTAACCATGTTAATTATCCCAAAGCATGTGGACTTAGAACCTCTGTTATGAATAAATATGTAGAAGGACAGAGGGTCTGGAACGATTGGTTGCATTTTGCCCTGAGAAAGCAGCCAGTGGCCAACCCTAGCCTACCTGCATCACTGTGATGTAGTGAGAATGCATTCATTCATTCATTGTTAAGTCAGGGTCTGCAGGCCAGACTTCTACAGGTGGTGGTGATATCACACTTGCTGCCCTCCCTGGCCTCTGTATTGGTCCAGATAGGGTCATCACTGTCACCTGTGAGCCCCTGGAAACAGTAGCCTGGCTTCCACTCCAGCCATTGTCTTTGGGCATTTATTTGTAAAGGTCAAGGTGTGAGTGTCATATTCATTGTGATCAAAAACAGATTGGCTTCATGTTCCACACACCTATGTTCTCAGTGTCTCTTTTTTCTTTTTTTTTTTTTTTAGTGTTTTTTTTTTTATGTTTTAATTTTTTTTTATTATACTTTAAGTTCTGGGATACATATGCAGAACATGCATGTTTGTTACATAGGTATACACATGCCATGATGGTTTGCTGCATCTGTCAGCCCATCATCTACATTATTTATTTCTTCTAATGCTATCCTTTCCTTAACCCCCTATCACCTAACAGACCCCAGCGTATGATATTCCCTCCCTGTGTCCATGTGTTCTTATTGTTCAACTCCCATTTATGAGTGAGAATTTGCCGTGTTTGGTTTTTTGTTGTGTTAGTTTGCTGAGAATGATGGTTTCCAGCTTCATCCATGTCCCTGCAAAGGACATTAACTCATCCCTTTTTATGGTTGCATAGTATTCCGTGGTGTACATGTGCCACATTTTCTTTATCCAGTCTATCAATGATGGGCATTTGGGTTGGTTCAAGTCTTTGCTATTGTGAACAGTGCTGCAATAAATATATGTGTGCCTGTGTCTTTATAGTAGAATGATTGATATTCCTTTGGGTATTTCCCAGTAATGGGATTGCTGGGTCAAATGGAATTTCTGTTTCTAGATCCTTGAGGAATCGCCACACTGTCTTCCACAATGGTTGAACTAATTTACACTCCCACCAACAGTGTAAAAGTGTTCCTGTTTCTCCATATCCTCCCCAGAATCTGTTGTCTCCAGATTTTTTAATGATCATCATTCTATCTGGCATGAGACGGTATCTCATTGTGGTTTTGATTTGCATTTCTGTAATGACCAGTGATGATGAACATTTTTTCATATGTTTTTTGGCCGTATAAATGTCTTCTTTTGAGAAGTGTCTGTTCATATCCTTCACCCACTTTTTTATGGAGTTGTTTTTTTCTTGTAAATATACTTAAGTTCCTTGTAAATTCTGGATATAGCCGTGTATCAGATGGATAGATTGCAACAATTTTCTCCCACTCTGTAGGTTGCCTGTTCACTCTGATGATAGTTTCTTTTGTTGTGCAGAAGCTTTTTAGTTTAATTAGATCCCATTTGTCAATTTTTGCTTTTGTTGCCATTGCTTTTGGCATTTTAGTCATGAAGTCTTTGCCCATGCCTGTGTCCTGAATGTTATTGCTTAGGTTTTCTTCGAAAGTTTTTATGGTTTTAGTTCTTATGTTTAAGTCTTTAATCCATCTTAATACAGAGCTGTTATACTTTCTGTAAACACTAAATGTGTCAGCCATGACCTCATGAGCAGAGGCAGCCAGGGTCCCCCCTATCTCCACCCCTTTCTGCCATGGCTGCTGTGTCCTGCCTGGCTTCTGAGGTTGAATAGAGATCTACAGAGATGACCCAGGGACATAGATGTAAGCTCAGGCAGGTCACCAAGCACGAGTTAGAAAATGTCTGAAGCATGGGTCTTCAGTTTCAAAGCTTGAATGGCATCTCTATTTAGTGGGCCAGACCAGCCTGGACACATTGTGTTTCAGAAACCCAGGACCAAGAGTCCATCTCCATCTTTCCCATATATGCACATCCAAGGATGGTTGGCTCCATGGATTTTGTCTTTTATCTTGTGAAGTAACAGGGATAAAGAGTGACAGAGGAACCCAAGACTTTCTCTACCAGGCCCAGTCCCCACACCTTGCCCCATTTTGCCCTCCTTACCCAGAGCTCTTTTCCCCACCCTAGAGGGGGCGCTTCACAAGATGGATCCAAACAGCTCCTCTAGGGCACATTGAAGGGTAACTTTGCACACCCTGAAGAATCAGGAGGAACAGTGCCAGGCAGAGATCTTGGGGGAATGGATGGTTTGTGAGGGTGTTTCGTTGATGCCACTCCTGTCTGTTGGCTTGATTTACCAGCCCAAGCTCTCTATGTCATGGTCCTCACCCCAGGTCATCCTTAAATATCATTTTTCTTCTTTAGAGAAACATTTTATGCAAAGCAAGATTACCAAGCACATTGCCCTTCAAATAAAACAGCAAGCCATCTACCAGCCTCAGTAATGTGTGGTAAAGTTTTCCAGCAGCTCCTATTAAATATTCAGAAAAACACCATAAATGCTTCAGGGGTACTTTATGGGTTTCTTAGCTGGCTTCTGCAGAACCATTAAAGATCTCCAACCCAAATCAGGGCAGCAGAACTCAGATGATCAATTTCAGGGATCCATCACTGCTGGACATAATGAAGTGTGTTTGCAAGTGTATGCATGTGTGTGCACAGGTATGTGTGTTTCCTCAGGCCACAAGTTTCTTGCAGACAGTTGTGTCATCAGCAGTCTCACCATGACAGTGCCACTTGTTGAGCAAAGGAGCCCTGAGCCACAGAAGAAAGTGCATCAGAACCCACAGGCTGTGTGGTCACACATTCCACATCAGTCTACGGTTGGTGAGAAAGAGCCATACCAAGTGTGGACCAGTCCAAGACACAGAAGCAGGAAGGCTGCAGCTGGTGTCATCCTCCCCAGCCCTGCTGTTGCTTCCTTGATGTTCTGGCCACACCGTCCCTTCTTTATAGTCTTTTCTTAGCTCAGTCACTGGAGACCTGGACCCACAGATGGTCTCTTCACTTGAGTCTGCAAGGCTTCTCTCCTGCCTGTGGGTGCAGAGTCTGTCTCTCCTGGGATGTGCTTGCCTTTTTGCTCTACTAATTCCCAGAGAAGGTGCTCATCCAGCAGCCATGGCCTGTCTGATTGAGTGGGCTTCCGAATAGGGGCTGGGAGCTCTCAGCCCACCTGCTGCAGAGAGCTGAGTCAAAGCAAAGTTCACAGCGAGCCCACTGAAGAGTGGATGTAATGAAGTGACCGTGGTTGGCAGTAGGAAGCTGACACCATGTGAGGTATCTCAGAGAGCAGAGCCAGAGCAGAGTGCCCTGTAGACTCTGAGGGAATCCTGTGGGGACACCCATGAGCAAGATTAGAGGGGAGAAGGTCGCTGCCACTGCACTTCAGGACAGGACTCTGGAGCTTGGAACTTACCCATCCTCACATAACCTCACCACGAGGCAGCCAGTGAAGACCACAGGAGCTAAACCCAAACCAGCCCATTTCATGCACTGTCCTTGACAGACAGCAGTGGACACCTAGCCTTCTGCTTCTCTGTTCTTGGTAGTCTGTACAGAACTTGGGTGTCTTCAACTGTATTAAGATGATATTTATGTAGCAAGTTTCCAAAATAGACCCTAAAAGTTTGCATGGATGGAGCAAGATAAATTTATTTTCACAGGGACTGAAGAGCTTGCAGGAGAAGGAAAGAAGGGTTGAGGCAGCACAACCAGTCTACACTAGTAACACAGGGGACTGCAGGTCGGGTGAGGGTGTGGGGTGACTCTCTCTCCCCTGGGCATGCTCCCTGTGGACTCAGGATTGGGTCTTGCTTACAACGGAATGTTCGTGGCCCCCAAATTCATATGGAGAAATTCTAACCTCGAAGATGAGACCTTGGGGGATGGGGTCTTTGGGGGTGATTAGTTAATGAGGGTGGAGTTCTCACGAATGGGATCAGTGTTCTTACAAAAGAGGACCCTGAGAGACCTCTCCCTCCTGCTTCCATGCAAGGACACGGTCTATGAACCAGGAAACCGATCCTCACCAGACATTGAATCTGCTGGCACCTCAATCTTAGACTTCCCATACACCAGAACAGTACACTGATAAATTTGTGTTGTTTACAAATCACCAAAGTCTACCATGGTTTGTTTTAGCAGCCCAAGTTGACTGAGACGGGTTTCATGGAGTATAGGGTGTCTAGACTTAAGATTGAGAGTTGCTCCACTAAGACCTCACAAAGGCATCAAAACCCAAGCAGTGAGACTCTGAGACCCTGCTCCCAGAGGGAGGAACCTTCACCCCAGCAGGCTGAGGGCAACTCCAGGCAGAAGACCACAGTGTCTCCGGGGTAGGTGACATGTGGACACAGAAGAAACTCTTCTTGGGGGCTTCCAGACCATATGGTATGAGACTTTGCAGGACTTAGGGGTGCAAAAAGATTGAGCGAGGGATGGTTTGGAACCGTGTGAGCCTGCTCAGCGTAGGGAGATAGTTCATGTGTTGGGTCTTCTTTGTAATGGTTAAAAAAGGTATCTGATCCTGCCTTGGAGAAGACAGAGCACAAACTTTGGAATTACGCAAACATGTGGTTGGATACTCTATGCTGTTTATTTAACTTTTCTCAGCCCCAGTGCCTTCCTTGTTGTTGTTCAGACAACGCCTCACTTCGTCACCCAGGCTGGAGTGCAATGACGCGATCTTGGCTCACGGCAACCTTTGCCTCCCAGGTTCAAGTGATTCTCCTGCCTCCCAAGTAGCTGGGATTTCAGGCATCTGCCATCATGCCCAGATAATTTGTGTGTTTTTAGTAGAAATGGGGTTTCACATGTTGGTCAGGCAGGTCTCAAACTCCTGACCCCAAGTGGTCTGCCTGCCTCGGCCTCCCAAAGTGCTGGGATTACAAGCATGAGCCACCACACCTGGCTAATTTGTGTATTTTTAGTAGAAATGGGGTTTCACCATGCTGGCCAGGCTAGTCTCGAACTCCTGACCTCAGGTGATCCACCTGCCTTGGCCTCCCAAAGTGCTGGGATTACAGGCGTGAGCCACAGCAACTGATTGTCTTCATTTTTAAAGCAGGGATAATGTCATCTACTTCTCAAAGAAATTATAAAGAGTGGAGTGCTTCTGCAATTGCAACATCTAGCCCATTTCTTGGCACTTCCTATGCACTTAGTAAATGTTTATGGGAAAATATACATGCATCATGACCACACACTGACAAAACCTGCATTCTTTGAAGAGTTTGTTTTACTAGGATGGATCTTGCTCATTCTGAAGTGATACTTCTTGAAATAAGACACACAGGCCTGCCTGGATCTCTGAGTATTAGGAGGTGAAAGAACAATGCTTTTTCGAAGGGCCTTGCAACGGGAACGCAGGACAAGCCATCTCCACTGGGCGTAGGAGGGCTTTTGGCTTCCACTGAGGCCTGTGTTGAAGTAGGAGTGAAGAGGCTTTAGAGAATGACCCTGGTTCTGCCTAGAGGACTCTCCACTGCATCTGCATGCACAGGTGCAGGCAGGCACCACCCTGGTCTGTTATATCTTTACTTCAATCATTTACATAAGGTTACATGTACCATGGCTTGTCAGCATTTCAGGCTAAGCTGCAACAACAGCTTCAGCACAGTTACTTGTTGGTGTTGACTCCGTGAGGGGCATTGTCTTAGTCATGGGATCATCCGTGGGGTAAGCATCGTCCCTGCCCTTTATTCTAACAGTGGGGACAACGGTGATTCCACAGTGAGATGAATGTTCTGGCGGAGGGGTTCCCTGCGTGCTCCATCTGTCCTGGACTCACAGGAGACCTCAAAAGGGGGTGGCAGCCAAGCCGACATCTCAGAGATAAGTAGGAATTAGCCAGATGGCAAAGGGGGCTGAGTAAGGTCATCATTCAGTCATTATTCATTTAGTATTTCCCGCCTTGTCTTGTGATCTGCTTATGGATGAGTATGAGAGAACCTTTGTCCTGGGATGCAATGAAAACAGTGTGGAAAGAGTGGCAGCCCACTGCATATCAGGCCAGGCGCTCCAATCCTAAGGATGCAACAGCTCTTTCTCCCAGGATCTCACTTTGACATCAACCATTGGATTCGTTCTTTCTTGATGACAAGAATTAAGAGCAAAATAATTCCTTTTTTTCTTTCTGAATGAATTTGGTATTGTAAATTTTCTTAAAAATTTTGATCATCTCTGCTCTAATGAAAATTAGACTCTGATCTATCATCTTCCCATCCATTCATCTACCAATCCTATTTTTTTTTTTTAATTTTAGATTCAGGGGGAACATGTACCAGTGTGTTACATGGATATATTGCATAGCACTGGGGTTTGGCTTCTAGTGTGCCCATCACCCATAGAGCAAGCATGGCACCAAATCCATAGTTTTCCAGCCATTGCCCCGCTCCCTCCCTCCCTACTTGTGTTTTCCCCAATTCCTACTGTTTCCATCTTTATGTCCCTGTATACCCATTGTTCACCTAGCAGTTACAAGTCTGAACATGAAGTATTTAGTTTTTTGTTTCTATGTTAGCTCCCTTAGGATCGTGGTCTCCAGCACATGCATGCATGCATACATGCTGTCTAGTATTCCATGCATCCACCCCCCTCAATCCATCCTCCAACACTGACCCAGGTCCCTCTGGGCTCTCAGCGTGCCATGAAGATACCAGAAATGGAGACACATGTGCCATGCCCTCTGACCTTGAGGTCCTTCCTGAGGATGACACTTGGCCTCTGACTGTGGTCTGCACTAGGCCAGAGCACGCTCATTGTCCCGTCTACAGGCGTCCCCACGGCCACACAGCTTCGTGGTGTTTGTCTCTCTGTCTGAACGCTTCTAATGTTTTCTGCCACTTTATTACAAAGTCTGACTTTATAATGCAAAGTGACTCCAAACAGGCACGAGTGGACATTTTTTGTCAAAGCATAGATAGCTTTACCATACTTTCTGACTCGTTATTTTTCTCCATATAAATAAAATCTCAATTAAAACAATGGAGCATAAAATCAAATTTCTGAAGGAGTACAGGGACATGTCTATTTTGTTATGTTCTCTGCTGTGGACTGGCACAGTGTTGAGCACATGGTAAGTACCTGATAAATATTTATCAGATAAAACAGCATGATGGCTCACAATGATGGCATATCCCAAGGAGTTGAACAGTGTCCAAGAGAGCTGCAAATGGAAACATAAAATAGCAAGTTTTACATTTTGTAGTGATAAAGCACAACGGAATAGGTAAAAGCTTGGCTGGAGCGGGAGTACTTTAAGGGCCCTTGCAAGCTTGCGGTTTTACAGTTTTGGGAAAATGCGGCAGGATCACTTGGGAATCAGAGGGACGAATATTTGGATTCTGCCTGGGTTATCTGGGAAGGCTCTGTGGAGGTAGCTAGAGGTGTCACTGCGGAATCCCTCTATTAGGGGTTCTATGGGGGCATATTCCTCAGAGCAGGGATAGAAACCATTGCACACCACTACGGTTGCCGGCTATGCTGAGGAGGGTGAGAGTCCGTTCGTGATCAGGGTCTGGCCTCCTGACCTAGCCACTCAGCACAGGATATTGTGGCCTGAGAGCCACTTGTCATGGACTCTTCCCAGGGTCAGGGTGGGCTGTAGGAAACAGGTGCTCCAGAGTCCATAAGTCGGCAGCTTGGGGACTCTGCATCTCTAACGAGCCCACCAGATCACCCCTTGGCACGCAGAGGGTGAGTGCCCGGGGAACAGCACTGCCGAGACCCCTTAGGGAAATGACAGCTAACAAGACATTCGGGCCTTGGCTTGGCCACCTCCTGGGAGTGTGTGGTTTGGGATTTGCCACCTGACTTCACTGAGACTCCTCTCTGGCCCTCCATCAATGCTGCCATGAGTTCTTCCCCAGGAGTCTTTGCAAATTTCAGTGAGGTAGAGTCCACAAAGAAACGTTGAAATGGAGAAGGTTGCTGAAGTTCAAGCCACAGGTTAGGTGTAAACCTGTGTCTGAGGCTAGCGGATGGCTCTCTGTTCAGCATCAATCTTTCAAAGAGATCAATCTTCAGTTGATATTAGGGGTATTTTATGGCCAACTAACCGTGGCAGTGACGAGGTCAGTCTTAAGCCAAGGTTAAAGTGTGCTCTATCTTTGCAGGTTAGTGTCAGGGCTTTGGAGAAAGGCAAGGTGGTTCGGGACTAAGATTGCAACATCCTTGCTCCTGGCAATGGAAGGGGCTGCCCCAGAGCAGAACCAGTGGCGCAGGGCTGTAAAGCTGCCCTCGCTGGAGGAGTTAAGGCAGGGGTGAATGATTCCCACAAGAAAGCTTGAAGGATTCCTGCTCTGCTTTGAAAGTCAGGCCAGTGACCTCCAAGTTCCCCTCCAATTTTATTCGTACTCATTTTATGACCCTATAATAAGGTAACTAGTCACAGAGTGAGGCTGTTACTTTATGTTATAATTTGCCATAAATACTTCAATGATAACCCCAGCATGTTAAAGAACTCTTAAAGCTTTTTAAAATATAAATACATATTCTACTGGGAATCACTAGGTTATAAGGTACCTTGTATTTTTACAGAGTTAAAAGGGAAAGAGATGTTAGATGTTACCCTGACAGCATGGTTTTTTTCTTTCCCTTTTCTTTTTTTTTTTTTTTTTTTTTTTTTTTTTTTTGGGGGTGACGGTGTTTTGCTCTTGTTACCCAGGCTGGAGTGCAATGGCGTGATCTCGGCTCACCGCAACCTCCGCCTCCCGGGTTCAGGCAATTCTCCTGCCTCAGCCTCCTGAGTAGCTGGGATTACAGGCATGTGCCACCATGCCCAGCTAATGTTTTGTAGTTTTAGTAGAGACGGGGTTTCACCATGTTGACCAGGATGGTCTCGATCTCTTGACCTCGTGATCCACCCGCCTTGGCCTCCCAAAGTGCTGGGATTACAGGCTTGAGCCACCGCGCCCGGCCTTCTTTTTTTTTTTTTTTTAAGGCTCTTTAGAAAAGCCGGCATAACACTTTCTGACTTATTCCTCACAGTTCCTGCCAGTCTAGGTGACGATGGGATGTCAGCAGCTCCGGTCCCGGGACACACATTTGTTGAGTAAGGGCCACGGGAGGATGGGCATAATTGGTCAGAATGGAGGTGCAGGCAGGCCCACCAAACTAGAGGTGGGGAGACGCTGTAGGCTAATTCTCCTGCAGGTAAAATGAGAGAGGCTCAGGGATGAGCAGAGACTGGGTCTCAGCAACACAACGGGCTATTCCGTTTCTCTACCTCCCCTGTCTCGTGAGGACCAAGGAATGGCTCTAGTAGTTTTTTTCAAAGCTGACATAGAGTAATTCTACCAAATTCAGTATTCACTGTCACCTACATCCACAGCTAGAATACCCCTCACCTTGTCTCAGAAATAAGCCAGACTATAAATTCAGAAAGGAAGTTGGCTGTGCAGGATGTATCAATATCCCATATGTGCCTGAAGATAACTTTAGTGGAGAAAGAACAGTATCTGTGCCTTATGTATTCTCTGACCCGGACACAACCACTAGAAGTGTAACTCAAGATGTATTTTGTGGATCACTAAATTCGTGGAATGTATGTGGCTGAAAAGTGAAAGGTAAATTCCACAATCAGGTATGTTTGGCAGAATTCGTCAGGATTCTTTGCTATTAAGTTTCTCAGAGCTGTCAATAAGGTGGTGTAGGGTCTGTCTTTCCAAGGAGGATAAGAGTGCTCTCCAGGGCCCTTCGGTTGCACTTCTCATGGAGCCAGCATTTATCAGAAGGTACACTGGGAAATTCTAACAGAGGGTTCAGCTGAAGACAAATACAAAGAAAAAAAAAAATCACTGAAATCCACCAGTATGGGGCAGTGAGAATACAGAAAGCTTTTTACTACATTTAATTAATTCAGTAATTAATCAAGTGAACAAAAGAAGAAGAAAATATGAACTCGTAATATCATTAATTGGTTTGACTTCATTAAGCCCTAAATGTTGCATAATAATGGAATTTTCTGGTCATTTTGATATACATAGAATCATAGAAAAAATTAAAATTCTTAGAATGACTTGCCTGTTGACAAAGAAAACAAGATTCATTTACATGGCAAACTAGGAACAGAGAGGAACATCCTTGACTTCACAAAAAATATTTACAAAATCCTACAGCTAACATCATACTTAACAATGAGAAACTGGATGCATCTCACCCCAAATTGGAAATAAAGCAAAGGTGAGCACTCTTCTTTCCACTGCTCTTCCACATTGCCCTGGAAATCCTTGCTAATGCAATAAAGGTAAAGGAAATAAAAAGCATGCATACTGGATAGAGAAATAAAACTGTCATTGTTCTCAGATGAAAAGATTGTCTATAGAAAATCCCAAAGAATCAACAACAACAAAAACTCCTGGAAATAGTAAGTGTTGAAAATTAGGTTGCAGAATACAAGGTTAGCATATAAAAATCAACTGCTTTATGCATATATATATGTAATTATATATATATAATATGTACTACATATTAGCAATGAATAGTTGGAATTTGAAATTAAAAACAAAATTTCATTCACATTGGCATCCAAAATATGAAATACTCAAGGCATACATCTAACAAAATACATATATGCAAGATTCATATTAAGAAAACTGTAAAACTGATGAAATAAATCAAATAAAATCTATACTACTGGAGAGGTATTCCATGTACGTAGATAGGAAGACAACATTGCCAAGGGATCAGTTCTTCCCAATTTGATCTATACATTCAATGAAAGCCTGATTAAAATCCCTGTAAGCTATGTCGTGGATAGAGATAAACTGATTTTATAGTTCATATAAGGCAAAGACCCAAGATAGCCAATGCAATATTGAAGGACACAAAGTCACAGAAATGACACTACCAATGACAATTAAGATAGTGTGATATTGGGAAAAGTTTTTTTTTTTTAAAGAAAGAGAGACAAGTCAAGGGAACAGAATAGAAACTCTAGAAATGAATCCCCACAAATATAGTCAACTGATATTTGACAAAGGAGCAAAGGCATTCCAATGGAGAAAAGAGAGGATTTCAACAAATAGTACTGAAAAAATTAGGCATCAATGTGCCAAAAAAATGCACACAGATTTTTCACTGTTCACAAAAATTAACTCAAAATATGTCATAGTCTAAGACACACAACTGTAGAATTCCTAGAAGATATCACAGGAGAAATTCTCAGAGACTTGGGTTTGGCAATAACTTTTTAGAAACAACACCAAAAGCACTTTCCATGAAAGAAAAAGTTAAATTGGGCTCCACTAAAATTAAAAGTTTCTGATTTGTGGAAAACATGGATAAGATAATGAAAAGAATAACTGTTGACTGGAAATGACGATGTTCTCAAAACAAATATCTGATCAAGGATTAGATCCAATATACAAAGAACTCTTAAAACTCAACAACAAAACAACACAATTTAAAAAGTAGAAAAAGACCTGAACAGTCACCTTACTGAATAAGACATACAGATGGCAAATAAGCATATAAAACGATGCCCAGAATCGTATGTCAGCAGGAAAACACAAATCAAAACAACCTTGAGACACCACTGCACACTTATAGGAATGGTCAAAATCCAGAATGAACCCTGACCACACCAAATGCTGGAGGGGATGTGGAGCAGCAGGAACTCATTCATTGCTGATGGGAATGCAAATGGACAGCCACTTAGGAAGATGGTTGGTCAGGCTCGTCTAAAACTAAACATCTTCTTATCCTATAATCCAGCACTTGCCCATCTTGGTATTTACCCAAGTTAATAACTCATGTCTAGAGAAAAACCTCCATATATGTGTATAGAAGCTCTACTAATAACTGCCAAAACTTAGAAGCCACCAAGATGTCCTTTGGTAGCTGAAAAGATAAACTCTAGCAATGCATGCAATAAAATATGCAGCAATAAAGGAGAAACAAGCTATCAAACCACATAACGGCATGGAGGAAACTTAATGCATGGGTGAAAGAAGCCAATCCTAAAAGGCTTCATACTGTATGACTTCAACTATATGACATCCTAGAGAAGGCAAGGGATTTTGGGGTTGGAGGGAGATGAATAGGTAGAATATATAGGGATTTTAGGGTAGTGATATGAGTCTGTATACCACTGTAATGGTGGATACATGTCCAAAACCCATAGAATGTACAACACACAGAATAACCCTAATGTAAACTATGGACTCTAGTTAATAAGGTATCATTAGTGTCTCATCAATTGTAACAAATCTATCACACTAATGCAAAATATTGATAATAGTTGGTGTGGTGAGTTGAGGGGGTTAGGGAATATATGGCAGTTCTCTGTATTTCCCATTTATTTTTTCTGTAAACCCAAAACTGCTCTAAAAACAGTCAATTAACAAATACAAAAAAAAGTCACTGGAATTCACTGAGATGTGGCAGTGGGTAAACAACCTTTTATCAATTTAATAAAAGATTTTTTCAGTACTTTAATCAAAGACACAAAACAGAAAAACAGAAAATAAGACAGTAATTAAAACAATTCACCAGAATTTACTGAACTCTAACTTTGGTATAATAAGATGTAGGGAGCATTTTGATACATACAGAATCATCTAAGAGAATGAAAGCTCTCAGAATGGCTTGCTTGCCTGCTCACAAAAGAACAAGATCTACTCACCTGATTAAACTTCCTGGCAAGTGGAAAGCTCTTATCGCAGTGTTAGGCACATAACACATATTCAGGAAAGCTGACACAGTGCCAGGCAGTTTATGGTCTGCGCCAAACAGAACACAAATTCATATAATAAAATGGATAATTGAGAACTCATGGTACTCTAACCAAGGAAAACCTCAAGATGGAACTAGAGTTTGAGCTAGTATTAAAGTAAACAAAAAAATATGAAAATATGATAGGCAAACAAAAGGAATGCAGGCAAAAAGAATAAAAAGCAACAGAAAGGTAGGAAGAAACACGACGATGTGAATGGAAATGCAAAATCATGCCCCTTACTCCTTGATGAGAAACACTTACTGTATGGATCCTTCTTGCCAAGAAAGTGGTGGTTCCCAGGAGCCACCAGCATTAAGACTCTTGGTTATGAGGTGAGCCGGACCCAGCAGATGGAGGAGAAGCAAGAGTGAACTGCAGAAAAACAGAAGTGGGTGGCTTCACAGCCCATGTGCTGGCCATCCAAGGTGGGAGTGCAAGACGGTCACAACAAAACTAGTCAGGAGGCAGCTGGGGCATCAGTGGAGGCATTGACCTCTTCAGGGTAGCTTCCCTGAAGTTTCAAACACAGAAATAATAGCAGCCCAGGGTGCCTCTTTGCAAACTTTATGCTTTAGCCTGAAGGACATTTGCTAACTTAAGAACAAAATGAGCAGTGGTACATAAATGTTAAGATATTATCTCAATTTATTTTATTTGGTAGTTTAAAATAACTTGAATCATGCTGCTGGTTTCATGGAACCTAATGTTAGCCACTTCTCTTTAACAGCTTTATGGAATATAATACCATAAAATTCACCTATTCGAAGTGTACAATTTAATGTTTTTTAACTAGATTCAGAGTTGTGCCAATATCATCAAAATAAAATTTGGTACGTTTTCATTACCTGAAAAAGAAATCCTGTACCATTACCAGTCACTCACCCCCCATTCACTCCAACTCCAGCCGAGGCAGTCTCTAATCTATTTTCTGTCTCTGTGGATTTGCCCTCTCTGGGCATTTCAAATAAATGAGACCTTATAATTTGTGGTCTTCTGTGTCTTGATTCATTCACAAAGTGTGTTTTCAAGGTCCATCTATGTTGTAGTATGTATCAATCATCACTTCATTCCTTGTTATTGTCAAACAATATTCAGCCGTGTGGATAGATCATATTTTGTTTACCCCTTCATTTGATGGACATTTACAGTGTTTCCAACTTTTATCTACTATGAACAATATTGCTGTGAACATTTGCCTACAACTGTTTCTGTGAACATATGTTTCATTTCTAGGAGAGGAATAACTGATTAATACGATTAATCTGTACTTACCTTTTTAAAAAATTTTTATTTTATTGCATTTTAGGTTTTGGGGTACATGTGAAGAACATGCAAGATTGTTGCATAGGTACACACGTGGCAGTGTGATTTGCTGCCTTCCTCCCCATCACCTACATCTGGCATCTCTCCCCTTGCTATCTTTCCCCAGCTCCCCAGCCCCACAGTCCCTCCCTATTTCCCCCCAACTGACCCCAGTGTGTAGTGCTCCCCTCCCTGTGTCTATGTGTTCTCATTGTTCAACACCCGCCTGTGAGTGAGAACATGCGGTGTTTGATCTTCTGCTCTTCTGTCAGTCTGCTGAGAATGATGGTTCCCAGGTTCATCCATGTCCCTACTTACCTTTTTTAAGACTGCTAAGCTGTTTTCTAAGAGGTTGCACCATTTAATATCTCCACCATTAAGATACGTGTTACAATTTTTCCATGTCCTTGACAATTGTATTTCTATTTTATTATAGCATCCTACTAGGTGTGAAGTGGTATTTCATTGTGATTTTGATTTGAATTTCCGTAAGGACTAATAGTGTTGAGCATCTTTTCATGCACTTATTGGCTATTTACTATATTCTTTACAGAAATGACTATTCAGATTGTCTGTTTTAATTGAGTTGTCTTTTCATTCCTGAGTTGTGTTGTTTTAAAGATATATTCTGGATATAATGCCCTTATCTGTTATATAATTTGCAAATATTTTCTCCTATTTTCTGAATTGCTGTTTCATTTTCTTGAAGGTATCCTTTGAAATATAAAGTTTTAATTTTTATTAAGTGAATTTATCTATTTTTTGTCTTTTGCTATTTGTTTTTGTTGTTATAGCTAAGAAACTATTGTCTAATCCAAGGCAGGAAGAGTTGCGCCTGTATTTTCTTTTAAGCGTTTTATAGTGTTTGATCTTACCTTCAGGTTCATGATTTTAAGTTCATTTTTGTGTATGGTATGAGGTAGGATTACAACAGATAACTACAGATATAAGTTCATAGTTTTCTGTTTTTGTATTATATTTGTCTAGTTTTAATATCAAGCTCATAAATGAATTGGGACATAATTCTTCATCTGCTATTTTTCCAAAGAGATTGAGTAAAATCGATGTTAAATCTTCTTTAGATGTTTGAAGGACTTCCCTGTAGAATTACCTGGTTCTGGAAATTATTTTTATAAAGTTTCTAAATTACAAATTCAATTTCTTTGATGCTTGGTTGCAATATTGATTATTTCATCTTGATTGATCTTTGTAAGTTTGGTTTCTGAGGGATGGGTTTATTTCTTGTAAATTATTGAATTTATGAGAATAAAGATATTCATATTTTGTCATATGTTATTTTTAATGGCTGTAATGTCTGAAGTGACATGTCCATCTCAGTTTTTATATTGGTAATTTGTGTTCTTTCTCTATATACTTTGTCACATTTGCTATAAGTTTATCAACTTATTGATTTTTTTTGAAGAACCAACATTTGGTTTTAATGATTTTCTCTTGTGTTTTCTATTTTCAACTTTGTTCATTTTGCTACCATCTTTATTACTCATCCCATCTCAGTGCTTTTGGTTTAGTTTGAAACTTATTAATTTCAGATGTTTTCTCTTTTTCTAACAAAATCATTTAGTGCTATAAATTTCCTTCTCAGTAAGCCTTTGATCTGTGTGTTTTACTTTTCGTCCAGTCTGCTTGCACTGGTAGCACTGAGTGGGTGGGGTCGTCTTGAACCCAGCAGGGGATGAAACAATTTTCCCTGAAGATGACTTGTTTTCCTGCAGTCCTAATAATTGATCCGTTTTTACCTTGGTAAAACTTGCCTGATTTGTCAGAGGAACACTTTTACATTTCTAGAAGAAATCATCCTACTTGATTGCTAGACTGAAAGTCAAAATACTGGCTCTGAGTGGCCTTCAACTATTGACAGGGGGTACAAGAAAACTTGTAGCAATGCAGTTTCTCCCAGAGCAGCGTGTCTGCTTCTCCTAACCTTTCAGGGTTCTCCTTTGGCTGCGTATTGTACCTTTCCAGGGGCTGATAGCTGTGTCTAGTGGGGATAGAAGGGAAAAAAGTGTCCATGGCATGTTATTCAGATTAAAAAGTGCACAGTTAATTTTCTACAATTTTCTTTGTTTGGCTTTGGTATCAGGGTAATACTGGACTCAAATCCTGAGTTCAGAAGTGCCTCTTACTCTTTTTTTATGGGTGAAGATTTTGTGAGGATTAGTAGTAATTCTTTGAATGGTAGATTTCATAAGTGAAGTCATCTGGGTTTGAGCTTTTCTCTGTGGGATTCAATTTCTTCTAATGAATCTGTTTACCATTTCTTATAGCTTGTATATTTCTAGGATTTTCCCCCATTTCATCTAAATTTTCTAAATTGTTGGCATACAGTTTGTCATAGTATTGCTTTATAATACTTTTCACTTTCATGATGTTGGTAGTAATGCCCCCTCGTTTAATCCTGATTTTAGTAATTTGTGTCCTTTTTTTTTTTATTGAATCTAGTTAACGGTTTTTCAGTGTTGCTGACCTTTAATGAACTAACTTTTCATTTCACTAAATGTCTCTCATTTTTCAATTTTCTTTTCAATTAATTTGTGCTTCATTCTTTATTATTTTCTTCTGCCTGGTTTATTTTGGTATATTTTCTTTTCTAGTTTCGTAAGATGAAATGTTAGCTAAATGATTTAAAATATTTCTTCCTTTCTAATGTAGGCATTTATAAGTATAACTTTCCCTCAAGGCACTATTGTAGGTGTATCCCATAAGTTTTGGTAAGTTGTGTTTTTCTTTTTATTTATCTAAAAGTATTTTCTATTTTCCCTTTAATTTTTTAATCAATGCATTGGTTATTTTAAAAAGTGCTATTTAATTTCCATTGATATCTGAATTTCTCAAGTCTTTTCTGTTACTTATTTCTAATTTAATTCCATTGTGGTGAGAGAATATACTTTGTACTTATTGAGGATTGTTTTTATTATATATCATATTGTCTATCCTGGAGAATATTCCTGTGTGCTTGAGAAGGATGTGTATTCTGCTGCTGTTGGTTGGAGCGCTCTGCAGATGTCTCATAGGTCCTGTAGGGTTTACAGTGTTGCACACATCTTCTGCATTCTGGTTGATCTGCCTAGTTGTTCTAATGATTACTGTGCGATGCTGAAGTCATCAGGTATTAATGTTAACTTGTCTATTCTTCCCTTTAATTCTGTCAGTACTAGGGGGCTCTGTTGTTGAATGCGTATGTATTTATAAATGTTACATCTTCCCGATATGTTTATAATTATAAATTGTCTTTCTTTATATCTAGTAATATTTGTTGTTTCATTTTTATTTCTTTATTTTTGAGATGGAGTTTCACTCTGTTGCCCACACTGGAGTGCAACGGCGCAATCTCGGCTCACTACAACCTCTGCCTCCCGGGTTCAAATGATTCTCCTGCCTCAGCCTCCTGAGTAACTGGGATTACAGGCATGCACACCAACGCCCGGCTAATTTTTGTATGTTTTAGTAGAGATAGGGTTTTGCCATGTTGGCCACTTTGGTCCCAAACTCCCAACCTCGGGTGATCCGCTCACCTCGGCCTCCCAAAGTGCTTGGATTACAGGCGTGAGCCACTGTACCCAGCCTGTTGTTTTAAAGTTTTTATAAGTTGTTAAAAAGCATTATGTGTATAATTGTATTGTGTGCCTATATCACATGGAAATGCAATGTATTGGAAAATGATAGCTCAAGAGGAAAAAGAGGGGACCAAAGCTGCACTGCAGTAAGGGAGACAGCAGGTGATAATGCAGACCCAAGCTAGGAAATAGAGTACTAACAATTCTCCCTCACTCTTTGTCTCTATGTGTGATATTTCTATAGCCACACACAGAGAGAGACATATCTATATTTCTATAGCCACTCCAGCTCTCTTATAATTGCTATTTGCGTGGCTTGTATTTTCCCACCCTTTTGCTTTCACCCTATTTGTGTCTTTTAATCTAAAGTGTATCTGCCGAAAACAGCATAGTTGGATCTTGTTTCTTTATTCAGTTTAAAATTATGCTTTTTTAATGGGATTGCACAATTCACTTATATTTGATGTTATTACTGATCTGATTGCGTTGACATCTGTCATTTTGCTTTTTGTTTTCTATGTCTCATGTTTTTTCTCATTCCTCTGTTCCTTATTTACTGGCTTCTTTTGCATGAGGTGAATCTTTTCTTGTGTAAGATTTCAATGTCTAATAAATTTTTATTTTATAATTGTTATTAATTTTTTAATTAATTGAACTCATGCTTACAAGATACAACTTAACTTATCAGAATCCACCTTCAGTTTACATTAATTATGTTTCAGCAATATTTTATGTATTTTAAGGGAAGCTGAAGAAAGAACACACACACACACAGACAGAAAGAGAGAGAGAGAGAGAGAGAGAGAGAAAGAGTGAGGGAGAATTGTTAGTACTCTATTTCCTAGCTTGGGTCTGCATTATCATCTGCCGTCTTCCTTACTGCAGTGCAGCTTGGGCCCCATCTTCTTCCTCTTGAGCTATGATTTTCCTATATATTGCATTTTCATACGATATAGGTACACAGTACAGTTATACACATAATGCCCTAAAAATTTTTTAAAAAATGTTAAGTAAAAGCCATTCAGGACATAGGTGTAGGCAAGGACTTCATGACCAAAACACCAAAAGCATTGACAACAAAAGCCAAAATAGACAAATGGGACCTAATCAAACTCCACAGCTTCTGCACAGCAAAAGAAACAGTCATTAGAGTGAATCAGCAACCAACAGAATGGGAAAAAATTTTTGCAGCTTAACCATCTGACAAAGAGCTGATATCCAGAATTTACAAAGAACTAAAACAGATTTACAAGAAAAAAACTAACAAGCCCATTCAAAAGTGGGCAAAGGATATGAACAGATACTTTGCAAAAGAAGACATACATGAGGCCAACAAACATATGAAAAAATGCTCATCATCACTGGTCATCAGAGAAATGCAAATCAAAACTACATTGTGATACCATCTCACGCCAGTTAGAATGGCGATCATTAAAAAATCTGGAGACAACAGATGCTGGAGAGGATGTGGAGAAATAGGAACAGTTTTACACTGTTGGTAGGAGTGTAAATTAGTTCAATCATTGTGGAAGACAGTGTGGCAATTCCTCAAGGACCAAGAAATAGAAATTCCATTTGACCCAGCAATCCCATTACTGGGTATATATCCAAAGGATTATAAATCGTTCTACTATAAGGACACGTGCACACGAATGTTCATTGCAGCACTGTTTACAATAGCAAAGACCTGGAACCAACCCAAATGCCCATCGACGATAGACTGGACAGGGAAAATGTGGCACATATACACCATGGAATATTATGCAGCCATCAAAAACGATGAGTTTGTGTCCTTTGTAGGGACATGGATGAACCTGGAAAACATCATTCTCAGCAAACCGACAGAAGAGCACAAGATCAAACACCGCATGTTCTCACTCATAGGCAGGTGTTGAACAATGATAACACATGGACACAGGTTAGGAAGCACTACACACTGGGGTCAGTTGGGGGGAAATAGGGGAGGGACGGTGGGGGGTGGGGAGCTGGGGAGAGACAGCAAGGGGAGAGATGCCAGATGTAGGTGATGGGGAGGAAGGCAGCAAATCACACTGCCACGTGTGTACCTATGCAACAATCTTTCATGTTCTTCACATGTACCCCAAAACCTAAAATGCAATAAAATAAATGGGAAAAAAAAGAAAAAAATAAAATAAAATATAGCATTTATACTATTTTCTATGTAATTATCTTTAATGATACTATTTGCTTTTTGCATAGATTCAAATTACTCTCACATGTCACTCATTTCCAACCTGAAGAACCTCCTCTGTATTTCTTGTAAGGCAAGTCTGCTAGGAGTACATTCTCCCAGATTTTGTTTATGTGGTGTATTAATCAGCTTGGGCTGCCATAAGAAAATACCACAGGCTGAAAGGCTTAAACAACAGCATTATTTTTTCACAGTTTTGGATGCTGGAAGTTCAAGATCAAAGTCTGACATGGTCAGTTTCCAGTGAGGGATTTCTTCCTGGCTTGCAGATGGTTGCCTTCTCAAGGTGCTCTCACTCACACACACACACACACACACACACACCCATAGAGAGAGAACAAGAGAGAAATAGAAGAAGAGAGAAAGAGAGAGGGAAAGAGAGAGAGAGTGGGAGTACACATTTTGGTCTCTTCTTATGCAGGCGTGAATCCTATAGAGTAAGGGTCCTCTTTTAATCTTAATTATCACCATAAAGATTTCATTTCCAAATATAGTCACATTGCAAGATGGGGCTTCAACCTATCACTTTGTTTTAGCTTCATTTTGAAGTAGTTTAGTGTACATAAGAGCCCTGATTGAGTTTTTTTCCCCCTTTCCTTTTGGCACTTTGAATATGTCATCTTACTGATTTTTGGTCTGCATTTTCTCTGATTTGGAGTTAGCCATTAAGTTTACTGGAATTATCTTGTTCATAATAAGTCATCTTCTCTTGCTGCTTTCAAGATTTATTTTTGGCTATAATGTGTTTAGGTCTGGCTCTCTTTGTGAGGAGGTTCCTGGGTATGTTAAAGAATGTTTTGCATGAATTTGGTATGTTGATGGCAATTATTTCTTTGAACATTTTAAATTCTCCTTTATTTCAACTTTGGGGACTCTGTTATTTTCACACTGGTATGCTGAATGTCCAATATTTCTCTATCTGTCCATTTTCTTTCATTCTTTTCCTCTCTGTTGTATAATATTTATAGTTTATATTTTTCAGTATTTTGTTTCTTCCTTCTGTCAGCTCAAATCTATTATTGAGCCTTTCTAGTAAAATTTTTATTTGGGTTATTATGTTTTCAACTCCAGAATTTCCATTTTGGTCTATTGTAATTTATATCTCTTTATTGACCTTCTTTATCTAATGAGATATTGTCATCATAACTTTTTAAAATTAATTAAACATAATTTTCTTTAATTCTTTGCATATATTTATGATAGCTATTTATGTCTTTGCCTGATAAGACCAACATCTGGACCTCCTCAAAAGTAAAGTCTATTGGCAGCTTTTTTCTTCTTGTGTATGCACTGAATTCTCTTCTTTGTATGTCTGGTAATTTTTTGTTGAAAACCACTAAAGGAAATATATTGTAATAACTCTAGATACTAATCCCCTCTTCCAAGCTTGTTGATGTTGTTTGCTTCTTTATGTGTTAATTATTTGGCTGTAGTGGTTCAGCAATGGCTATTTCCCTTCAAGTGTGCTGTGCGTGATGTCATGCTCAAATTTTTCTTCTTTATTTTTATCTCAAGCCTATCTTCCTTGGACCTGTCACATGTTTGGCTGCCAGCCTCTAATTGGTTCAAGGTGGTGCTTAAGCCCTCTGAGCTAATAAGTGCCCCTCCCTTTTATCATAACATCTGTATGTGGCTTGGAGACTTCTAAAAGTCTGTTGAGGAATCTTGTGAGTTTCCTTTACATTCAGCTAAGGACTTTTATCTCAAAAGTTGTCTCTCCAGTCCTCCTCAGATGGAAGATCCTTGATTATGCACAGAGTTCCTGACCACCAGCGATGACTGGAAATTTGTTTTAGCTCTCTTTGTCTCTTTCTTTCCCTGCTCTCCCTGATAAATTTATGGCTAGTCTCTTTCTGTTGCTGTTACATTAAGCTGTTAGACTTCACTAATTGATAGCTGACTTCAACCACACCTAGGATAAAATTTACTCCATACTCTGATCCACTTGAAGCCAGGCCCCTTGACAGCAGCAGGGTGTTAATGACATTGAGCTTGTTCTGACCTTCCTTTGAGTGGAGCCTCTGCTGTATGGAGCTGAAGCGGGAAGCCGGAGGGTGGGGGTGGTGCTTACTCTCCATGGCTGCCCCATGTGTATTCTCCTTATGAATCAGGAACTATGGAGTGTGCTGTTGGACAGGTGAAAACTGGTGTCTTCTGGGTACTATCCATTATAAATTTTCTGTATCCCAGAACCAACGAGACTAGCATCTAGTGGTTTTCTAGACTTCAAGCCTATCTAGAATACCTTTATCTCAGAAAGCTGGAAGGGAGAAGAGTGGCTCTTTTTTCTTTAACCAATCCCACCAAAGAAGCTCCCAGATACAGAGGCATATGTAAAAAGGAGATTGAATTTTTCAACCGTTGCCCTGTCCAATCTTACTTACTTAATGGAAGCTGGGGACAGGGAAATGCGTGTTGCCACTGACTGCTACCCTCCACTAAATACAGATTGTCTGTAGCAGGGAGCTGTGCGAAATGTGATTTGCTGGTGTTCACTGGCTTCTAGAAAGTTAGGGGAAATGAGAACTATGACTTTGCTGACAAGACCACTGTGATAACTCGGCCACATGCCAGAAATATGGGGGAGGAGGTGGGTGCGGTCTCTAGAACAAATGCCCAGCCTTCTGCTGAGAGAGTCCATGGATTTTGTCGAATACATGCTTCTCAATTTGCTTCAAGTCTTTTGATCAATCTGCACATACTTTGAATAATTGTCTACTAATTTTCATAAGCTTAGCAGGTGCCTCTCTAGACTGAGAGCTTTTCTAGGGCTCTTTGCACCACCATTCTGGAAGTCCTGCCTTCATGCCATTAATTTTTGAGTACTGACTGCTCCATCCTACAAAATTGGAGAAAATAATACTTTATCTCCATGTGTTGTTATTGTGACTGTTATATTAAATTATTTTTCACAATCATTGCTTCCCCTCACTGTACTATTATGCCAATATATTGCTTTATGGCACTAAATTTACTTTAACAAAAATCATTGTCAATAAGTAGAAACGGCAATTTCAGGTGACTTTGATCTTTGGCAAGGCTATAATTGGTCTACATGATACAATCAACAGATTGAATCATTATTTTATATGACAAACTTTATTCATTTTCCCCTCTCTTCAATTTAATTACCATAAAGCTTTTGATGGAAAGCACATTAGTATTCCAAGAATGATAATATAAAAATGTCCTAGTTACTGGAGAAGCTTTTAAAAAAGAAATGTGGAACAGAAGCATGGCACACAGTGTTGAGATGACAGTTTGGGAGGATGACAGAACTCAGATGCGAATGAAGAACTTGCCTGCTCTCTCAGCCTGGTCCATCTTACTCTGAGAACAGAAAGGTTGTTCCTATCCCTGTGTCTCACTATACCTTTGGGGGATGCAGTAAAAACTGTGCAATAGAGGGGTTCAGTGAGATCAGCAAGTATGTTTAACTTCTTCCTCTGGGTCAAGAAAGCTGAACTATGGCATAATGAGGCATGGGGGTGGCAGAGAGAATAGATTATCAGAGTCACAGGGTCTGAAAAATAGGAGGAGGCATGATGGCCATCTAGCACATTTGATTTCTAACTTTTTAAAAAATCAGAAGTAACTTTTTTAAAAGGAAATCATAGAGGGAGCCCCGGTATATAAGTGTCACTGCTCTGGTAGCCATGGTGTTGGGGCAGATTCTGCCACCCTGATTTGCCCTTGCCTCCAGAGATGCCCAAGACAATACTACGAGTTTCTGGGCTGTTGAGAAAGCATGTGAAAACCTGATCAGAACCAATCTTTTTTTCTGTGAGTATGCAATGTTATAGTGTGGGGAGGCACCAAAAATGAAAAGACACCAACCCTGTGTCCATCCATTCTAACGCCATTATTGAATCTTGCCTGAGGAGTCAACTCCTTTCCTGAGCAAACCCTATGTTTGAACTTGTAGACCCTTTATAAGCAATTACAAAGACTTCCCCAAGGCTATTTTATATAAATGCATAAGAACTAGAAACTGAGCCTTTGGCTAGCATTTACATGGGTTGCAGTCAGCAACATACCTCCTCTCCTAATACTTGCAAATCTGATTAGTGCCTAGAGAGAATGAGGTGCATTAAAAATGAAAGTAACACGAGGGTGGAGAAGGGTCTCTTGGCTGCGTTGTTTATCTCTGAGTCACTGAGAGGAGCTCCCTTTACAAAGGGAGCACATCATGATGTCTCTACATCTTCCCTGGCCTCCTTTTGAGATGCAATTTATGTCCTGCGATGAGACCCACCAAGGCTGGGGAACTGACCTCGCAGCAGACATTAGACAGTGGCTCACTGGACCAGCAAGCTGAATTAAGGGGCTGCCAAGAAGAGGATCTGCAGCTAGTGAACTACTCTATGGGACCCAGTCACCTGGTGTGACCCTCCACGAGCACTATTTTGGCAGAAGAATGATCCACAAGTTCATGCAGCAACAGCTGGCATCATCAGAGTTTATCAGGGCCCAGTGGGAACAGGAAGACAAGGCACATCACCTAGAGACCAGCAGACACCAGCTAAAGCCCAGAAGAAGACTGGGGATTTCTTCCCTGCCCTTCTCCACATTGCCTTAAAGATACAGAAGCTTCTTGGCCTCATAAACCTGGACACCTTCTTAGGGAAACATTCAAGGAAGCCTGGGAGACTAAACATTTCTATTTGAAGAAAAACGGTCAGAGGGACTGCATAAATTACTATGTTGCAGTCAACTGTAAATGGCCAAGGACTAAGAGCAAATACTCAACACACACACAGACATGCACCTGCACATATCCTGATACACATTTTAACCACAGGTGGAGGCTGGAGCTTTGGCCAGTAGAGGAGATGTCCATCTTCAGAGCTGCCTACAGCTTGCCTGACAGAGAGGTCAGGCCAGAGGCTGCCTGAAGCTCATGGAAGCTGGGCCAGGTATGGGCCAGGTAGAAAGGCTTTTTCAAAGGGATGTTTCCTCAACGAGGAGGCCAACCAGATGGAGGACGCAGTCACACTGATTCAGAGCCTTTGTAGGTGGGAATGCCATGGAATACATCTGAAGGAACTTGAAGCTTCAAAGAAACCATCATCCAAAATCTCTGCCCTTTTCCTTCTTCTTTCGTGGCTAATTTCTATGTCATAGATTAATAGTCTGAGTAAGTCTCAGTCTTTACATGTCTCTCAGTAATTTCTGAAAGTTGTTGGCCATGAGCACTGCAACTATTCCTTCTTCTCTACCCCTCTTTCTTCTTGTTCTCTCATTCCTGTTAAGTATGGGTATGCTTTTGAAATTGTCCCACAGATTCTGGACATTCTGTTCTGCGTTTTTCATTCTCCCTGCTTCTGTTTTGGATTAAAGAGTTTCTCTTGAGCTACCTTCAAGTTCAGTGACTCCTCCTTGGCTGCATAAAGTCTCCGTGATGAGCCCATCAAAGACATTTTTCATTTTTGCTACAATGCTTTTGATTTCTACCATTTCCTTTTGCTTCCAGTTTTTTCATTTTCTTCTCTCTGTTAATATCACCCATCTGGTCTTGCATGTTGTGCACAGTTTTTTTATTAGAGTCCTTACCATAGCTGCTATAGTTATTTTAGATTCCCTGTCTGATAATCCTACCAGCTGTGTCCTACATGAGTCTGGGTCTAATGATAGCTTTGTCTCTTCAGACTGTGTTTTTTCTTGCCTTTTAGCCCTCCATGCAACTTTATGTCAAAAGCTGGACATGATGTATTAGGTTACAGGAAGTAAGGTCAAAGGCCTTTTGTGTGAGAGTGTATGTGACTCTGGCTGGAGCTGGGCATGCCAGGGACATTCCTCTCCTGCCCCTGCCAGGGCTATCAGGGCATCTTGTTGGGAGCCTCACCATGAGAAACTTGGTGGGGGTAACTGGAGAGAAAGCCTGGGAAATGTCCCCCCAACCAGTGACAGTGGGGCAAGGACCCTTTAGAATTTTCTCACCATCATGCTAATCTGTACGTGGCCTCCAGCAATTTATCAAAAATTACAAGTAGATAAATGTTTCTATGAAGTTAGGGCTCCACTGACTTCTCACGTAGGTGCAGAAGCCCAGGTGTGCTGTCTCTCTAGATGTGTCTGACCCCACAGATTTCAGGGTGAAGGTTTGCCCTAGACCTCGGGCCTCTCCTGGGCCCAAGAAAGTTGCTGATTTTCACCTTGTCAAACCTTTTCCCATCCTAAGGACTAACATAATGACTTCCAAGCTTTTACCTTGTTGGAGCTGTGACGGGAAGTTTAGTCATAATCATTTTAACCAAATGCATTCATCCTGGTGGGGTCTGCTGAAATGAGGCTAACTTACTGTTTGCACTTTTTCCTCAAAAATGGGGAAAACCCCATCAGGGCCATTGCAGCTGACTTGACAGGGCAATCACACTAGGAGTAAGAATGAGCTGCCCATCTCAATTATTCCAACATTAATTAGGAAGGAAACAGAACGCCAGCAGGAATTTGCCTAAAGCAATTGACTACTTGTCTCAAGATTTCTAAGGCAGTCATAAAAAGTGGAAAGTCCCAGGTTTTGAAACCAGACAGACTTGAATTATTAATAATAGCTCTTCCCTTCACTGGTTGAGTTCCCACTAGAAGTCAGTTTCTTCATTTTTAAATAGAGGGTAACAGTCTGTACCTTCCAGTTTTTTCAAGGATTAAAAGGGAGCATCTATTTAAAGCCACTGCACAGTGACTGCCACTCAGAAAGGGATTGGGGACCTGAGGCTGTCAGCACTGCCTGTGTCTTTCTTCGGCCGCTGCAGCCTCTCGTCCTGGGCATCAGCCTCTGTAGAGTGGAACAGGGTGCCCGGCCTCACTTTGCTGACGCCCTCGGCTGCCCTCTCTGCACATGCACGTCTGTGCTGCAGAAACTGGTACACTGCAGGTCAGCTTCGAGTGCTTGAGGGTGTTTTACTTCCTAATTAGTGAAGTTAAATTACTGGCAGATCGAATGTCTCATTACCTTTTATTCATTACTGGCTTCTAATTATTCTGAATTGTTTCTTAATTAGAGTCTGTCCAGTGGAAAATAGATGTGAACAGAGTGAGACACAGGACAGACCTGTGGGGTGAAATGGAAAGTGGAGGGTCCCTTAGAGACGGTCTTTGTCACCAGTGGGGACGCTTCATTGAGATGTTCTATTTCCCTTCCAGGGCCTGTTCAGGCCCAATTCTCTAGCCCCTGAGAAAATACCACACTCCATGGCTCTCAGGGAGGACAAGCCACGGCCTATTGGGAGGCATTCTTAGCAAACTTCCAGTCCTGGCAGGAAGCCTCCCTGGTGAAGGGATGAACAGAGCCTGTGGCAGTGCTGTCTCCTTGCCCAGGGTCTCCTCCATGTCTCCTCTCTCAATCCTTCTGCACATTTAAGATTCTGTTCTTACCAGGGACCCAAGGTGTTTCTTATGACATCTCATTGCTAATGGTCAATAAGAGGTTATTTCCCTTCTACAGAAATGCAAGCTATCATTTTAACACTATGCATCACAAAAGTTTAGTTTACTCTAGAGAAATTAATCTTAGAAAATAATGACAAATACAGACAAAATTTAAGCCCAAAGAGAATGTTATGGATTGAATTGTGTCCCTCCAAAATTCATACACTGATGTCCTAACCCCCAGTACCTCAGGATGTAACTTTATTTAGTGATAGGACCTTTGCAGAGATAATCAAGGGAAAAATTGGCCATTAGGATGGGCCCTAAACCAACATGACTGCTGTCCTTATAAAAATGGGGAATTTGGACACACAGACAAGGTGAAATGAAGAACTGCAGAGAGAAGACAGCCATGCACAGACAAAGAGAAATGCCCGGGGTGGAGCATTGGCTCCCAGCCCTTGAAAGGAGCAATCCCGCTAACATCTTGGTCTTGTTCTTCTGGCCACCAGAACTGTAAGATAATGCATTTCTATTTAAGCTGCCCAGTCTGCAGCACTTTTTGACTAAAGCCCTTGACAACTAATACAGACAGACACAGCAGTACAGATCAGGCCTAAATGTATGCTGGTGGGCAATGACTCAGTTAATGTGGAATAGGCACTTAATTAAAATATGTGTTTACAAAGAGGTATCAATAACATAAAAACATGACAAGTGAAAACAAGCTAAAATTTTTAGGCAGAATGGTCACCATACATAAACCAGACAAAAAAACCTGCTGAGGAACGTCACTCGGGGAAGTGTCCAATCACACTAGTAATCGAAGATTGCAGTTTTAAACAACAGTGAAACACATCTGCCAAATTGGATTTTTAAATCAAACTATGTAATACTGAGTAGGTCCATGAGAAGACTTTTCTCTCAGGCTGCTGGAGGGAGTAGGAGTTGGTATAATGTTTCTGGGAAAGAACTTGGCTAAAAATGGAAGAACTTTAACAGTTTTTGTGCTTTATAGGCCAATATCTTCAATTTCTCAGAATTTATACTACGGAGATTATCAGAGTTTGGAAGAAAGATTAAGGTATAGTATTTTTTTTGTGCAGGAATACTCATGATAGGAAAACAAACAGATGTAACAGAAGTGCCCCGGGATGGAAGCTATGATGTGGTACATCAACTCTGTGTAATCATGTGTCATCAAACAACTAAAACTAATCAGAATGCATTGCTGCTTTCACGAAATTAAAAAAAACAGTGAAGATATTTATAAAGAAATGGAACAAGATTTTATACAAACTATCTTTATAGGAATGTTTGTCGTTTTAATTCATTATTTTCTTATTCTACCTGTAATTTTAAATTAAAACACATATTACTTTATAAAATGAATAATTTAATCATCTTGAAAGCTAGGGACTGACAGCCTCATCAGGAAGGTGTGATTGTGTTTGGGGCGGGGGGTCGTAGATAAGGAGTTTTCCAGTATTCCTGAAATCAGTCATGTTGTTGCATGCGTTTATTTTCCTTTTGGGACCTCAAGTAGAAATAACTAGTTGAGCAGCAAAAGCAGAGTTGCTTCACTAGGGGAAAAGATTAACAAGCAGGAGCGCAGAAATCTTGGACAGAATGTGAAGCAGAAGAGAGTGACATCCTAGTTTACCAATACTTGTGAGGTACTCTAGGGGGCCTGTGTCAATCATGGCGACCAGCCTGCAGGAGATGACCACAGTCCATGGGAGACACAGCCCAAGTCTGACCGCCTGGAGGAGGCTGCACTGGAGAAGCATAGCTCCAGTAACCCCTCGGCTCTTAGGCCCATGCACTTTGCCAGCTCACTGTAAAGGGAGGATCAGAACGTGCGCCTACTGAGCAGTGGTTCTCAACAGTTTTGGTAGAAGATTCCCTTCAGGCTCTTAATATTACTGACCATACCTAAGATCTTGTCTATCAGTGTTTTCAGTATTAGAAATTTAAACTGAGATGTATTAATATATTCATTCATTATTTATTTAAAAATAAAAAAGAACCATTTGATAGTAACATAAATTATACGTTTTATAAAAAATTAACTATATTTTATTAAAAAGAAGGAACTAGTGAGAAAACTGGCATTGCTTTACCCTTTTGCAAATCTCTTTAATGCCTGGCTTAATGGAAGACAAATAAGTTCTACCTGGTTTGCCTGTGTGTGCAGTCCATTGAGACAGCACATGCTGTGTAATTTCTAGAAAACCCTGCTCTACAGCTACGAAAACATTTTTTAAAGACACAATTTCTTGGTGTTGCTATGAAAATGATTTTGAACTCATGGAGTTATCAAAAGGATTTGGGGAACCCCTAAGCGTTCCTAGACCAGAAACTTTGATAACCACTGCTATCACCAGAGGTAGAAAAACTGAAATGTGGAATTGTTCAAAAACCCAGTCCTGATTCCCTAGAATGAACTCAGCCAGCCTTCAGGAATCTTGCCCTCTTCCTTCCCCAGCATATGGAATCACTGAATCAGGTAGCCTTGGAGAACGAAAAGCATACCACAGGTGAGTAAGAATTACTAAAAGTAGGAAATAAACCAGATCCTACATGGAATGAAGCATGCGTAAGAGCCTGGGTTTCAAAATGGGAACACACAGCAACTGCTGTAGAAGTGCCAGACTGTGGCTCAGAGTCAGGGGCTGCTACAGTCCTCAAGGTGTTTAACAGGTGAGCTGCCGTCCTCTTTAGAGGATCAAGGGACAACAGACAAGAATTTCTCCAAGGAACATCAGGGTGTTGTGTGTGGGTTTGGAAAGTTAGGACTGTGGCTCATGCAGTTGGTAACACCCTGAGGTCAGGGGAGTCAGCCTTGGAAGACAGCCTTCAGTCCGATCCCCTGGTGAGTCCGTCTTGCGACTCCTATCTGTCAGGAGGGAAAGATGGGTCTTCTCATACCAAGACAGATGATGTTATCAACCAGCCAACATGTGTGGAAAACCACATCATAAAGCAGTGGCATCCACACCAACCAGAATTTAAGCATTTTTTCAACAAATACCTATTGATCAACAATCATGTGCCAATATAGATACGATATACTTTATCTGACCATTTTCCTATAAGGAATATTTGGGTAGTTTTAAATGCTATTGACTACTATCTTTCCCACTAAAATGAATCTCTTTGTAAAAATAATAGTTCACATTATTAAATATTTACAAAGCATCAGGCATTGTTCCAAACTTTTTATACACATTTGAAAAATTAAATCATTTTCATAAATTGACAAAGATTGTATATATTTATGGCATACAACATGATGACTGGAACAGCTAAATAAAGCAACTAATGTATTCATGACCTCACATGCTTATAATTTTTTTGTGGCAAGAGCGTTAAAATCTACTCTTAGTAAATTTCAGACATACAATACATTGTTATTAACTATAGTCATCATGTTGTATGAGAGATCTCTTCAACTTATCCCCCACGTCTAACTGAAATTTTGTGTCCTGTGGCCAGCAGCTCCTGAATCTTCACCCCGCCCCTCTTCCAGTCACTGGTAACCACCATTCTACTCTCTGCTCCTAGGAGTTTGACTTTCTATCCACCTATAAGTGAGATCATGTGATATTTGCCTTTACGTGCCTGGCTTATTTCATCCAGCATAGTGTCCTCTAAGTACCTCCATGTTGCCACAAATGACATGATTTTCTTCTTTTTAAGGTTGAATATTATTGAAGTGTGTTTTTTTTCTTTCTCAATTAATCTTTTGGTGAACACTTTGGTGGATTTCATGTCCTGAGCTATTGTGAATAGTGCTGCAATGAACATGGGCGTGCAGACATCTCTTTGAGATCCTGATTTCATTTCCTTTAGATATAAACACAGGATTGGGACTGTTGGATCATATGGTTATTTGATTTTTAATATTTTGAGGAATTACTATATTGTTTTCCATAATGGCTGCACTAATTTACATTCCTGCCAGAAGTGTTCCAGTGTTTTCCTTCCCCACATCCTCACCAACACTTATGTTCTGTCTTTTTGATAATCATTGTTTTAACCAGTATGGGGTATTATGTCATTGCAGTTCTGATTTGCATTTCCCCGAAGATGAGTGATGTTGAACATTTTTTCATATGCATGTTGGTTATTTTTATGTCTTCTTTTGATAAATATCTGTTTGGCTCTTTGCCCATTTTCTACTGGGTTATTTGTTAAGTCTCATGGCTTTTTGGGAGTTTGGTGTTAGAGCCATTTGGACATGTTTTTGTAGATAGATCTGTGTGTAAGGATCCTTGCTATAAGAGTAACTTCTGGATGTAAAAGCCATGCAAATTTTAAATTTGGTAAATTTGGCAAATTGTCTTTAAGATATTTATATGAATTTACTTTTGTACAAACAATAACAATTCATACAGATTTACACTTTTGCCAAGAAGAGGTGCTAGCTCCAATTTTTCTTCCAGTACTGAATTGATACCCATATTCTTTTAAATTTTCATCTATCTGGTCAGATAAAATATATCACTCTGGTTTAAATTTTTATTTTAAAATTATTCATAAAATTGTATTGTATTTTCAAGTGTTTATTGGCCATTTGTGGTTTTATATATGTAAATTGTCCCTTCATGGCCACTACCAATATCTCTATTTTTTGTTTGTTGTTACATAGGCATTACTTATACACCATGCATATTAACTCCTTGTTTACCATGGGTGTTGCCAATATTTTTTTCCAGGTTGTCACTAACTCATTTATATGATGGTTTTTGCAGTACTAAACATTTTAATAATTATGAAGTCAAATCTTGCCACCTTTTTCTTTAATAGCTTATCTTGGCTGTATTTTGTGCTTAAAGTTTTAAGATTGCATTTAATTATTATTTTATTCTAAATGCATCTTTTTCTTTTACAAAAAAATCGTTAGTACTTTATAGTTGGAGAAATGCATTTTCTAAGCATTTGCACACTCAGATTAGCTGGACTGAGATCGCAGGTCTCTTTATAGCATGAGGCTCATCTGTATTTGATTAGAGTTGATGGGCCAGCCTCCGCTGGACTGATGGTTTCATGAGTCCATCCACAGTTCCTAATAACCTTTTTGTTGAATATTGTCAGACAGGATGACTGATGTTATCATCACAGTGTTATAAATTCGAAAATGTACTCTTAGATGTGTTTTTGACTACACACCTACCCTATCTCTCAGGAGAAATGTTCACTCCCCTTGGTTAGACACAAACATTCTTCAGGGAAAGTACAGCCACACTCTCCTCCCTCTCAGCAGCCACTGTGCTGGGACAAGGTGCACAGGTAGTCTATGAGCACGTTATTCAATCTTTCTTCCAGGATAGGCCTAAAATCATTGGATGTCAGGTTCCACAGGCCCCCAGCTGGGTCCAATGCAGAGCGCTGGAGATGCAGGCCTGGAAGGGGCCTCCAGGGGCTCATTTCCATGGGAACCAAGTGAAGGCTTTGGTTCTGGTCAATGCATTTTTTTTCCTGTCAAAACTACCACAATTTTATTATGCTCTGCCCCTTGCCTCCCCTGAAGCCATACCACACTTCACCCATGCCCGGCCTTAGTGAGACATCTCTGCATTTCCAATTATGGGCCAGATAGCTTTCCAGTTAGAAGGGCACCCCTCATAACTTAGGAGACCCCATTGTGCCTGTGTATAAATGAATTACTGAAGAAAAGAATTTGAAGCAACAGAAGCCCCATTTCTCCAAATGAGGCTCTGTTCTCAGCCTGCAGTATCAGCCAGACGTTCAGAAAGACAGTGAAACTCGGGATAAATGGAAGTAATTTACTTGCAAGAGATTTCCATCAACTGTAGTTGGGTTAGAGGAAACTTGGCCCAAGCTATTTCTTTTAGCCCAAGGCTTAGAAATTTTGTCATCTTGTTTACCTAGTGAATGAGGCTACCATGGAACTGGAGTGAAATATATAACCAGAAGTCACTCAGAGTATAAGCTGAATTATAAATTTGGAGTGGTAGAATGTAGGGGTCAGCAAGTGGATAATGAGGCAAGAAGCATATTTGCAGAGAAAAGGCTTGAAAGATGCTCTCTATTATTCATTTGTATTTGGTGTCCACTACCTCACATTTTGCACTGTTTAATTTTGAATTAATTTTAGGTTTACGGAAGGGTTGTAAAGATAATGCAGGGAGCTCCTGTCTTCCTTCACCCTCTTTCCCTCACATTCGCATCTTATGTAACCATAGCACATTTATCAAAACTAATAAATTGAAATCAACATAACACCATGAGCTAAATTCTAGATGCTTTTCATAATTTTGCTGTAATGTTTACTTGTCCCTTCTGGGAAAAGATCCACTGCAGAATACCATGTTGCACTCGCTCACTGTGTCTCCTTAGTCTCTTCCAGTCTGTGACTGTTTCCGTGTTTTCCCTTGCATTTTATGACCTTGCCAATTTGAAGAACAGCCGTGGTTAGAGATCTGGCTGTAGACAGCACCTCTGATGCTTCTCATGATTGGACTGTGTACCTTTCTCATCACATCATGTTGGGGGTACGTGACGTCAACCTGGTTTCCACTGTGATGTCAATATTGATATTTTGGTTAAGGAGGTTTTGGTCAAGATTTTCTTCACTTTTGTCCTCTCTTTCATTCTTTCCCTCCCTTCCTTCTTCCCTTCCCTTCCCTCCCCTTCCCTTCTCCTTCCTTCCTTCCTTCCGTCCTGCCTTCCTTCCCCTCCCCCCTCCCTTTCTCCCTCTCTCCCTCCCTCTCTCTCTCTGCTTCTTTCTCTCTCTTCCTTCCTTCCTTTTTCTTTCTTTCTTTCTTTCTTTCTTTCTTTTCTTTCTTTTCTTTCCTTCTTTCCTTCTTCTTCCTTCCTTCCTTCCTTCCTTCCTTCCTTCCTTCCTTCCTTCCTTCCTTTCTTTTCTCTCTTTCTTTCTTTCTTTCTTTCTTTCTTTCTTTCTTTCTTTCTTTCTTTTCTTTCTTTCTTTCTTTCTTTCATTCTCTGTCACCCAGATTGTAGTGCAATGATGCAATCTCAGCTCACTGCAATCTCTGCCTCCCAGGCTCAGGTGAACCTCCTGAGTAGCTGAGACTACAAGTGGGCACCACCATGCCCAGCTAATTTTTTAAAAAAAAAATTTTATAGAGATGATGTCTCACATGTTGCTCTGGCTGGTCTCGAACTCCTAGGCTCAAGTGATTCTCTTGTCTTGCCTTCCCAAAGTGCTGAGATTACAAACATGAGCCACTGTGACTGGCCTAGGATTATCTACATGAAAGTTATTCTGTTTTGCTTTCCACCCTCTATTTCAGTGGCTTTCAATGAGGGGTGTTTTGTTCCCCAGAGGATATTCAAGGGAGAAGTGCTTGGTTGTCACAGACGGGAACGAGGTTGCTCTTGGCATCTAGCAGGTGGAGGCTGGAGATGCTGCTGTCATCTTACACTGCACAGGGCATCCCTACAACAAAGAACTGTGCTGAGGTCAAGAAACGCCACTCTATTAGCAGCAATTCACTATAGTCAGCCCACACTCAACGGAAAGTGAATTAAGCTACGTCTTCTAGAAGGAGTGGTATCAAAGGATTTCTGAACATATGTTAAAGCCGGCACAGTAATTAAATATTTTGCAGAAAATACTTTGAGGCTATGCAAATTCCTGTTTCTCCTCAAAGTTCCACCCACTAATTTTAGCATGCATCGATTGCCTGGAGCAATTATTACTACTGTGCTGTTCTGATGGTGATTTTCTATTTCCCTCATTGCTTCTACACTTATTATTTCTGTCTTGCGTTTTAATTATGTAGTCATAATTTTAGTAAAAGGGAGTGGACTTATTTCCTGTGTCACTAGCAGAAGAGCTCTAAAATATTTGATGCTGTCTTATTCGTTTATACGCTCATTTACTTATTCATTCATCTAGCTATTCTGTAAATATGTGTTGAGTGTTTACTCTGTGCTATGCATTGCTGTTCTAGGCCCTGGAGATACCGTAGACAATGAAATAAACATTCCTTATCCTGTGGAGCCTACCCTTGAATGAGGGGAAACAGGTAGTGAACAAGTGAAGAGTTCAGAACAAAAAATGTTTTTAATGAGGCCTGGTGGTGTATTAGCTGAAGAGAAAGTGAAATCTCTGAACAACTCCGCTTCTATGGTAGTTCTTGTTTCAGCTGTAAATAATTGACTTGTCTTTAAACCGAGAGAGTAAAAACGTTACGAAGAGGTGAAGCCCCACGTAGCTAGAGCAGTTGGGGAGAATTGGGCTGCTACTAGCACAGAGGCATAAGAGGGTGGCTTAATGGGGCGCACAGGGGCCCAGGCCTGTTTAGCATTGGACGAGTGTCAGCTCTTCCACAGGAAGGGTTGAACATGTGGAGGACAGGCTGCTGCAAGCAACGGGAAGCGCAGGGCTACTGCCCAAGCCGCAGCAGCCAGGCTGGGAGTGAGTAGGAAAGATACTTGGAGCTCTTTCTCCTCCTGCCTACCAGTCTCCTGCTGCTGCTGTCCATGGCTAAATTCCCTTGGAACCAGTAGGCAACAAGCCCAGGTGACACAGTTTCTGTGTATCAGTCTCTGGAGATGCAGAGCAGGCAAAGGGGGCTGGATAATGTGTTTGGGGGTGAGGAGAGGCGAAGGGTGGAACCAGCATCATCACAACAAAGAGGCACTAGCGTCAGAGGTCTTAACTAGGACCCAAAGGTGGGTGATTTGGGCTCTGAGGGACAGAGGGTCCTCCCACATCGTGATGACTGACCCTTGACTAACCAAGATGGTCAGGGCACTTGCAAACTCATCCTCAATCAGAGGCACCTGGGCTGCATAGTGCCCCTCAATAAAGAACCTGCTTACCCCTCAATAAAAACCTGCTTAACAGCCAACATTGGACCAGATGGTTTCTAAACAGCCCCTTTGTCTTCCAGGGGATGGGGACCTGAGTTTGCATCCCCTACTCAGTGGCCTATCTAAGGGCCTCCACAATCCCTCTTCAGAGTGTAACTGCATTATTGATGTAGAAAATCCCATATGCATCTCAAGCAATTAGAGTTTCTGGGTATGTGATATTATTTCTGTTAATCCTTTATACAAAACGATTCTATGTGTGCCATGAGTGTACTCTTTAGAAAATGGATAGCCATACTCTTATTTTCTCAAACAGAAAACAGGAAACAGTAATAAATTTTGGGAGAGAAATTCAAGTATTGTCTATATTAAGGCCAGTTATTTCACCCTTCTGTCAATACTGCAGGTGGTCTTGACTCAAGCCAGAGCCCTAAAGTGTGCTTTCCTGAAAAACTGACAGATGTCAGCTGCCTCAGTGGGAGGACTTGCCTCCTGCTTGGAAAATGTACTATCCTTTGTGCATCAACACAGGAATAGCCATACCATTCTTTCTCTTCAATTTCGTCTCTCTCCCTCCTATCTTTGCTCACAGTGATGGCTAATTTTATTTGTCTACTTGACTGGGTCATGGGATGCTCAGATAACTGGTAAAATGTTATTTCTGAGTATATCTGTGAGGGCGTTTCTGAAAGAATTCACCTTTGAATCAGCAGAGTCAATAAAAGAGATCTATTCTCCCCAGTGTGCGTTGACACCTTTCAATCTATTAGGGGCTAGGTTAGAACAAAAAAGAGGAAGAAGGGTGAATCTGCTTTCTCTTTTCTTGAGCTAGGACACCCACCTGCTCCTGTCCTGGGGTATCAAAGCTTCTGGTTCTCCAGCTTGTGGACTCAGAATAAGACTTAAACTGTTGACTCCTGATTCTCAGGACTTCTGGTGTGGACTAAATTACACCACCAGCTTATCTGATTATCCAGCTTGCAGATGGCAGATCATGGAATTCTCAGCCTCTGTAATCACATGAGCAAATTCCTACAATACATTTCCTCATATATATATACACACACTACCTATATATATATATATGTACACACACCTATGTTTAGGTATATATCTATAGATATATATCTATAGATATAGATATGTAGGTTCTGCTTCTCTAGAGAACCCTGACTCATACAGTATACATAATCTTCAGTTAAAAGTGGACCATTGAGAGATGATCCATCTAACCAGTCATCACTAGGTTTTACTTGTTCAGAGGCTGCAACATGAGCACATAAGATAATGTGTTCCTGGCCTTATGCTGGCTAGACCTGGAGGCTATGGATAATCAGCCCCTGCAGGGTAGATTTTATTAAGCATCCTTCTAATGAACCATTTTTTGTCAACATTTTAATAAAATTGTACAGAAAAGGCAAGAGCTCTGTATTGAAATCTACTAATCACCAGTATATTTTATTATTTTTTGTAGCCTTTCCTAGACATAATACACACAGTAAAACACACATATTTGATATCTTGTGCGTATTGTACATCTTGATCAATTTTACATGTATTCCTGAGTGGCTGGTCCTTGAATGAAGACATAAAGGATTCCATCTGCCTGGGAAATTTTGTCATACCCCTCCTGGTCAATACCCACTTTCTCACTCCCACCTTCGCCACAACAGTTCATCACTCCTCTAGCTTCTGTCCACATGGATTCATGGATATAAGCGTTTATAATTCTTATAAACTTTATATAAAGGGAATCAGTGTGCATACACCACTGTGTCTGGTTATTTGACTCAATATAATGTTTCTGAGCGTGATTCACGTTGCTGAGCATAGCAATCATTTTGCTTTGTTTTCCTTGTCATGTGGTAGTCCATTGTATGACCACATGGCATTTGTTGACCCATTCTCTCTTGATTGTACATTTGGTTTATTTTCAGTTTTGACTACCATGAATTAAATAGCCACTCACATTTTCGCTGGTGACATTTGGTGAACAATACACACTCATTTCTTTGAGTACTGTTACAGCTTCGATTGTGTCTCCCAAAATGCTCCTATTTCGAAGTCCTAGCCCCTACTATCTCAGAATGTAACCTTACTTAGGAATAGGGTTCTTACAGATGCAATTAATTCAGATGAGGTCATACTGGAGTAGGGTAGCCTCTAATCCTACTAGATTGGATGTCCTTATAGAAAGGGGGGTTTTGGACACACGAAGACATACAAGGGAATATTATGTAGATCGCAGCTGTGCATCCACAGGCCAAGGGACTACCAGAAGCTGAGGAGGAGGTATGATCCTTTCCACATTCCGTCAGAAGGAGATGGCCTTGATGTCACCTTGATCTCCAGCTTGTGGCCTCCAGGACTGAGAGACAATGAGTTTCTGTTTAAGCCTCCTGGTCTGTGGTACTTTGTCAAGGCAGCCCTAGTAGAGGAGCACACCTAGAAGCAGAGTTTTTGTGACATAGGGTGAGAACCATTTTTTGTTAAAAACTATCATTTTTCTAAATGCCTTACACAATCTCAAAAGCAGTGTGTTAGAGGTACCTTTGCTCCATTCTTGACAGCATTTAGACTGTCCATATTTTCTATTTTGGTCATTTGCATTTTCCTGATAATTAATGAATGTAATCACCTAATCATATGTTCATTAGCCCTATGGACACATTCTTTTGTGAAACGTCTGTTCAAATCCTTTTCTAATTTTTAATTCAGTTTTATGTTTTCATTAATTTATGTGATTTTTATATACTCTGTTTTATCAGTTGCATTTATTAGTTGCAAATATTTGTATGAACATGTCTTTTTACTTCCTTAATGTATTTGATGAGCACAATTTTAAAGTTTGATGAAGTCAGTTTTATTTGATTTTAATTTTTGGTTAAAATGTTTTGCATCTTTTCTAAGAAATCTTCTCCTTCACCAAGACTATGAAGACATTTTCTAGTTTCTTCCTCTAGAAATTTATAGCTTTAACTGTCACATGTAGCTCTATAATATATTTCAAATTAATTTCTAATAATGGCCAAAGGGTCAAATACATTTTTTTTTTTCACATGGAAATCCAGAATGACAGACAGCTGTCCCTTGGACCCTGAGTGATCCTGGGCCTGGACTAAATACAGAAGTGTTTAAGGGAAGGTGGAAGTGTATTACGAATGCTGTTTTGGGGGTTGACTAAGAAGTCTCCTAAATTTTAATTAAAAACTGGCTGCAGACATCAAGCTGCTTCTTAAATCAGCGATAGAGCATTTTTGTCACATTTGGTCACATTTGATCAGACCTCCTCCTTAGCATCTGGTGGTTGCTTGGCCTGTGGCAGGACTACTGTGATCTACATAACGTTCTTTATGTGTGCCTGGGTTGAAAATCCCGCCTTTCTATTAGGACATCTGATCTAACAGGACTAGGGACTACCCTACTCCAGTATGACCTCATCTAAATTAATTACATCTGTAATTAATTGTTGAATCATGTGCAGCAGGAGCAGCTGTGTGCTGGGCACATCTCCATGTGCTCACTGGCCACTGGTAGCAACTCCACACCTGCAACTGGTGAGCATGTGCCATGGCTGGGTTACTGGGAGACCACGCCAGGGTAGATTTGAGATCATGGTAGTGTAGGAATCTGGTGCTCAACAGTGAGGGCAAGAGAAAGCAGCCAGATGGGGGTGTTGCCAGTGCCATGCATGTGTGTGTGGAGGCTGTATGTGTGTGCGGGAACATGTGTGTACACATGTACATGCATGTATGTGTGTGCACAGAGCATACATGTTGTGTGTGCATATGCACGTGCCCATTCCAGAATGTGGATAGGGCCATGCTGTTGGGCACACTTCCCCACTGCTCCAGAACATCACCAAAAAAAACGGACCATGTGCCCATTGTGTCTCCTCAGATTGGCCTTTCGTAATGCATTTCATCTCCTTGTCATATTTTGCTGACTCTCCTTCATTTTATCTTTCAACTCTTTTTTGCGGGATGGAAGATTACTTATATTTTTTTAATTTTTAGCAGGTCCCTCGCTACTGTCTGTCTGTCTTTTTTTTTTTTAAGTAGCCTGTTTCTGTTTTATGAGACATTGCAGTTTTAAATTTCACCAAGGGTACTAGAGTTCTTTTTATTTTTTTAACGATGTTAATGTACTTTTCATTTCCCGAGTTATCTGTTCCCTACATTGTGAGTCTGTGTTACTTCCCGGTGGTCATTCATTCATTCAGCAAATAGTCATTGAATGTCTTCTATGTGCAACCACAGTTCTAGCTCTTGGAGTCCACCAGTGGTCTTTCCTTAAATGTCTGTTTTCCTTGGTTGTTATGCTTGAATTCATGTGTAAGAGGGGTGCAATGATAAGCCTGGTTGGGTGCCCATGGCTAGAGATTGCCTACTACAAGCTTTTACTTAGGAGTGAGCTGGTGAAGTCCCAGCCAGCCTTATCGAGAGCAGGAGAAGGCCGGGCCAGGAGATCGAATGCTTGTTTGCAGTCTTCTAATGACTGCATCAGGCACTCCAGTCCTCCTTCAGGTTCAAATGCTTTAGAACTCCCTGCCTTTCTGCCTGCAGAGCATGAGTCTGACTGCTGAGACTCCGGCATGCTTGTGGATGATGCTGACGGCAGTGGCTGCTGCCATCATGCTGGCCACAGCCACTGAGGCTGCACACTCCATGGAGCAGGTGGGAGCCCCATCCCTTTTGAGGTGGGACGGGAGCTCCCCTGGCAGCCACAGCTGCCCAAACCACAGCTGCACAACCGAGCCTCCTGCTCCATGGAGCAGGCAGGAGGCCTCCTGGGCGGGCTACAGCTGGCCAACCTGCCCCCATGGATCTGGGTCTCCCGGTGCTCTTGGGGGAGCTGGGAACAGGCAGGATCTGCCCTATGCTGCGGCACCTGTGGCTGCGGATCTGAGCCTCTGGCTCCAGGAAGCAGGCAGGAGCAGGGGACAAGCGGGAGCCCTGCCCCTTCCGAGTTGACTGGGCAGCTGTGGCCGCCCTCCCAGGGGCAGGACTTGAGGCTTCTCTGCAGCCTGCACCCTCGGGCGCCCCAGGAAGGCCCCCCCGACCCCACAGCTGCCGGCCCTGCAGGCTTAGGGGTGTCTGCTCCCACTGTCTGGCCTCTCTTGGCTCCCAGCACCCACTCCCATCTCAGAGCAGGGTTGGGGTCAAGCCCCAGGGCTGTGAATGACAAGTGGAGGCAGATTGATTCCTGGGCGGAAGGGGTTGTCGGGGTCCCCAGTAAGGCCTTACCCTGAGGCCAGAGAGGGCCTGAAGGCGGGGGCCTGGGCTTCCAGTCCTGCAGACTGGAGTGGGAACTCCTAGTGTCTCTTCTGGCTGGCTTATGACAGTCCATGGACCCATCAGCACACACTTCCTCCCATCTGCGTTCCATAAAATCCCTGGGCTCAGTCAGAGCAGGGCAGAGGATGGCCAGAGGACGAAGAGGGTGGAGAAATGACAGGACTGGAAGGCCAGCGAGGGGACTAGCTGAAGAGGAGTACGCTTTCTGCTGAGAACTTCAGAGGCCTGCAGAGAAGTCAGAATGATTTGCCTGCAGAGATGAGTCACCCTCTCCAGGGCCACCTCTCTGCTAAGACACTGTACACTGGACTGGACGACCTGCCTACAGAGAGGAACTACCCACTCCTCTGAGCCGTTCTAACACTAAAACACTTCTTCACTCTTCACTTGTCTGCATATCTCATTCTTCCTGGATGCAGGAAGAATGGGAGACCACGCCAGGGTAGATTTGAGGTCATGTTACTCCTGTAACAATGCTGTGGGGATGGGGATCCATTTCTCCATGGACAGAACTTAATTCTCCACTTTCCCAACAACTGATCCCTTCAACCCTCTGTCAATTTACAGCCTGGGAATCCAGGAGCCCTCAGTGTGGATCAGGGCCAGCTGGCACTCTTCAGTGGCCTGTAACTTCGCCAGCTTCCAGCTGCAGCTAAACAACACTGCTTCACATGTGAATGTCTTCTACCTCCCGTCTTCTTGAGTTTAAATCTCTTCTGCCAATGCATTCACACATCTTGTTGCTTTGCTATCATTTACATGGAGTCTTGGGGTGGGCGAGACGTAAATGCATGGTCTCAATCCATTATTTGGAACTGAACATCTGTCTTTGGGTTCTGATTGGCATTGGGTGTGTAAATGAAGAGAAGACCCAGTAGCTTTGTAATGTAGACCTTTCTCAGTCAGAAATGCAGTGTGTCTATTTATTCAAATATTTTCTTATTTTTGGCATAACTTTTTTGTTTTCATAACTGTCTTGTACATTGAGTGGGAAGTTTGTTTCCCTTGTAATCCTTCCTGCTAGTGTGAATGTGATTTTCTTTCTAGGAAATTGTATTAGTTCCTATGGCTATATAAGAGAGTGTATTATTAGTTTTTGATAATTTTGACTTAACCTCTTTAACTCAGCAATGAGTATGTTCAGTTTGCAAAGACGTTGTCAAACTATAAAATTTTTTTCAGAATGATCATAACAATTCACATTTCAAACAAATATGTGAGAAATACAGTTTCTTCACAGCCTCACCAGTACTTACTATTGCCGCTATTTTTTATTTCAGCTGTTCGGACAGATGTGTACTGGTATACCATTGTGGTCTTCATTTGCATTTCCTTAATGGCTGGTGATATTGGACGTCATTTCATGTGCTCATTTGTCATCTGAATATCCCCTTAGGGGAAACGTCTCTGAATATCTTTTACCTGTTCTGTAATTGGATTGTTTCTTTAATGTTGAGTTTCTTCATATAACCTCGATCTGAGTCCTTTGCCAGATTTGTTGTTTGCAAATATTTTCACCTAGCCAGTAGCTGGTCTTTTCATCCTCTTAGCAGGATTGTTTGAAGAAAAAGTTTTAATTTTAATAAAGTTCAATTAATTAATATGAACACAGATATCTCTTCATTTCTTTTATATTTTTAACTTGTTTCAACCCGTTCATCATTAGTATACACAACTACAGTTGATTTTGATATTTTTGACTTTGTGTCTTACAAACTTACCAAATTCCCTTATTAGTTCCAGGAATTTGCAGAATTGTTGGGATTTTTCTATTAGACCACCAAGTCATCTGCAAATAGGGAAGCTTAACTTTTTTCCTTTCCAAACTGCATGGCTTTTATTTCCTTCTCCTGTCATATTGTACTGGCAAGGACTCCCAGTATTATGTTGAATGACAGTGGTGAGAACTAACACTTTAATTCATTGATTGATGGCAGAGATCCTTGCCTTGTTCTCAATTTGATGTGGAAACTGCATTTAATCTTTCACCATGAAGCATGGTGCAAGTTGTAGTTCTTTTGTAGAATCTCTTCATTAAGTTGAGGATATTCCCCTCTATTTCCAGTTTGCTGAGAGTTGCTACAATCATAAATGAAGTTAGATTTTGTGAAATGCTCCTCTGTGTGAATCAATATGATCGTAGGATAGCTCTCCTTTAGTCTGTGGATATTAAGGATCACAGTGTTTGATTTTTAAAATGCTGAATCAACCTTGAAGCCCTGGAATTGAACTTACTTGGTCGTGGTATGTAATATTTTTTTCACATTGTTGCATTAGATTTTCTATTATTATTTTGCTGAAGATTTTTGCACATAAATTCTAAAGAAATATTGGTATATATTTTCCTCTGTCTTTTTTTCCCCCTATTCTTTGTCTGTTTTTGCTACCAGTGTACTACTGGCTACTTAGACTACGTTGGAAAGTGATAGCGCTTATTTTCTGGAAGACTTATATGTAGATTTTGTGTTAATTGTTTGAATATTTGGTATATATTGTTTTATAAAAACATATAGATTTTTTTTCTGAAAAATATTTTAATTATACATTCAATTGTCTTGATAGTTATAGAGCTGTTTAAATAATTTTATTGGGTAAGTTGTGATAGTTTGGTGTGATGTTGAGGAATCATTCAATTTCATCTACATTTTCAGATTTATATGTATAGAGTGGATGATAGTGTTCCATTATTTTCATTTCGACGTGTGCAGGGTCTATAGAGATATCACCTGTTTCAGTCCTGATATTGGTAATTTGTATCTTTTCTCTGTTTATCATCATCTCAGTTGCTATAGGCTTGTCAATTTTAGTAATCTTTCAAAGACTTAACACTTGAATTCATTGATTTCCATGTTGTTTCCTGTTTTAATTTTAATAGATTTGCTCTTATCCTTGTTATTTCTCTCCTTCTCCTTGTTTTTGGTTTACATTGCTATTTTTCTCATTAGGAGTCCAGCTCCTGGTTAAATGATCCGTGTGTGACTTTTCAGGCTTGACCACAGGCTACTACAAGAGCTTTACCTGCCCTTCCCACACCAGAGCTGTTGCGCACCAGTGCATTGCAGTCCCGAAAGGAGCTGTGACTAAGGAGTCCCTGGCTGGCCCTACTCTTACACAGATGTGCATTCCTAGCCTGGCTGCTTCCACTCAGAATCCTCTGATTCTGGGGCTTCTGCTGAGACTTCCTTATGAGGGAAGGAAGGGTGGACCTTGAGGCCACTTATTCTCTCCTCTGACTCAGTACTCATCACTTTTCACTCCTAGGTCTTCCACCTCTTTCTTCTCCAGGTCTCCAGACCTGTAAAATGCAGGAGCCTTTTGTTTGGGACTCCCTTGGTAGGGAGACAGTCCTCATGTCTGATAGAAAAGTGATGCCACCCTTGACTGGCACCATTCTTCTGGGGACAATAGAACAGGTGGTAGCTGTGCTTTCACCAGTTTAGTTTGTTGCTTACACTATCACTGTGCATGCTCCAACACTTGGTTGTTAATATCACTTGTGTGTTGTCTTAACTGGCTGCTCTGACACCTGGCCACTCAGCGATCTGCAGCTCAGCTCAGCAATGACGAGGTGGCACATTAAGCAGAGTAATCAGTTAAGCACAGTACCATTCTGGAAAAACAAAAAGCCTGAGGAGTCCACGGGCACCTTTGGGAGGCTCTAGTAGAGATAATGGGGCATTCTAGAGGGTTGACAGCTGATCCTTTGCAAGAGTTTGAGAGTCCCGTGGAGTGTTTTGCCAGTAGGTCTTGGAAGGTGCTAGAGGATCATCTGGGGCAATTTGCCAGCCATACCATTGGGTCTTAGGGTCTCATGTCATCCTAGCAGAAGCCATGGCATTTGGGGAGAATACCAGCAAATCCTTTGTATAAGCCTTTTGGTTCTGAGAGAGGAATTAGGTCATCTTTTTAGCCCCAGTTCCCTGGTTAAGCTCCCCAGGTGGGCCAGATCAGTGATCCAATAGAGGGTATTGAAGAAGGCTAGGGAAGCAGCTTCCAGCCACTGCTTATAGCACTCTGACAATGGGACCCAAGATGGCTGGAGGCTCTTATAAGTTGAGTCTCTCTAAGCAAATCCTGGAACCTATAAACACCCTTTAATGCAACAAGTTGTTAAAATTTCACAAGAAATAGAAAGGGTATGGAGCCCTTTGATCACTTTGCTCAGCTGCCCATTAGACCTTAGAGTGAGTCCCCTCCAGAGGCAATCCTGCTAAAGTTAGCAGGGAAGAGTGCATGATGTGGGATGCGCCACTGCAAACTCTTCCTCACAGCGTGCTGACAGCAGCCTCTGCCAGGAGGACAAAACGCAAGTAACCACCACCATGGCCTTCTGAGTGGCTGCCCTGCACCACCCTGGCAGTCCTGACTGAGAAACAGCTGTCCACCCTGGCCCTCTGCCCAGTGGCTCCCGACACCCTTTCCCACCCCCAGAAAACGTGTGCTGAAATCCTTACAGGTGAGCCGAGAACTGGCCTTTGGCAGCCCCCTTGATTAATGCAGGGGCAGTCCCTTTTGCCCATCCCTGTGGTCTTGGGGGTCAGGTCAGAGCTCTCACCTGCTTTTGCCCAAACTTCTCCACTTTCAGAAATAAAAAAGACTAGGTGCTGATCAAGCCAATGTTCCTCAGCCACCTCGGGAGACAGGAGATCCTATGTCAAGGTTAGAATTAATGGAAAAATCGAGAAGTTGCACTTCTTGAGCCCTTTAGATATTGGTGCACAGGTGACTGTGCTCAACACAACCCTGGCCCCAAGACAAGGGGAAACAGCTCTCTGGTTTTGAGTCACCAATACCAGAACCCTTTTCCAAAGTGGAACATGGGCAGGCCCCTTTGGGCCCCTACAGACCTCTATTTTCATAGCTCCCACCATGGAGTTGGTATGGATTTGATCATTGGTATTGATTTGTTGTCTACGTGCACCACTGCTAGCCTTTGCCCCCATGCTGCAATGGAAATTGCTGCAGTTACGGTCATGTTACTACCGCATGTGGAGAACTCTGAATCTACCAGATTCATGGGCTGCAGCTAGCGGCCTGGCCATTTGATCAGGCCATTGGCAAGTCTTGGACTGGTGTATAAAACATGTAAATAGTTGGCACTATAAATGTCCCACTAGCATTGCGTCAGCTGTGATTTCCCAATTTTTATATCTTATATTTTGTTTTAATTTATTTCCATGTATTTTTGTTAGCTTTTGATACTTCCTCTTTGAGATATGCATTATTTAGAAATATATTGTTTAGTTTCTAATTATTTGACATTATTCTGTTACTTTTCTGTTATTGGTTTCTACATTGAAGGTCAGAAAACTTCATATAAATTCAATTTTTTAATTTGTAAAAGTTTTATATTATGACAGTATACAGTCTGCATTTGTTCTATGATTAGTAGACTATTAAAAAGAAAGTTTACTCTCATTTTGTTTGGTGGAGTATTCTGTAAATGGTCATAAGCTCCTTTTGGTTAATGTTGTTATTGAGTTCTATATATGGGCTGATTTTCTGCCAGTTTGGTCTATCAATTGTTGAGAGACAGATGTTGAAGTATCCAATTAATTGCAGATTTGACTCTCCTTTTGTTTCCCAGTTTTTACTTTGAAGATTTTTTGGCTTTGTTGTTTGTTGCATATATACTTTTAGGATTGCTGTGTCTTCTTGGGGTATTAATTTTCATTGTTAGACAGTGTCCCTCTCTGTACACATTTAAGAAGTTTTACTACAATGTATCATGGCATGGATTTCTTTGGGTTTATACTTTTTGACGTGTGCTCTGATTCTTGGATCTTATATTTTGTCCAATTTAGGAAAATTTCAGCCATTATTTATTCAAATACTTTTTCAGCTTCATTTTTTTCTTTTTATTTTCTGGACCTCCAGTGATACAAATATTAAATATTTTACTGTGTAGCCCCACAGGTCCTAATTTTCATGCCAGGATTATTTCATCCAGGATGTTTATAGGTGTTTGTTCAGACTGTGTAATTGCTATTGCTCTGTCTCCAAATTTCCCCCATCATCTGGATTCTGCTGTTATGCCTTTCTCCATTAAGGTTATATTTTGGTTATTGCATATTTCAGTTCTAAAACTTTAATTTGGTTCTTCTTTATATCATCTGTTTGCTGAGACTTTCTATTTTTTTCTGATGATTTTTAATTTTTAATTTGTATCAAGCATGTTTTTAGTTGCTCGCTGAAGTCTTTTTTATGATGATTGCTTTACAATTTTGGTCAGATAATTCTAACATTTGTGTGTTTTCATTGTTGGTGCCTATTTGATTTTCTCTTAAAGAACTTCTCGTTTCTTGATATGACAAGTGTTTTTCAATTATAATCTGGCATTTTTGGTATTATGTTATAAGTTGCTGGATCTTATCTAAGTCTTTTCCTTCAGCAGGCCTCTAATGATGCAGGTTCACTGGGGGAACAAATTGCTCCTTGTTAACTGCCGTATGGGGAGGAGTCCAGGTTCTCCACCCAGCTCCACTGGTACCACCCTGGTGCTCCTTGAATCCCGAGGTCTCCAGTCAACTGTGGTTCTACTTTCTACCTTTTAGAGTATTCTTACTTTTGTATTGTACAGATTCCAGGATTTTTAGTTGTATCTCATTGAAGGAATAAGGATAAGTACATCTACTCCATCTTTCCAGAACCTGTACTCCCTAATAGTTTATTATTTAAATGCTTTGAATTTCATTATCAGGTAGTAAAATCAATGACTCAGGTCTTTCATGGTGGCTGTTGGCCCTGAGCACATTGTCTGATGGTCATATTGAACCACTGCTCCTTTGTTTCTACTTGTTGATAAATTTTTGTCACTTTCTTACAAACTTCCTCTTTTTTCACTTTGTTTTGTTTTGAAATCTATTACAAGTTCCTATGTCTTTTTAAAGGCAATTCAGTAAACTTCGTTTTATAATGGATATGATTAGATCTATTTTTCCACCTCATTCCATACTTACCATTTGAAATCCCTTCTATTTATTTTCCCCCTTGTTCCTTTTTTTACTTTTGCTAACTTGATCTTTAAATAAAATCTATGCTTTCTTTCTTGTAATTTGCTACATTCCTGTCTTGGCCTTATTATTTTGGTGATTATCTTACTGTTTTGTTTTGTTTTAAATATTAATGACTTTATCGTTTGGTTAAAAATTGCAGCAACATGGAGAAGTAAAAAGAAAAAAACCCCACAAAATTACTAATCCAAGTGCCCTGGTCCAGCATTAATTTCAATTAAAATTTATTAAACATTACTCCAGATATCATTCAATAAAAATTAGATGGATATTTAATTAAAACAAATTTATATGAACATGTCATTTTAAGTTTAAACAGTGTTAAATCAAAAATTAACAGAAAGTAACAATTAACAATTAGCTAATTGTTTCATCACCGCAGAAGACATGAGCTTTCTAAAATGTTCTTCTGAAGTTAAAGAGGAAAAAAGCTAATGACAAAACAAAAATTAAGTGGTTATTTGTTGCCACTCTGTTATTTGAAAAACATTTGTCTTCAGACAAATCTTGGCTGCACTGCAGGGAGTGATGAAGACACCGGCTCATCCCACTCCCTCTTTCCCCCTCGGCCTCCTCTCATTGGATGTCTGGAGGCCGGACTTCTCTTCACCTCTACCACTACAGAAGCCTTCTAGGGCAGGCTAGGAGGGGAGACTTCTTTCCAGGGAACCTTCATCTTCATACCATTCTCTGAGTGTATGAGGAAGAGAAGTCTGTAATGGGCCCTGCCCTTGCTTAGAAGTGAGCTTCTGTGGTAAAGAAATCGGAAGGTAGATAGTCAGGAGTGTGTCCTCAAAACTCTTAAAAACCCTTCTCTGTGCTCTTTCTAATATGCCAAGACTTCATTTTCACTTCAGCTCTGCCATCAACTAGCTCTGTACTGCTGGGCAAATTTCTTCAGGTTTCTGAATTTAAATTCTCTGCATACCTATCCCACTTGCAAGCCATTTTCAGGAATAATGGTGCTTGCAAAAGCAATTTGAACAGAGCAGAGTCTTCATGCAAATAATCATTCTTTTCAGTTACTTCTTCCTTTGTTCTTTCTGTTTTTAAATAACAGGTAACTTTAGGTTTCTTTTCTTCCCAAGATCTCTCAATAACACCACTCTGAATCTGTTTGCTCTTTTTCTCTCCCACTTAAATCCTTAAATAGTAACCCTTAAATAGTAAGGGACTTCGAAACATTGCACTGTCTTTTCTTCCTTCAGCCTGCAGACACCCGGCTCCTCCTCTTTGTGGCAGCCTAGGGACCTTCAGCCCACAGTTCTTGTCAGCCTGATTTTCCAAAAGAGAAGTCCCTTTGTATTTTATCTTGATAATGAAAGTGTGTGCCTTTTTGTCTCCTTTGAGCACAAGAGTAGTCATCCTTTCTAAGAGAATTATTATTGAGGCTGATGCTTTAATTTCAGCAATGAGAACATGCAGGCAATGAGCTTAAATCATTTGCTGAAGGTCACATCCTGACTTAAGGGCAGAAATGGAGATAGATGGCAGCAAGATTTTAAAGTTGGATAAACCTTCAGAAATACAATCACTCTTATGGAGAATATTGTTGAAATTGTAAGAAACTGTTGATCTTTGCCATTCCACTCACTCCCACCACACACACTTTCAATGTCTTTTTAAAGATGTTTCCCAGGAAGATACCTATTAGCCTCTCGCTGTCCACAACCTCCATTCTGTAACTGTACTAGAGAATGTCAATCTGGCCCTAAGTTATTTCCAAGTTTATGTACATCTCCATTCCTACCACCACTACCACCAGCATTTTCACAGTCACTACCATCACTAACAACACTGTCACCACCACTACCAACAGCAACATTGCCACCGCCATCATCACCACCAACATCAAGATTGCTACCACCACCTACAACTACCACATCAAATTGCTACCACCACCACCACCAATATCACCATTGCCACCACACCACTAACAACATCAACGTTGCCACCACCACGAGCACCACCATCACCAACAACATTGCCACTGACACCACCGCCATCAACGTCAACATTGCCACCACCGCCATCACCACCACTACTATTAACATTTCCACCACCCCCACCTCCACCACTACCAAAACCAACTGTACCATTAACAACACCAATACCACCATAAATCCTACTAACACTACTACGAACAGCAACCACAGCAATACTGTTCTATTATCTCAACACCATTATCAACACCTCCACCAAAACTGTCAGTACCACCACCACCATCAACATGATCACCACCACTAACCCTGCTACTAACTGTAACACTACCATTACAACCACCACCAGTGCTACTGCCAACATCACTTGCATCTCTGTCACTACTTCCATCCTCTTCATTGTCACCACTGCCACCACCATAATCACCACTGACAGACTCCGTCACTACCATGACAATATCACAAACACCAACATTGCCTTCATCACCACCAATACCACCAACATTGCCACAACCCACAGTCTCTCCTTGACCAACCACCACTACTATCAACAGCACCCACAACATTGCCACCAAAACCAGTACTGCCACTACCACCATCACTGGTGACCCTCACTGTCATCTCTACCGTTATCATTGCTACCACCACTGCCACTATTATCACTGTCACTATCATCATCACTGATACGAGGCTTCATGCTTTTGTAAATTTCCAAGTGACATCCATTTCTCCTAAAATTCAATTCCCCTCCTTGTTCACAGAGAACATTTCTAAGTCATTCTTAATGAGGCAGCCCAGATAGGCCTGCTTTACTAAAGCCTCCTCTGCCCCTCTCAGGAAGCTGATAATTTCTCTCTGTGCTTTTTTGTACCTTGTACAAGTGTCTGTGTTGTATACCAAACTCTCTTCCCATAATATTGTGTGTTGATTACACAGAACACATGTCATCTACCATTATATCATGAGATTCTGGCAAACAGTGGGCAATTAAAAAATATTTGATGAATTGTATTAGATGAGCCTAATTAATATTTACACGGAAATACACAGTTTATATAAAACCTTTAAATTTCTTGAGCTGGTTTTAACCTAACAACCAAAGTGTTTCTAGAATATGTGGTGATTTTTGGTATTTAATTTTAGGCAAAAAGCAAACTTCACACCTCTGTTGAAGTAAGAATGTGGTGTAAGAATGCCCCTACACTCAGTTCTGTTTGTGCAATCACCAAGTAGCCAAAATGACAATGAACTGCACTTGTCATTAAACACTAAGAATATAAATTAGGAAAGTATATTTTTTATATTTAGCTTGATATGATTATACTGCAATATATGAACCATATATATCAAAATATTAAATTTTATCCCATATTAATATAATTATAAATAAGAAAGTATATTTTAATCTGTGTGAGTTTTTCTAGATTACAGAGCTGTGTGGATGAGAAGGTAGGTGTGGATAGCTTCTTTAATTTTTTTTAAACTTTTTATTTGAAGATTACCATAGATTACAAACAGTTGTAAGAAATAATACGGAGATACTGTATGACCTTTACCCAGTTTCATAAAACATCTCACAATTCTATAGTAAAATATAACAAGCAGGACATTGACGTTGATACAGTCAATATACAGAATATTACATCTCCACAAAGACTGCCCACACTGCCTCTTAATAGCCACACCCACATTTCTCCTGCTCTCACTCACTCATTAATCCCAATCTGTTCACCATTTTTATTATTTTGGCATTTCAAGGATATAAATGGAATCAGATAGTATGTATGATATAAACACAGGGTATAAATGGAATCATATAGTATATAACTTTTGAGATTGGCTTCCTTCTCTCCACATAATTCTTTGAAGATTCACTTAAGTTGTTGAGTGTTTTAATAGTCTATTCTTTTTCAGTGCTAAGTATTATATCATGGTATGGATGTATCAGTTTGTTTAACCACTCACTTCAAGAATGACGTCTGGGTTGTTTCCATTTGGGAGTTATTGAAAATAAAGCTGCAGGAAGTTTTGGTGCAGGCTGTTAGTAAGTGTAAGTCTTTATTTCCCTGGGATGAGTGCTCCTGAGTTCATTTGTTGGGTCATATGGTAGTCGTTCATTTAGTCATTTCAGAAACTGCTCAATATTTTTCAAGCAACTGTACTATTTTACATTCATAGCAACAATGTATGAGTAATGCAGTTTCTCTTAATTCTTGCCAATATTTGGCATTGTCAACTTTTTTTATATCTCAGAAATTCTGAGAGGTGTGCAGTAATATTTCATTATGGCTTTAATTTGCTTTTTTCCTGATGACTAATGATGGAAAATATATTTTTATACTTATTTACCATCTGTATATCTTGTTGTAAAATATCTGTTTTAATCTTTTGCCCATCTGTTAATAATTGGATCATATATCTCCTTAAAGTTTAATCTAGGTTTTTTATATATCCTAGATACTAGTCCTTTTGCCAGATACGCGTTTTACTCTATTTTAACTCACCTGTAGCTTGTCTTTTTGTTTTCCTAACAGAGCCTTCCAAAAAGCAAAATATTTGATTTTTATGAAGTCTTATTTACCATTCTTTCTATCTATGAATTGTACTTTTGTTACCAAGTGAAAGACCCCTTGGCTTAGACATATATAGGTTGCAAGAATTTCTGTATTTTTAAATAAACTTTTTATAAGTTAAAATTTTACATTTAAGTCCAGATGCACTTTAATTTTTATAATACAAAGTGTAAGGTTTGGGTCACGCTTCATTTTTCTTTTTCTGCGTGATGTTTCATTGCTCTAGCTACATTTGTCAAAAAGTCTATTTTTCCTTTTTAAGTTCCTTTTTCACTTATGTAAAGAAAAGTTAGAACCCAAACAGCAGTATTAATCAACATCATATAACTGACATTTATAAAACACTCCACAGCAACAACAGAATGCACATTCTTTTCAAGCTCACATGAAATATCCACCAAGCTGCACTTTATTCCAGGCCCTATACCCTACCTTAACACTTTTAAAAGAAGAGAAAGCTTACGAACTATGTTCTCAGATCATAACATAATTAAACTAGCAATAAATAACTGAAAGATGGTCCAAAATTCTGCAAGCATTTGGCAATTAAGCAACACACCTCTAGATCACATATGCCTTGTAGAAGGGTCTATGGGCTTATCCCTGTTGTAGGATGGCACAGTCTTGATACCTACACAAGGGGTCTTAACATTGGGTAGAGCGATTCCTTCTACTTTATTCTTATTTTTTCAAAATTCTTTAAGCTGTTTTAGTTATTTTCTCTTTCAACACAAATTTTGTAATAGTCTTGCCCATACTTACAGAAAGAATCTTACTGAGGTTTTCATAGAAATTAACTTTAGTACATTGATTTGGGATAATGACACCTTCACTATTTTAAGTCTTCCAATCCAAGATCGTATTATGGTTTTCCATTTACTTACATCTTCACTGATTTCTTTCATCAACATTTTCTGTTTTTCAACATACAAATTTTTATACATGATTTGTTAAACTTATACCAAATTTTCTCATATTTTTCAGTGATTTAAATATTTAAAATTTGTCTCCATGTTTCGATTACTAATATGTATGCTAAATTAATTTTTATATGGTGATGTAGTAAACTGCAACTTTGCTGAAATTACTTATTAATTCAACAAGAGTTTTGCATATTTCTTGGGGTTTTATATCTAGACAAACATGGCAACTCAAGTAGAAATAATTTTATTTATTTTTTGGCAATCAGGTGGCCTTTTATTTTTATTCATTATTGCTGTATTGCACTGACCAGAACTTACAGCAGTAAGTTGATTGCAATGAGAGTGGACAATATCTTTGCCTTGTTCCTAACATAAGGGGGAAAGCATTCAGTCTCTCACCATTTAAGTATTGTGTTAGCTATTTGTTATCTGTACATGCTGTTTATAAAGTTGGAAAAGTTTTCTTCTATTTCTATTTTCTGAGTTTTTTTATCATGAATAATTGTTGAATTTTGTCATGATTTTCTGTGTCAATTGATATGATGATATAGTTTTTATTCTTTAGCATGTTAATATGATGAATTACACTGACTGATTTTCAAATACTGTACCAGGTTTGCATCCCACACTTGGACACATTGTGTACTTCTTTTTATTGATTGATGAATTCTATATTTTTAAAAGGATTTTTTGCACCTGTATTCGCGAGTGATTGCTTTTCCTTTACAGGTTAGTTGTCATTTTTCTCTCTCTAATATAAAGATTTGTTCTTTGTTTTCGTTTTTAAAACTTTAAGTATGATTTGCCTTGGTGTGGATTTCTTTGATTCAAATTCGTTGGAATCACTTAGTCTCATGATTTTGTAGGTTTGTTTCTTTTTTTCCATATTTGGGAGGTTTCCATCCAGTATTTCTTCAAGTACGTTTTCAGCCTCAGCCTCCTTCTCCTCTTCTGTTATTCCAATGATAGGATTAGATGTTTGTCACAGTATCACAAGCTCCTTAGGCTTTTAATTTTTACAATCTATTTTCTTACTCCTAAGTAAGTAAGTAAGTAATCTCTACTTCTCTGTCTTCTAGTTGATGGATTCTTTTCTCTGCTTCTTCCATTCTGCTGTTGATACCATCCACTGAACTTTTTATTTTGGCTACTGTGCTTTTCAGTTCTAAAATATCCATTTGGATTTTCTTTATATCTTTGGTTTCCAGCTAAGACTTCCTTTTGTTTTTTGGTGAGGGTTTTTACTCCTTCATTTGTTTTCCAGATACATATAATTTCTCTCTGAAGCACTCCTATCATGTTTGCTTTAAAATCTTAGATATTTTTAAAATCTCTATTATCTTGGTGTTGATATCTGTTGATGTCTCTTCTCAATTTGTTTGTGATATTCCTGGCTCTCAATATGATAAGTGACCTGGACATTGAGGGCAAAGCTCGGGAGTCTCTGGATCTTAGATAAGCCTTTATATATTTAGCTGGCTTCCTCTGACACTTCTGTGAGGAGGAAAGGGGGCTAACCACCCCATTACCACCAGGTGGGAGTGGAAGACGAGGCTCCCCACTTGGCCTTTATAGCTACCTGAGTTCAGAGGGTGCACTGTTGCTGTTGGGTAGGTGTGAGGTGCTGGCTTGCCTCTATGCCTCTCCTAGTATATCCTTGGCTGAGAGAGGTAACAATGACCTTTTATAGCTCCCCCCCCGGCATCCACTGGCACCACAGAAGTGGGTGGCCTTGTTAGCTGCATGATGTTATGAAAGTCCTGACTTTCCTCTAGGCTTCCTCTGACACTACCTCTCTAGGGCAGGGAAGCAGTGTCCTTGCTGCTGGCTGGGGGCAGAAGACCAGTCTCTCGCTGTGGTCTCCACAACAGCATGGCAGGAAGGGGAGTGGGCAATAATGCCCCTACTTGGCCTTGTCTGACACACATGGTACCAGGAAGGGGTGTTGGCTGTCCTATTACAGACTGGCCAGGGTGGACATCCAGGCCGCACTTGGCCTCTGCTAGCCAGAGCTTCTCTTTCTTGTTTGACTTCCACGCAGAGCTTATTGTATAAAAGGTTTCCGTCTTTCTTGGATGACCCCATTTCTAGTGCTTTGGGTAGAGACAGCAGAGTTTTTTGTGAGATTTTAAATCTGCATCTCTTTGCTTTTCTGGGTTGCTGGTTTCTTCAGCTCCAAGTCGGGGATGTATAATTCAAAAGGAAACCCAGGGAACTCATTACTGTGCTGTTCCTTGGGTCTCAAAGTCTCTTCCCGGTCTGCTTCATTCTCTTCACTTTTCAGAATCTTCTTATGTTGGTTTTATATATAATGTCCAGTGATTTTAGTTATTCTTAGCAGGAATAATAAGCAAAAGTTTACTTACTTTATCTTCCCAGAAGATGATAGCTTCTTTTTACATGAAAAGAGCGAACATTGAAAAGATTGTGAAATTTGCTGTGTGTCCAGGTAACTGCAGAAGTGAAACCAAAAATTTTTTAGCTTGAAATCTCCTGTTTTTTCCAACATACCATACTAGTATTTTTATTCTGTATTCACACTGTAAATTATATGTTTAGTTATTAGAAATAAACCTTTGTACTATTTTCTCAGCATTTAATGCATTTAATCTTTCCACATTAAAAGGAATAGGACAGCCCAAAGTCCGGTCATTAATTTGTACATTAGCAGGTGAATATATAAGTAAGTATGGTATATTTGTCTCAGTGTGTATTTGTATATAACATGTTGTGTGTATCCATACAATAACACACTACTCAAAATGGCAATGAACTACGACGATACGCAGCAGCATGGGTAGATCTCAACAGCGTGATGTTCAGTGAAAGAGTAAGGAGAGATAGCAAGGGGAGAGATGCCAGATGTAGGTGATGGGGAGGAAGGCAGCAAATCACACTGCCACGTGTGTACCTATGCAACAATCTTGCATGTTCTTCACATGTACCCCAAAACCTAAAATCCAATAAAATAAATAAATGGGGAAAAAAAAAGAAAACACAAAGAGTAAATATTACAGGATGCTATTTACATGATGCTCTAGAGCTGGTGAAATTAAGCTATGATGAAAGGAATCAGATCCATGGTTGACTGAGGTGAGGGAATTGCCTGCAAAAGAGCATAAAATAATCTTCTAGGCTTATAAAAACTCATATATCTTAATCAGGATGTGGATTAGACAGGGGCATCCATTTATCAAATTTATCAAATCATACAGTTAAAATTTGCTGCTTTTATTCTACGTAAACCATATCACAACAAAGTTGATCTAGGGAAAAAGAAAGGTTGGCTCCACCGCATATTTTGCTTCTGTGCTTCCCAAGGCATGGTAGTAATACTTCACTGTGACATAATAGAGCAAGTGGAGTGAAATAGGATGCAATAGAATGGGCCGTGTGTGGTGTTGTGGAGCGGAAGGAATGGAGTGAGACAGAAGTAGATTTTATTCTTTGCTGAAAAGTCTAGGAGGTAGTATTGCTAAAGAGTTGGAGTTCAGTGTCTTCTGAAGACCACAGAGTCCCTCTTCCTAATGCTTAGTTGGTGGATGAGGAGTGGGAGGAGGACTCCCTTGTGAACTGGAGGACTCCACTCTCCCTGAGAGTGGCTCTGAGGGTTGCAGTGGACCGTGCCAAGAAGAAAGTGAGAATGAGGATTGCTCAAACATCACCACCCTACAGTCAGAAGTCATGTGTCTGGCTCACGCTGGAAGCTTCACAAGACACAGATGAGACAGCCACAGAGAATCTGGTGTGAGAAATGCAAGCTCCCATTTCTTCATGGCAATGCAAGTTGAGCTTTTACACAATATCATAAATCGAGTTCTAGTACTTCAGTGGCCTGTGTGAGCTGAACGTCATTTAGTAGAGGAGACTCTCCACTGCAATGCCTGCTTCGTAGCCCTGGGCTCTCCTGCTGAGGGACATTTGAGAATGTCTGTTGGTACCATGTGTACCAGGCCCATGAACACTTATGGGACAGAGTATGCAACCAAGGATGTCCAGGTTAGATGGCCTGCAAACCTCAAATCGGGCAGTTGGGTATTAATCGTTGTATTCAAGAATGCATGTGAGATTCTTCAGTATCGCAGTAGAAGTGGGAGAGCAAGTAGCTTTTACAAACAGCACTGAAATGGTGGAGAAAGTCTGCCACAGTGAGAAGCTGCCAAGATTTGTCATTAGCTGAGTGCGATTCCCAGTCAAAGCTGACTGTGCTGAGGAGCTCTTGTCCTATGGCCATAGCTCACTATTCTGCTTAGCAGGATTTAGAAACAAACCCAAACAAAACAAAAGCTTTCACAGGGCTGACCTCTTTAGGAAACAACTCTCCTCCTGGAGCCACTGTTGATGGTGGTATTGCTGTGTCACGATGCAGTATGGCTACACTCCCAGTTTCAAATCACACTCTGGGGTTAGGAAAATGCCCTGATTATTCATGAGGCAATGGCATAACAGAAACACTCATTTGCAGTTTCATGCTTGTCCAAGAAGGTCACACCTTTGCTCTTGGACTCTGGGCGGGTGTGTATGGCACATTCAGACACACACACTCACACGGCTGGAATGACATTACTCTTCCCTCGAGCACTGCAGCCATCCCTGGTTGCATTATGTTCCACAAGTGTACACAGTCGGGTACCTTTGGTACTAACTCACCCCAGTAACCCCTGTGCCCAAATCTCCTGGGCAGGAAGTGCAAACTCAGAGCGAGCCTCCCGGGGAGCTGTGAGCAGGCCATCCCTCAGCCCCTGTCGTCTCTCTCTGCTCCCTCTCCATAAAGAATCCACCTCTCTCTCCATAAGGAATCCACCTCTCACTGAGGACCAAGATGGCTTGTCCTGCTCCCTGTCCTGCACAGGAACCCACCCCAGTGACAACATTTAAAAGTTAATGTTTCTGGTGCTCATGACCATTTTTTTTTCAGCAAACCCCAATCACAAGGCCTTGGCCTTTCTGTTTGGGAAGGTCCACAGAGGTGGTCTTCTTTGCCGTCATGATGGAAAAGGATGGCTGGGGTGGTCTCTCGCCCTCTGTCCTTGCATTCTTACAAAGGGCAGAATGACCCCACCTGCCAGGCCCTTCAGCAAACCATCTGTGCAAGGGGGAGCCCTGGCCTGCCTCTCAAAGTCTGAGTGGGTAAGAGTGGAATACAGGGAGGGCGGCGAGGGGATGCTCAGGCAGAATGGCAGGTTACTTGCTGGGGCAGGTCGGAGGGGGCTTATGTGCCAGGTTGGAATGAAAAGCAAAACAAAAAAAGAAACTCCAAAGAGAAACACAGACCTGGTGGAGAGCATGGGCCTGGTGGGCCCCTTCCATGGAGAGATTGCTGCTCCAGGACTGAAGGCTGCAGTATCAGGCCCACTGTCAGTTCAGCACCACAGCTGCAGAGAGCCACTGGCTCAGGGCTCCCCAGACAACCAGGACTCATCAGGCAGGAGCACAGAGACATGGCCACCCAGTCCCAACTCAGGACAGCCCCAAGTGCCATTCTAGCCTGAGAGACCCCCAGGGCAGGTGACAGAGGCTGTCCTTGGTGCTGCCTCATAGCTCAACCTCATCCCTTCCCTTCATAGGCACTGACACTGGAGACGCTCCGCAGTAAACACCCGCCCTGCTAAAGCCCATCTCAGAGGCAGCTTCCTAGGGATCTCAACCTATGTCATTAGCTTTAAGATTGCGGTGACATACGTCATAAGTAATAATAAAAATTGTTATGTTAAAATTATGGTGAGCCACAGAAATAACAAATTTCCTTGTCAATGTGAAAAAAAAAAGATTGGGGTGGCTGGGGTCACGGACAGCAAGAGAGGTTTCCAGGAAGGGAAGGGGGTTGTGAGGGCCCATGACGCTCAGCTCAGGCTCACTCAGGTCTGAGCTGGAGGAACAGGGGCAGCGGGGGAATCCGGTGGAAGCTGTGGCACTAGCATTTTTGGGCAGTGCTCCTCGGGGGCCCACAGTAGCCCAGATCCCCGGGAGTGTAAAGGGAAGAAATGACACTTTGGCAGGTGGGGTCATCGCAGGGTGGCACCAATGGGGACACTCTGAGCTCAGGAACAGGGTGGAGGTGGACTGGAACATCCACTGAGAGCAGCGCCAGAGGGGAAGTCACCTGCAGCAGGGGCCCGACACAGGGAGGGGTGCAGGGTAGGGGCGAGCAATGGTGTAGGGTGCCCTCAGAGGCTAAGAGAGAGCATGGCGGAGGCTGGACCCCCACTCTTGAAGCTGCGCAGAGTTGGGGAGACCCTGGCAAAGGCTGCTCCTCCAAAGGCCTATGGGGAGGGTGCTTGCCATGGCAGGTGGGATGGCTAGAGTGGTTCATGACATGCCCAGAGCATGGCCTTTTTCTCAGGCAATGGGCACCTACTGCCTGTGCCAGCACAGGGCCTGTCCTGCATCGGGGCATGCAGGGGTCAGAGGTGGGGACACCCCAGAGGGAGACTACTGCAGCACAGCGTGGGCTGCATGAACCTGGAAGACCCTGTGGAGAAGGCACACTGGCATGCCCAGGCCTGGGCTCTGTTGCTGGAAACCTGGGCTGAATCTATGAGGACCTTTGGGGGCACCGGCTCACTTTCCTAAGGAAAAAACATTTCTCCTGAGGGCATGCAGGACTTGTTCCCCCAGGGTGAGGTGGGTGAGCCAGGAGACCCACCAAGTGGAGGTGAAGGTGTGGGCCAGAGCCCCCTAGTCAGTTGCTGGATTTGTTTCTAAAACAAAAGTAAAGAGGGTCTGAATGAGGCTTGAGTTTCTCTCTTCAGAGCACGTGGCACGTACTTGGGCCAACTCAGATACCTGGTCTCCTCCAGTCTCGGCTTGTTTTCTGAAGAAATAACTAAAGCCTCACAACACTGTGTGTGTGTGTGTGTGTGTGTGTGTGTGTGTGTGTGTGTGTGTGTGCAGTTTTTGAGGTGTGGGCTGTTTTCTGCAGTCTCCAGTGGGAGGTCATCTCATAGCCCTGCTCATTTCCTCCAGCCATGGAACAGCATGTGGTGGTTAGTGTCCTGCATTTGATGAAAGCTCAGCATGGGTGAATTGAATTTAGATGTACCATAAATCATAAATGTGAATACTTCCAAATTATACAGAATATGTTATTTAGTGTCAAAATATTTATTCATTAACAGATAATAAGATGAACGTGTCTATATAACTTAAATTCAAACATATAATTAGGTTGATTATATGATTTTGAATCCACAAGAATAGTCACTTAAAAACAAATGATTTTGAATTAAGAAGAACAAGAATAATAAAATTGATAAATTAATTCTGGTGGAATTCGAGTCAATTGTGCCATCAGTTCTTTCCCATTTTATGTTCAGAGATACACGACCCCTCAGTTATTCTCACGGAGGTAATAATTGGCTTCACTTGAAGTGTCTAATAATACTTAATGGTAATCGGTTGGACATGCTGTGCCTCATCCAGATGTAATTAGCTCTAGGTTCTGCCAGCTGTGGCTGGGAAGCCAAGACGTTAGGGACCGCTCTACTCTGTTTGCCTCCTGTGTGGTATCTTGTGAAATATGACATTAACAATGATTTCCAATAAATGGGCCATGAGGAAGTCAGTCAAACCAAAGTTTTGCTGCAGCTCTAAGAAAGAAAGTCTGGTTAGTAAAAGCAGACTCAGAAAGAAGTGACCGGACCAATGATGGGATAGCATGGACGAGCCAGGCCTTTTCGGCCAATTCTCAGGGCCCTGAAAAGGAGGCATGAAGGCCAACATTTAAAAGAACCTCAAAAAAAATCTGTGGTGTGAATGAATAAGTTAAATGAATGATTGTGTTTTATTCATCCATGTCCCTCCTTTCGACATTTAGGCTTTGTAGATGTGTATTGTTATAAATGATATTGAAACGCACATCCACATCCTCATTTCCTTCATCCCTATGTGTGCTAGAGCTTCTCTAGCATCTATTCCTAATTATTTTCCAAAGCTTTGTTCCAATATTTCTCTGCTCTACTACTGTAGCATGGCTTTCTTTTCCTCAAATGTTTGTCAGTTGAGATTGAACTTAAGGTGGGCAGAGACAGAGTCTACTTAACTCCTTTTAAACTCACCATCTGCAGGGTGTCAGACCTGCTATTTCCCTTCCAAATACCCATTCCCTCCTTGTTTTTTTGTTTTTTATTGTACTTTAGGTTCTGGGGTACATGTGCAGATCATGCAGGATTGTTGCATAGGTACATGCATGGCAATGTGGTTTGCTGCCTCCATCCCCCCATCACCTATATCTGGTATTTCTCCCCATGTTATCCCCACCCAACCTTCCCACCCCACAGTGTCCCTCCCCTAGCCCCTGCCGCAACAGACCCCAGTGTGTGATGCTCCCCTCCCCATGTCCACATGTTCTCATTGTTCAACACCTGACGATGAATGAGAACATGCAGTGTTTGATTTTCTGTTCTTGTGTCAGTTTGCTGAGAATGATGGTTTCCAGATTCATCCACGTCCCTACAAGGGACACAAACTGATCGTTTTCTATGGCTGCATAGTATTCCATAGTGTATATGTTCCACATTTTCCTTGTCCAGTCTATCATCAATGGGAATTTGGGTTGGTTCTAGGTCTTTGTTATTATAAACAGTGTAGCAATGAACACACGTGTGCATGTGTCTTTATAACAGAATGATTTATACACCTTTGGATATATGCCCAGTAATGGGATTGCTGGGTCAAATGGAATTTCTATTTCAAGGTCCTTGAGGAATTGCCACACTGTCTTTCACAACAGAACACAGATGTTTCAGAGTCCTTAGTAATTTCCTTACATTAAACTCCCAACTTCCCTAGCAGTAGAGTTGATAATAGATTGAAGTTCAAGCACATCAGGTGTTGGTAGAAATCCCTTAGAAGGACACACTTTCATGAGTGGAAGGCCCATCCTTGTTGGAAAGGGGTTTCTCTGCCCATTTGCACCTCTAGAGCCTGCTTAGGAGGGGATATGAGACCATAAGATGTAGCAACCACCTTGTGGTATGAAGTGACATTCATAAAGATTAAACCTTGTCAACTGTTGTAGACTCCAGAGGGCTCTGCCAAGATGTGTCCCCTATATATTGAGAGTGGTATCTGAAGACAAAACTGTGTTGCTTCTTAATGTTGCTCTTGACCTAAGGGAACCACCAGAGCCCAGGCAATGATAGGCTGATGTGGAATATGGAGTGCCTGCCTTTGACGTGACTCTGAAGGGCATCCCAGCTCCAGAGTCTTCCAGGGATTGGCTGAGGCATGAGTTGCTACTGCTTTGCTTTTCAGCGTCTCCCTCTGCCCAGATCTGCCTTCCTCATGTCTCTAGCTGGTGCATCTCCTGAAAGCTCTCCCCAGTGAACCCTCTTAAGGAAATACCTGGTCTCACATCTGTTTCCAGCGATCCCAATCTGAAACACTCAGAAGGGATAACAGAGCACATGTGTTGAAAAAGCCTGATGTCATGGCTCAGGCATCACACCTGCCCTGTTTTCCCAGATGTTTTGTGATATGTGACAAATGAAACCTTTTCTATTTAAGCTATTGTCATTTGATTTTGTTACTTATCTGGACACAATTCTAACTGATTTCTGGAGCTCCATATGCTTGGCAAAGGGCCAAGGTCCTGGCAGACACAGGGGTGTTAGGAGTTCTAATGTTTTGCACGGTATTACAAGGTTTTGTACATAAAATGAGGTGAATACAGTTCTATGGTGTCAGCTTTCTCTCCTCCCATGCCTCCATCCCCACGTTTGTCTCATGCTCCAGCAGCTTGGAAGTGCCTGTGAAACACCATGCTGCGTTTTCTTCCTTTTGGCACACATGCTACTCTCATCTGAGAAGTTCCCCGTGCACTTAGAAAACATGTCATCCTCCTCAACCTGGTTCTGGCTGACTGCTCTCCTGCTGCGGGAGATGTGGCTCTCTGCCAGCACCATGCCCTTTATCCCCTCTACCTTGATACTTTGGTTCTGTTATATGTCAACTTAGCTAAATTGGAGCTACCTTTCCCTCTTATATGGTTTTTGGTATGGGTTGACCAGAAAAAAGAGTTTGTATAAGATTTGGGGGACACCTGTAATCCCAGCACTTTGGGAGGCCGAGGCGGGTGGATCACGAGGCCAAGAGACAGAGACCATCCTGGTCAACATGGTGAAACCCTATCTCTACTAAAAATACAAAAAATTAGCTGGGCATGGTGGTGTGTGCCTGTAATCCCAGCTACTCAGGAGGCTGAGGCAGGAGAATTGCCTGAACCCAGGAGGTGGAGGTTGCGGTGAGCTGAGATCGCGCCATTGCACTCCAGCCCGGGTAACAAGAGCGAAACTGCGTCTCAAAAAAAAAAAAAAAAAAAAGATTTGGGAGGCAGAGGTGAAGCAGCAGGCACTGCATATGCTCTGAAGTGCCACGTAGGGTGCTAGATCCTGCTGTGCTCCAGGTTCTTCTCTCTGCCCTGCTGGCTCGCCATGCTGCCTCCGGGCGCCTGCAGTTCTAACAGACTGCCTCTTTCAGCCGCTCTAAGTTCTGGGCAGTGCATGCATCACTTCTTTGCAAATGGCACCAGCTTTTCCTGCAGGTCACCCATGCCATTAAGGGTGAAGACTGTGAGAGACACATGTGCGGTCCAGTTTATTCCAGTGTGTCCTTACGGGATCCAGTCATGCTAATAGCGTCCAGTTTGTCCTTGCAATCCCTCATGTCACTTCCAGTCTTCCTCCTGACTGATGGCCAGGCTGACCTTAGGTTCAGAACCAATATCAGACATAAAGATAAAGAGTTACACAGACTTCTTTTTATTTATTTTAATTTTTATTGTACTTTAGGTTATGGGATACACGTGCAGATCATGCAGGTTTGTTGCATAGGTACATACATGGCAAGGTGGTTTGCTGCCTCCATCCCCCCCATCACCTACCTCTGGCATTTCTCCCCACCTTAGCCCTCCCCACCTTCCCCACCCCCTGCTCTCTCTCCCCTAGCCCCTCCCTGCAACAGACCCCAGTGTGTGATGTTCCTCTCCCTGTGTTCCCATTTTTCAACATCTGCCTATGAGTGAGACTAGGCGGTGTTTGATTTTCTGTTTTTATTTCAGTTTGTTGAGAATGATGGTTTTCAGGTTCATCTGTGTCCCTACAAAGGACATGAACGCATTGATTTTATGGCTACATAGTATTCCATGGTGTTTATGTGCCACACTTTCTTTGTCCAGTCTATCACTGATGGGCACTTGGTTTGGTTCAAGGTTTTGCTATTGTAAACAGTGCCACAATGAACATACGTATGCATGTGTCTTCATAATAGAAGGATTTATAATCCTTTGGGTATATACCCAGTAATGGGATTGCTGGGCCAAATGGAATTTCTATTTCTAGATCCTTGAGGAATCACCACACTGTCTTCCACAATGGTTGATCTAATTTACACTCCCACCAACAGTGTAAAAGTGTTCCTATTTCTCCACATCCTCTCCAGCATCTATTGTCTCCAGATTTTTTAATAATTGCCATTCTAACTGGCATGAGATGGTATCTCAGTGTTGTTTTGATTTGCATTTCTCTGACGACCAGTGATGACGAACATTTTTTCATGTTTGTTGGTCTCATATATGCCTTCTTTTGAAAAGTGTCTGTTTGTATCCTTCGCCCTTTTTCAATGGGTTTGTTTATTTTTTTCTTGTAAATCTGTTTTACTTCTTTGTAGATTCTGGATATTAGCCCTTTGTCAGATGGGTAGATGACAAAAAATTTTCCCATTCTGTTGGTTGCAGATTCACTCTAATGATTGTTTCTTTTGCTGTACAGAAGTTCTGAAGTTTAATTAGATCCCTTTTGTCTATTTTGGCTTTTGTTGCCATCTCCTAAAATTACAAATTGTCTAATCCTGTTAATTAATCCCTTATTCTATATAACTTGTACTTCTGCTTCTGTGGTTGAAGACCAGCTGATACACTTAGTAATAAATATATGACATATTCAGATTGTTAAAGTGCTCAAATAAAAGACTACACTTCCCACACACCATTGCAGTAAGACAGGTCAATGAGATGTAAGGGACATCATTGGGTGGAGACTCTGAGAAATGGCCAGGGTCTTCCTTTTGCTCCTTTACCTTCCCTTTCCTTCTCTTTGGAACTTAGACAAAAGGCCTGAGTTCCAGCAGCCATCATGTGACCTTAAGGAAGGAAGACACACACCAAGATGGTAAAAGCAAAAGAAAGAAGGAGCCCAGGTGCCTGGTGGCTTCCTAGAGCCTACACCAAAGCCCTGGACAGCCAACTCTGTCTCTGTGGGAGAGGAAAGCCACAATGTAATAAAAACCTGTAGTTAGGAATCTGTAGTTGGTCACCAAACACTGTTTTTGTTGATCCTGCAAAAATTGTTTGCCTTCTTTGAAATCATTTGTGCTCTCATGCTCCTTTGCTTGTGTGCCCAGCCATCTGGTTAAGGAGTTGACTATGAGCACAGTGGAAATTGCACACTTCATCTGACTTGTCCACACCTGGCATTATATCTGGCACATAGTAGGAATGTAGACAATATTTGTTGACTATAATTGAACTGAAGATTGACATGGTTATTGATTTCCTGTGAAGAAACTGAAGTCCTTCACTGAAAGAGGAATTGTTTTGCAAATCCCACACTGATGGAGCACACCATTATTTCCGTTCTTCCCCATCCATCTTCCCTGCAACTGTCTCTTCTTAAAGAAGGTAAAAGAAATTCTATTTTGGTTTTATTACAGGCTTTCCCCTTAGCCCCATTGCTACTCATTCCATAGTGAATCTTTGGGGTTTTTCAAAATTTTGGAACTGGAGATCGTGGACTCCCAAGTGGGCTGCCAACTCTTGAAAAGAATGGGGTTTGTGAGCAGCATGGCAGTAGCAAGAATTTTACCTTCACCATCTGCAAAACCAGGGCCCTGGCTGAGTAGTTGGGGCAGTGTCAGGGCAATGTTCCCTCCTCCCTCTGCCTCACTACCGGAGGTGGTCATGTCCCTCGAAAGGCCTGGGGACCTATACCCAAGCAAAATTTCCTGGAGAATTGAATAAAGAAATAAAGCCCCACAAATATTCTTTACATAATCTCCCACTCTCTCTCTGTACACACACACACGCACGCATGCGCGCGCGCACACACACACACACACACACTACATATGCACACACATCTTATTAGTTCTGTTTCTATGGAGCAGTATGGTTAACAAAATAGTTTTAAGTATCCTTATTGATTTTAACCTTCCAAAACTCTCCTTCAATTTTTAAATTTTTTTTAAAATTAAGGCAAAACCCATGTAACAAAAAATTTACCATTTTAAAGTAAACAATTTAGTAACATTTAGTACATTTATAATGTTTGCCACTACCACCTTTCTCTATTAATATATATTGATCTATAGAATTTTTTGTGTATGATTTTTCAAGTTTTAATATCTGAGTTATTGTGTTGTGTTATTAAAATATGGTGAAAATTTTCCATGATTTCTGTTCCATGGAATGGTTTGCATAGCATAGGATACATTTCACATTTTCTTTAAATGAACTTTTTTTTTTTCAGAGATAGAGTCTTGCTCTGTCACTCAGAGTGGAGTGCAGTGGTGGGATCTCAGCTCACTGCAACCTCCACCTCCCTAGTTCAAGTAATTTTCCTGCCTCAGCCTCCCAAGTAGCTGGGACTATAGGGGCACACCTCCATGCCTGGCTAATTTTTTGTATTTTAGTAGAGACAGGGTTTCACCGTGTGGCCCAGGCTGGTCTCAAACTCCTGAGCTCAGGCAATCCACCCGCCTTGGCCTCCCAAAGTGCTAGGATTATAGGTGCGAGCCATCATGCTGGGCCAGGACTTTACTCTTAAAGCAGTTTTAGGTTCAGAGCAAAAAGAAGAAGGTACAGAGTTCTCATATACCTATTGCCCCACACCTCTGCAGCCTCCTACTATCAACATCGGCCACCAGAGTAGGATATTTGTTCATTTTCTTTTTGAATCACAAAATAAGAGGACCATTTGTTTTATAAGGACATGAATGTTTGATATTGAAATACTTAGATAATCAATATATTCTAATTATTTAGGACATGCAATATCTTTCTTAAAAATACATTACCTTGATGGAAAAACATTCCATGCTCATAGTTAGGAAGAATCAATATTGTGAAAATGGCCATACTGCCCAAAGTAATTTATAGATGCAATGCTATCCTCATCAAGCTAACTGGAAAAACCCTCTTTAAACTTCATATGGAACCAAAAAAGAGCCCACATAGCCAAGACAATCCTAAGCAAAAAAAAAAAAAAAAAAAAAAAAACAAAGCAGGAGGCAATACACTGCATGACTTCAAATTATACTACAAGGCTATAGTAATCAAAACAGCATGGTAGTGGTACCAAAACAAAGAAATAGACCAATGGAACAGAAATGAGGCTTCATGAGCAATGCCACACATCTACAACCATCTGATTTTTGACAAACCTGACAAAAACAAGCAATGGGGAAAGAATTACTTGTTTAATAAATGGTGTTGGGGAAACTGGCTAGCCATATGCAGAAAGGAGAAACTGGGCCTCTTCCTGACACCTTACACTAAACCTGACTCGAGGGATTAAAGACTTAAACATAACACCATAAAAACCCTAGAAGAAAACCTAGGCAAAACCATTCAGGATATAGGCATAGGCAAGGACTTCATGACTAAAACACCAAAACAATGGCAACAAAAGCCAAAATAGACAAATGGGATCTAATTAAACTTCAGAACATCTGTACAGCAAAACAAACTATCATTAAAGTGAACCAGCAACCAACAGAATGGGGAAAAATTTTTGCAATCTACCCATCTGACAAAGGGCTAATGTACAGAATCTACAAAGAACTAAAACAGATTTACAAACAAACAAACAAACAAACCCATTCAAAAGTCGATGAAGGATATGAAAAGATACTTTTCAAAAGAAAACTTCTATGAGGCCAGCAAATATATGAAAAAATGCTCATCATCACTGGTCATTAGAGAAATGCAAATCAAAACCACATTGAGATACCATCTCACTCCAGTCAGAATGGCGATCATTAAAATATCTGGAGACAACAGATGCTGGAGAGGATGTGGAGAAATAGGAACACTTTTGCACTATTGGTAGGAGTGTAAATTAATTCAACAATTGTGGAAGACAGTGTGGCGATTCCTCAAGGATCTAGAAATAGGAATACCATTTGACCCAGCAATCACTTTACTGGGTATGTACCCAAAGGATTATAAATCCTTCTGTTATGAAGACACATGCACAGATATGTTCAGCACAACACTTTACAATAGCAAAGACCTGGAACCAACCGAAATGCCCATCAATGAGAGACTGGATAAAGAAAATGTGACACATATACACCATGAAACACTACGCAGCCATAGATGATGAGTTTGTGTCCTTTGTAGGGACATGGACGAATCTGGAAACCATCATTCTCAATAAATGGACACAAGAACAAAAAATCAAACACCACACGTTCTCACTCATAGGCAGGTGTTGAACAATGAGGACACAGTGGGGGAGCATCACACACTGGGGTCTGTTGCTGGTGGGGTGGGGCTAGGGGAGGAACAGTGGGAGGTGGGGAGGGTGGGGAGGGGTAATGTGGGGAGAAGTGCCAAATGTAGGTGATGGGGGAATGGAGGCAGCAAACTACCTTGCCATGTATGTACCTATGCAACCATCCTGCGTGATCTGCACGTGTACCCCAGAACCTAAAGTACAATTAAAAAAAATACCTTACCTTTAGGTTTTAAAACTTAATGTATTATTATATATTTCAGGCTCTTAAATTTTTTCTGTCCCTCAAAATCTATTTTAGTTTCAGTCAGCATTAAAATTAAAGAGGAAGAACTATTATGAGTTATATAAAATGAGGTGTTCATTTAAAGATTAGATGTTACCCTACTGTGGGGGTTGGTGGGAAAGCCTTTGCAAGGCTATTTATTGTCTCTATGTGATGTTGAGCCCGAAGTCAGCCAGACCAACATCTGGAAAGAAACGTTGGCAGTGCTCCACTTGGTAGACAAAATGATATAGACCCTGCTCCTCCCCTGTAAAGACAAATGTACTGGGATTAATTCAACAGGAAATTATAAAAGGAAACTCAATGGTGGAAAGAGGAAGCTGGACTAGGCAGAATCTAAGGATTCAAAGAACAATGTTGTGACGAGTCTGCTGAGTTTTAATTTTATCTCCTATACATGCCACACTGGTTCATTCCAGGGAGTCCTACAACACAGAATCACCAGCCATGGATGAAAAAAAGTAGGAAAAAAAAAAAAAAAAGCAAGGAAAGCTGATCTCTCAAGCCAAGGGACTCGTAAAGAAAAAACCCAGAGGGGAGTGGTAGGAAAGCTCATGCCCAGTTACAGTCGTGGCTGATTGGTGCACAAGAGGATGTCCAGCAGAGCACGGCAGGTCAGGCCCTCCCCTACCTCACCCTTCTCCTGCCCCCCAACTGCAGCTGACCTCATCTGCTCAGAACTGAGAAGTCAGCAGAATAGAGAGGGCCTCCAGAACCTGCACACTAAACTTAAATAGGGTGACTGTCTGCTAAGATAGAAGACTTGAACAGGATCAAGAGTCTCATAATGTAATATCTAAAATGGACAGGATACAAACAAAAAGAGTAACCATGCCATGAACAAGAACATTGCAGACTCTGTTATTTAAAAAGTATTGGCCAGGCGCGGTGGCTCACGCCTGTAATCCAGCACTTTGGGAAGCTGAGGCGGGAAGATCACCTGAGGTCAGGAGTTCAAGACCAGCCTGACCAACATGGAGAAACTTTGTCTCTACTAAAAATACAAAATTAGCCAGATGTGGTGGGTCATTCCTGTAATCCCAGCTACTCAGGAAGCTGAGGCAGGAGAATCGCCTGAACCTGGAAGATGGGGATTGTGGTGCGCTGAGATCATGCCATTGCACTCCAGCCTGGGAAACAAGCGTTAAACTCTGTCTGAAAAGAAAAGAAAAGAAAAAAGAAAAAAATTGGACAAATTGCAAATTAATGGCTTTTCTTGAGCCAGAGAACTGAGGTCACAAGGCAAATAAGTGAAAACTGAGGTCAGAGGGCAAATAATCTGAAATACGATGAGAGAGAGCGGGAGCACCTTGACAAAGCCAGGCAATTTGCTTGTCTGAGATAGAAGCTGGTAAGAAAGTTAAGCTAGCCATTTTTAACCAGTTGTGGGCCACCATGTGAGCATAAAAGAGTCTAGAGGTTGGAGAGATAGGGGTCCTTCACACCTTTTTTCAGTCTTTTTCTCCAGGAAGTACATCAGATTCCCACAGGGAAGACTGTGGACACCCCAGAAAAGGTTCTGCTTGTGGTCTAGCTGGGGAAGGGAAACGGCAACCACAGTAAAATCTCCCCAAACCCATCACTCCTGTGGAAGAAAAGCCTTAGACTTCAGGGGAAATGTACAGGACACTGGAGCCTAGTATGCTCCTGGTGAGCCAGTACATCTGGGCGAGGATAAGGGGATGAAGGAGGGGAGGTGAGTCAGGGACCCAGGCTGAGTCGAGAGTGGGGAAGGGTCAGCTGTGAAGGCCCCACCTGCAGATTCAGGATCACAGGCCTACTTGATGCTGAGGCTAAGGAGAACATCAGAAAATATGCTCGCCTCATCCACACTCCACCACAATGCTAGCAAGCATGTAGCCCAAAGGACAGCGTGGGCCAGGGACACCGACTGTCTGGGAAACAGTATGACAGGAAGACACAAAACGAGACAAATACAAGGAACGACTCGAGGGATTTGAACCATCCCTCCAACGAAAGTAACCTCAGCAACAGCCCACGTTAAACAGCACAGCTGGGTTTAAACAAAACCGTCACACAACCATGCTAAAGCCCTAGCAGGAAGGATGTACTCACCCCTAAGCATACAAATATTGACCTTGGTGTCTACCATCCTGTTACCAGTTCTAGATTTCAAGAGAAAATGATGAGGAATACAAGGGCAAACAATGGTGGTCAGCACCAGGCTCAAGTGAGACGCATCAGCCAGAACTGTAACTTACAACAGCTGTGATTCATGTGTTAGATGCACGAATGCAAAAGGCAAAACATGTGCAAGATCAGACAGGGAACTCCAGGAAGAGAAGAAAGCCATGAAAATCAAGTGGAAATGCAAGAAAGCAGAAGCACAGGCGATTTCTGTGAAGAGTGCCTTCATTGAGCGTATCAGCAAACCTGACACAACAAAGAAAGAATCTGAGAACCTGAAGACAGGTCCACAGAAATTGCACACAGTGAAACACAGAGAGGAAAAAGTGGGAAAAATAGAGCGGAGAATTCAAGACAACATCAAATGGTCTTGCACAATCAGAATCTCAGAAAGAGAAGAATGCAAATGGGACAGAAGAAATGTTTGAAGAAAAAACATGAAAGTGTACCAAATTAGTGATGCATACTAATTCAGAGATCTTTGAAGCTCATAATATGGAGAATAAGTAATAAACCAAAACAGGCAAGGTGCAATGGCTCAAGTGCAAATCCTAGCACTTTGGGAGGCCAAGGAGGGTGGATCACCTGAAGTCAGAAGTTTGAGACCAGCCTGGCCAACATGGTGAAACCGCGTCTCTACTAACAACAACAAAAAAAAATTAAAATAAAAATTACATGGGCATGGTTGTGTGGACACCTGTAATCCCAGCTACTCAGGAGGCTGAGGCAGGAGAATCACTTGAACCCAGGAGGTGGAGGTTACAGGGAGCTGAGATCATGCCTATGCACTCCATCCTGGGCGACAGAGAAAGACTCCGTCTCAAAATAAATAAATAAATAAATAAATAATCGAACCAAGCAAAACCAACCATCCAACCAAAGAAAAAAAGTGCGTGTGGGCACAACATATCTCAAACTTCTGAAAATCAAAAACAAAGAGGAAGACATTCAATGATTCCAAAGGCAGATGCAGAATGCCCCCTGCCCCACTCACATCAATAGTTAAGACAACCCATACAGACACCTTTGTGTTCCAATAGTTGGCAACCATGCGAAGACATTTTTGGGATGGGAGAATATAGATAAAGGCTATTTACAACCTTCAGAAAAGCTCTAGGACTCAGGGGAGAAAAGCTTCCTGGGCCTTTGAATCTTTGTGGTAAGGACACCCAAGTCTGTCCTAGGAGACCTCTTTTCTGAGATGTCTAAGACCACATGTTCAAACACTATTGATCTCAATCGAATAACACAACATTTCCTATCCATTATCCTATTTTTCATTTTCTTTCTTTTTGTAAACATTTTAAAATTGAAGTGCAATATCTACAAAAATTGCCCAAGCCATAAGTCCTCAATTACTTACGCCAAAGAGAAGGCACCCATGTAACAAATAAAAAGTATAAAATCACCACATTTCAAAAGCCCCCTGCATGCTCCCTGATACAGCAACTCCCCATCCTCACAGAGGTAAACACTGTCCAAAGTTCAAACACCATGCATTAGTTTTCCTAATCTTAAATTAGGAAGTATAAATAAGTCATTATTTACTCTTTTGTGTCTGTCTGCTTTCAGAGAATGTTGTTTATGAAATTAACCCATATTTTAGAGTATAGTTTTATTTTGTTCATTTTCATAGGTGGATAATATTCCATGGTATAAAAATATCATAATTTATTCATCCATCTTATCAGATTTTGGTGTCTTCCTCTTTGGTGTCTCTTCCACATAATGCCTTTAAGAACATGCCGGAACAACTCTTTCAGGACATGTAAGTACCCATGTCTGTTGGGTGAATTTCTGTGCCATATGGTGTGCATATGCTCAACTCTAGTGCACAGTGCCAAACACTTTTCCAAAGTGAATCTATCAATTTGCATTCTAACCAGCAGCAAATGAATTCTCCGCTTTATATCTATGCCAACATTTAGTATTTCAACTCCAGTCATTCTGGTAGGTGTGTAGTGATATCTCATTGTAATTTTGTTATATTTTCCTTATAACTAAAAGTTTGGAAAACTGCCCGATGTGTGTGGAGGGATTAGAGCATAATTAATTAATTAATGACTAAAGGACAGAATGAATGAATTCTAAGGAAAAGCATGGCGTCAATTAAAACTATGCATTCACTGCATTGCGGAAGGAGAGGTTCTCTAATCATTGAGCCCCATGCTCCCACTGGCATGGAGGTGGATTGCTAGCAGGGCTCAGCTCTGTTTGAACTAACCTTCTGTTATTCAGAGTCTCAACAGTCCCAGGGCCTTAGAACGCTAACAACCAGTCCTCCTCCCTGGTGTGGGCTCCAGGCCACCAGGTCCCCAGACTGTTCACCAACATTGTGGGGTTTCAGCTCTGTCCTTTTGTAGGCACCTACTTGTTTAATTAAAGATGAAGTAGGACAGAAGAACTAACCCTCTTCCCCCACCTTTGCAATGCCAAAATGTGGGTCCCAAGGATTGTAACTGCCGTGAGCATCCTACTGGAGAGAGCCAAGAGCAAAGAATGACTGGGATAGTTAGTCGGGGTTTGTGTCTGCTGGGGAATTCAGTGACTGGCTCTACGTTTCAAAGGTAGGAGATGATGTGACCAGTATTGAAGTCAAGCATTGCAGGGCTATTAGCTCTAATGGAACCAGAGACGATATGATGATCTGGGTGGAGCATGACCAAGCTGGGGAGATGGGGAGAGCCTCTTGCACTGCTGTCCTTAGCAGAATTGTGCATTGGTGAGCTCAGTGGCTCCCACTCATGGTCCCACCTGTGGCATCTTACCTTGATCCTCATCATGATGACCAACATCAGACAGCCTACATTATGCTTGACAAGATGGATGCTGAGTCCCATGACTTCCTTTAAAAGAAGAAAACTAATAATTTTCTCAGACCATAATGAGAAATATCAGGGAAGTAAAAGCAGAATTGATCACAGGTGACATATACAGGGACACTGGTACTACCTCACCCTTAAATGTCACATTGCTTCATCCTCCATCTAACTTGGCCTTGCTGTAAATTGGCTTGCTGTACATATTCGGATAACAATTAATTAATCTAGGTTACACCCAAGTTAAAAAAAAAGCCTTATATAGTCAAATGTGTAATCCCCATCCTGACTATAGGATTCTCTGTTATTACTTTTCCCCTGTTGCTGTTCATAGAAATCCCATGAATTCCATCGCTAACCACATCTTGCTTGGAATCTTCCTTCCACCAATGGCTAGATTTATGACCTTGTGTAATTTAAGCCTGATGTTAATTTCTTTATCAGTTGATGGGTATTATGATATCTCTGTTCTAATATTAAGGAATTAAATGAGATGTTGAAGCTGCCATAAGATTAGTGTTTAAAAAATAATACTCCTTTCTTCTGCTTTCCAAGGCTTGGAGGCTTACTCTCAATCCTTGTTTTAGGTTGAATCATTCCCAATGAAACAAACTCCTTTTTTTCCAAGTGAAAGAACTCACTCAAGGTGAGGACCTTTACTCAGGAGGAAGTCCACCCAACACAGCAAGTGCTGTCCACACTTTCGATATGAGTTTCGGCCTCACAGGGTAAGAGACCCAAAGCCTTCACCACTGAAAGGGTGATGGTCCAAGGGCAGAGATGTAGGTGCTTCTGAAGCCCCGTCTGTTTATGCCAGGTAAGCCCCGCCATGCATATTTTAATTTTGTCACAAAATTTCCAGTTAGTGGTAAAATTTAAACATACAAAGTAAATCCAATATCAGAGAAAAAACAATCCCTTCGTCTTGTAGCCTCGTCCTTGGACAATTGTTGTTGCTTTGATGCATGGCCCTGCCTTCAGGCTTCCCTCTGTTCTGGCCCCATGTCTCTGCCACACTAATCTTCCTCCAGTCTTATTCCCACAGTTCTGCTTCTTGCCTACAAGCTTTCGATGGCTCACTGCATCTAAGGATAAGTGTTCCAGTCCTTTAGCTGCCTTTGAGGACTTTTCTTGTGTCAATGTTGCTTTCCAACATCATACCCATCTCCCGTTTTATTCAAGTATTCTGTTCTTAAGGGAATCAAAACTCTGATCTGTGACCACACATTTAGCGTCCTGTTTCATTCTCTTTGCTACTGTGAAAATGTGGCAGACCATGAATTTTGACACTCCACAGATAGTGCTCCTCATCGGATGTTAACCTTTCTAAGTGTCAGTCATACCTAGATGCCTTCTTATAACAGCTGGATAAATGGGTTCTTGGATTAGAATGATCACTGGGAATGATAAAACTAATAAAAATGTAATGATTGTAGAGTTCACTTAGCAGTTACATGTAGCAAACTGTACGCCAGACATTTGGATATCAGTGGAGACTTTAACTGCCTTCCACGTGGTATCTACCGGTTCTCGCTGATAACCGGACCACTGTGAGCGTCATCTCTTTACTCATACCTGGACCCTTTTCTCCATGTGTTTGTCCCATTCTGTTGATTTTGTTCTATGAGTCCTTGTTAACCAAAAATCTTTATAACCCTTATCCCAGCATTTCATTTGGTTAAAGTTTATATTTTAACAGATATTATATTTTAGTGACCTTTATTATGAATAGTTGCATTAAAATAAGTCAGATTGGGTTTGGCAGGCCTGAATGTTGTCATTCCCGTTCTTCCATGGTTTCTTCTAGTAATGTCTATGAAAAGCATATACAGTAAGCAGAGTTTTCCAATGTAGAACACGATTAAAACAGAAACCACCAGCGGCAACCTGTGCCCCTTTATTCTCACCCTTCCCAGGCCACAGCTCATTTCGCCCTTTTTGGGAACAGCTTGCAGAAGGCTTGCTGATAAAATAAGTTGTGCTTGAATGGATATCTTGCAGTCTTTGTGGTAGCTGAAGAAGTATTTCAAAGCTGCTGCCCCAGTCAGTCTCTTAGATGCACCGGCTATTTGTGTCAAGGTGTTCAGCAGTCCTCAAGGTGCATAAACCTTCAGGTTGCCAGTTAATAGGATCTGCGGTTGAGTGCATCTGAAAAATAACGATTAAAAAAAATAGACACTGAAGAGCCTTTCCACTGAGACTCTAAGAGTAGTCTGAATGCTTTTACTTTTTCTCTGCTTCATATAATAATAATATTATTAATATTATTAACAATATTAACAATATAAAACTTGTTTTTTATATTAACAATTTAATATTATATTAAATTAATTTATATTAACAATATAAATTAATTATATATTAGTATATATATAATTATTTTAATTATATATAATTAATTTTATATTAACAATATAAAACTTAATAATACTGTTTACTAATATTTTAAAAAAATGTTAATAAACACTTTTAGCAGCAATGAACTCAAAACATTAAAATAAATGTTTGATGACAAAGTCAGCATAGAAATTAGTGTTTCAAGAATGTTAACAAGCACACACAAAATGCCAACATATTAATCATTAGAGCCAAAGTGTTATTAATGACTATACAGAAACTAGACGACATAAGTCTGCAGATGTGTCAATATCTATTTCAAAAGTCAGTGATTATTTTAAGAAGACTGCACCCAATGATAATGTCTTTTTAAAAGTATCTGTGGAAGGAACATTTGCATTTCACTCAATAAAGCACAGTTTTTTATTTAGATTGATTAACTTGTTTTTCAAAATAATCTAATTTTTAAATTTCAATATTTTTTGTATACATGTTAGAAAACATGATTTCTGCCTTAATTTCATCATTTACCCAGGAGTCATCCAGGAGCAGGTTGTTCAATCTCCATGAAATTGTGTGGTTTTGAGTGAATTTCTTAATGCCAACTTCTAATTTGATTGCACTGTGGTCTGAGAAACCTAGGCAATACCATTCAGGACATAGTCATGGGCAATGACTTCATGACCAAAATGCCAAAAGTACTGGCAACAAAAACCAAAATTGACAAATGGGATCTAATTAAACTAAAGAGCTTCTGCATAGCAAAAAAAACAATCATCAGAGTGAACAGGCAACCTACAGAGTGGGAGAAAATGTTTGCAATCTACCCATCTGACAAAGGTCCAATATCCAGAACCTACAAGAAACTTAAACAAATTTACAAGAAAAAAAACAACCCCATCAAAAAGTGGGTAAAGTATATGAACAGTCACTTTGCAAAAGAAGACATTTATGGGGCCAAGAAACATAAGAAAAAAGCTCAACATCACTGATCATCATAGAAATGCAAATCAAAACTACAATGAGATACCATTTCATGCCAGTCAGAATGGCAGTTATTAAAAAGGAAAAAATAGATGCTGGCGAGGCTGTGGAGAAATAGGAATGCTTTTACACTGTTGGTGGAAATGTAAATTAGTTCAACCATTGTGGAAGACAATATGGTGATTCCTCAAGTATCTAGAACCAGAAATACCGTTTGACTCAGCAATCTCATCACTGGGTATATGCCCAAAAGAATTTATATCATTCTACTATAAAGACATATGCAGACATATGTTTACTGCAGCACTATTTACAATAGAAAAGACATAGAACCAACTCAAACGTTCATCAATGATAGACTGGATAAAGAAAATGTGGTACATATACACCATGGAATACTACTATGCAACCATAAAAAGGAATATCATCATGTCCTTTGCAGGGACATAGATGAAGCTAGAAACCATCATTCTCAGCAAACTAACATCAGAACAGAAAACCAAACACCACATGTTTTCACTCAAAAGTGGGAGCTGAGCACTGAGAACACATGGACACAGAGAGGGGAACATAACACACCGGGGCCTCTTGGGGCGTGGTAATTGAAGGGAGGACACTTAGTGCAGCAAACCACATATACACAGGTATACCTATGTAACAAACCTGCACATTCTGCACATGGGTCCTGATTTTCTTTTTCAGAAGAAATATATTTTTTAAAAGAATGCAAATTAGAATATCTACAGTAAACTATGAATAAAAGTAAAACTCTGCTTAAATAATAAATTAAAAGGGAATAATAAAGTATCTGATTAATCTAGAAGGTAAACAAACAAAAGGGAACATTAAAAAGATAATTTAAAAAGCAAGTAGCCTGGCGTGGTAACTCATGCCTGTAATCCCAACACTTTGGGAGGCCGAGGCAGGTGGATCATGAGGTCAGGTGATCAAGACCATCCAGACGGGGAAATCTCATCTCTAATAAAAATTCAAAAAATTAGCTGAGTGTGGTGGCACATGCCTGTAATCCTAGCTACTTGGGAGGCTGAGGCAGAAGAATTGCTTGAACCCAGGAGGCAGAGGGTTGCAGTGAGCCAAGATTGTGCCACTGCACTCCAGCCTGGGCAACAGAGTGAGACTCCATCATAAACAAACAAAGAAACAAATAACCACAAATAGTAAGGTGATAGTTAAGAAACCAGATATATCAGTTGTTTACATCAAATATAAATGGATTAGTCTACATAAAATAATGTAATTTTTAGAGATGGCAAAGGATGACAAAATTTACATTGGATATTATTAATATTATAAAGAAATAAGACCTTTTGCAGAGCAAAAGCTAATGTAAAGAGAATAGACAGACAAATTATAGCATGATTGAAAATATTTGCAAACTACATATTTGACAAAGGACTAATATCTAGGCTATATAAATAATTCAACTGGTTAAATATGAAAAATGAGCAAAAGACATGAACAGAAATTTCACCAAAGAGGCTATACAGCAGGCAAATGAGCCCAGGAGATGATATTCAGTACCATCAGCCACATAGGAAATTCAAATCACAATAAGACACCACTACACATTTATCAGAATATTTTTTTTTAAATGTGACAGTACAAAATATTGGTGAGAATGGGGAGAAACTGGATCCCTCATACATCCTTGTTGGGAATGTAATATGGTCTAGTCACTAAAAAATGGTTAATAAATTTCTTATAAAATTAATAATGCAATTAACACATAACCCAGCAGTTGTTCTTTTGAGAATAAGATGAAATAAAAACTTATGCACACATAAAAACAGTACATTAACGTTCATAGCAGTTTTATTTGTTGTCACCAAGAACTGTAAAGTAAAGATGCCCTTTAACTGGTGAATGGTTAAACAAACTGTGTTACATATATACCATTAAATACTGATCAACAATAAAAAGGAATAGACTACTGATACATCCAACAGCTTGATGAATCTCCATGAAATTTTTCTGAGTTCAAAAATGCTAAATCAAGATGTTGCATACTGTGTGATTCCCTTTATTTGACTTTGTGAAGTGACAGCATTTAAAAAAGGAGGAACAGGTAAGTTATTGCTAGGGTTTAGGGGAGGCAGCAAGGTGAGTGTGAGGAAGGTGGGTTTGGTGATAAATGAGCAGTGCAAAGGAATCTCAAGGCAATGAAATGGTTTAGCATCTTGACTGTGGTGGTGAATACAAAAACCTAAAATTATATAAAATTGTACAGAACTAAATACACCCAAACAAATGACTACAAGTAAAACTGGGGAAATATTAATAAGATCAGTAGATTATATTCTGGTTTTGGCATATTACTATGCTTTTGCAAAATGTTACCATTGAAGGGAACTTGGTAAATTGTACAGAGGCTCTCTCTATATTATTTCTGTTGCAGCTGCATGTGAATCTACAATGATTTAACAAAAATGCAGCTATGAAATCAAATAAGAGTAAATATCATGAAACATGTACCTTCACATTGAGGACTACACAGTATCATTGTTATAATCAATATTGCTACTATAAATTAAAGAATAACAATATAAATGGAAGGATATACCATGTTCATTAACAGGAGGAACCTATAATGCAAAGATGTTATTTCTCCCCAAATTGTTTTACTCAGTGAAACATGTATCACAATCGCAGCTAGTTGTTTCAAAAAACTGACTCAGATGCTAAAATGTTTAGAAAAATGCAAAGTGCAAAAATAACAGGCAATCTTGATGAGCAGAAAGATTATTCTTTAATATCAGATGTCAAGACATAAAAATAAAATACATAACACTTTTTATAGTGGTGCATAAAAAGACAAAGAAATAAAATGGGCAAAATAAAGAGTCAAGAAACAGACATGTACATATAGTTATCTATTATATGACAAAGGTAGCACCTTCATGCAGTGTATATAAATTTTTATATTCAATACATTATATGAAATCAATTGGTTGTGATATAGAAAAAGTAATGAATTTTGATCTCTATCTCTAAAGTTATACAAAAATCAACTGCATCCCAGGTTAAAGTGATTCTCCTGCCTTAGCCTTCTGAGTAGCTGGGATTATAGGCTCCTACCATCATGCCTGGCTAATTTTTGTATTTTTGTAGAGACGGAGTTTCACCATGTTGGCCAGGCTGGTCTTGAACTCCTGATTTCAGGGATTCACCTGCCTTGGCCTCTCAAAGTGCTGGGATTACAGGCGTGAGCTCCTGTGCCTGGCCAAAAGTGCTATTTTTAAGAGTTGACAAATATGAGGACATTAAAATTGAGAATATACATTTAGCAGAGAACTGTTAAAAGAATGAAAAGACTAGCACATAGAGCAGAGATTATATATGATAGGTGTATTTAATAAAGTACATTTTTCCAAAATATATCATGAACACCTTCAAAGAGTTCACTGACTTAAACAATTACTTCACAGAATAGCAGATGCAAGGGCCATAAACTTGTGAAATTATGCTAAAGTCTATTAATGACCTGGGGAATGCAAATTAATACCACAACAGTAGTGGTTATATTGTTTGCAAAAATGGCCTTATTAATTTCTTATGTCTCTGCAGGCATGTTCCTTTCCAAGGAGTTTTTGCTCCTCTTTCCATAAAAAGGTAATATTTATTTCCACAAATATATTCAAATACAAGACCATAGAAACTCTTGAATCTGGAATGGCCTTGCCACTTGCTTTTACTGGTAGAATGTGAAAGAAGTGACGTTATGTGCTTCCTTGGAATGTTGTTGTCACCATGCAAAGATGCCCAGCTTAGCCTTCTTAAGGAAGAGAGGGCAAATGGACTGGGAGGCAGAGCCAGCAACCAACACCACATGTCAAACCTGGGAGTGTGGCCATGGTGAAATATCCAGTACCAATTTAGCCCTTAGGTAACTAGAGCAGCATGAGTGACCACTGAAAAAATTAGCAGAGACAATCCCCAGCTGACCCAAATCAGATTACACAACTTAGGAAGATGGTTTTGATTTTAAGCCTGTAGGTTTTGGTACTGTTTGTTATACGGCACTCACTCACTGAAACAGTGATATAACTGTACACACCCACCAGAGTAGCTAAAATGAAACATAGAGGCAATAAAATGTTACCCATGGTTCAGAGCAACTGAAATGCTTATACCCCGTTGCTGGAAGTGTAAACTGGAACAATCCTTTGGAACACCACTGGCAGTATCTACCAAGGTTGAGCAGATACATACTGTAACACCCAGTAATTCTACTCTTTAGGTATTTGGCCAAAATGGATGCACCCAAAACGTGTAAAAAAGACTGGTGATATCCCTTCTCTATTAAAACTACAAAATTAGCTGGGTGTGGTGGTACGTGCCTGTAGTTCCAGCTACTTGGGATGCTGAGGCAGAAGAATGGCTTGAATCTGAAAGGCAGAGGTTGCAGTGAGCCAAGATCGTGACACTACACTCCAGCTTAGTGGCAGAGCAAGACTCTGTCTAAAAAAAAAAAAAAAAAAACCCAAAAACCAAAAACCAAAAAAACACTGGTAATCACGGCATTACTCATATTACTCATAATGATGAAACTGGAGACAACCCACATACCCACCTAAAGTAGAATGATTAAAAAATGTAAATAGTGATCTATTCCTATATTATACAGCCATGGGAGCAAAGAACCACAACTATACACAACTACCTGAATTGGTATCACAATCAACCACAGTGCTAAGTTCCTAGGAAAGAACTAAACCAAGCTACATGCAGATGCCACAAGAGTTTCTGCTTTCCTGGCAGTTTTAACATTTTGCTTTCTCCATGTGTTTCTCCCCTTATTGGGAGATTATTCTGCAGAGAAAGAGCAGCTGCTAGACAGAAACTTAGACAAAGCTTCCCTCAGGCTTCCCTCCCCTCCTCCCTCATCAAATATGTATTATGGTGCGATGTGCCAGCCTCAGAAAGGGTTCCTGCAACAGTATGAAAATTAATTTTTTTCCTTCTCAATGAACTCTGTGGAAAATTCTGTGAGATTAGACAAATGAACAAAACAACATCTGAAATGGACTTCTAAGTTGGACTGAGTTACGGTGGTCCTAAAAAGATATCTATAAATCAATATGGGGAATCCAGGGAAGCTCTAAGCTTCATTCTGATGGGAAATAAACATCTACCAGGTGCAGGGAATGGCAACTAATCAGATGACAGAGGAAACAGTAACCGCAGACACTGGGATGTGTGAGGGAGCATACACTGCAGGTCATTGCTTGCTGGGTGTGGACAAGGAGGACAGGAGCCCGGCACCTGGCCCCATCCACATCCTGCAGGAGACAGGGAACACAGCTGTCATCACTGCTTTCCTGGTGAAGATGTGCAGACCCTTTACTCCAAGGGTAAGATGAAATAGTCATGACAAGTGCAGATTTCAGAGTTAGAAAGATTTGCTGGCTGTGTGATCATGGGCAGTCACGTTACCTCTCATCGCTCTGTTTCTTTGTAACATCTGGATGTTAATAATATTTATGTCATAGGTTTGTTACTAGAATTAGTCCAGAAGAGACGTAACCTACTGATGCTGAGAGCCTGGTACATAGCTCGTGCCCAGTAAATAGCAACCATCATAGTGTTACTGTTTCAGGGATCTTAGAATTAAGTTTCTCACATCAGATCAAAGGTGCTTGATGCTCTACTGTGTCAGAGGCTTCCACAGTTCCTCCAAAGGGCCTCTCGGTCCCAGGCTTGAAAGTCAAGTGTAAGTGCAGGACGTGAGACATCGGAATGAGCCCTCTGTTTGGTATTCTGGAGCAATTGAAAGCCCCCTTACCCTCAATCACATTTGCAACAGCGTTTCTAAATTGCACATTGTTTTCTGGTAATCTCATGATTTAAATTTTAATCATCTTTTTCTTAAGAAACAAAAAGTAAGAAACAAAAATGAGCTGGAGATAATGCATTTCTCTAGAAGGCTACCACTAATTAAGACATTGAAAGCAATTTTAACACCATTCCTCAGCACTGTGACAAATCTGACAGGCTTACAAATTAGTATTCTGGGACTCTCAAACTGGATGTCCACATTTTGGTGATTGCTGCAAGTAATACAATAGCTCACACACAGAAAAGCACACTCTCAGGAAACTGGCCCCTTGGGAAAATACTCTGGGCAACAGAAAATGATGCCCACTGCCCTCCCCACCACTAACTCTTGCTAAGAAAAGAGGGCCTACTCAGCCATGGAAAAATCAAAGTGGATTTTCAGGGACCCAGAGTGGCAGAGCCCAAACAACCTCCCACTCCTGGGTGTCTTCTGTAGGCTTTACTGGCCTGAGTCAGCAGAGCATGAGACTCACCCAGCTCTGGCCATTAAAACCCTACTTCTTTTATTGAAATCTTTCTCCCTAGGGCTTTCCCCCACTAGTCCTGGAGCAACCCTTGGGGGCTGCACATGATGAATCTGAAGCTCTGTTCAAACACTGGCCCTTCAACTTCAACAACAGCAACAGAGCAGCAATCAGAGGTAGTGCTTTAACATGGGTCACCTGCTTTCCCATACAACATTGTGTTGCATGTATCATAAATCCTTTATCAATAGGAAACCTACTTTCTCCCTGACTTTGCTAGTGAGACCATTTAGATTCAGAAAAATTAAGTGACTTGCTCCAATTCACATACCCAGTAAGTGGTAGATTTGTATATCAGTCATGACTCCAGAACGTGGTTTGAAGTCCTCACCAGTGTAAAATAAGTTCACCACTTTGAAATAAGTTCTAGCTAACTTATATCCATAAATATAAAGCTTAAATCCCTGAGTTGCATAGGATCCACTCAGATGGCACCACTCAAAGGAATGCCATTTAAATACAATTGCCTTCAACAAAGAGTTGGCGAGCATCAGCTCTGGTTTGGTTGTGGTTTGTCCTTGCCAAAATTCATGTTGAAATTTGATACCCAGTGTAGCACTGTTGGGAGGTGGGACCTAATGAAAGGTGTTTGGGTCATGGGAGAGAGATCTCACATGAATAGATGAATGCCATCTTGTGAGAGTGAGTGCTCCTGTAAGACTGGGTTAATCATTGGAGAGCTGGCTTAGAAGCAAATTTAACTTTCTAAACTCTTGCTTCCTTCCACACCATGTGGTGTCTTTGCACACACTCACTTCTCTTCTCCTTTCTGCCGTGAGCGGAAGCAGCATGAGGCCCTCATTAGATGCAGCTGCTCAGCCTTGAATTTCCGGTCACCAGAATCATTAGCCAAATCAACCTCTTTTCCTCATATATTACTCAGCTTCAGGTATTCTGTTACAGCAAGCTAAATAGACTAAGGCAGTCTCTATTTTAGGCCAGACACTGACCTAGGTACTAGGGATTTAATTAGGAGATACTGAGAATGAAACAGGTCCACACTGAAAAAGAAATATGTCATGAGAAACATGGTACTTGATAAATCCAGGAGGAAAAGAGTGATTCCCCCAGAGAGGAAACATTCCCACAAGAGTCATGAGCACTGTCCTGAGTATGCGGGGAATCAGACTGCAGAGAGGACCCACTGGTCCTGTGACCCTGCTGAGCTTCAGCCCTCCCTGAGTGTGTCAATGCCTATGGGTGCTATTATCAGAAGCTTCTTCATACCATTCACATTTCTCAGTCCAACCAGGTCTTCACGTGTGGTTCCATAGAAAACTCATACCCGGTTTCACCGTTATTATACTGTGTTGTAGTTACAACTTGAGTTCCTTACCGCTGTTATGACCGTGGGTTCCTGAAAGATGAAAATCATGTCATATTCATAGCTAGTAGCCTGCTGCAAGACAGGGGCTGGCAGGAAAGAAGTGCTTGGTAAATATGTGATACAAAACAAATCCTGAAGTGTTTCCTAAGCCATCATACAACAAATTAATAACAATTTGAAGCCCCTTTAAATAACACTTTCTGTTGAATAAAATTTAATTTGCATTAAAAATGATTGTTTTGGCAGTTATGAGGAAAAAACTGCATTTGTTAAGGCTAATTTACTAATTCTCCCAATTCCTGTGCTAGAGATACAAATCATATGGTCTCCTTATTAGGACCCTTCCAGGATGTTGGAATCCAAGATGAAGGTGAAAACACATAGCACATGGTGCTCCAAATATGTGCTTTACAGCAAATAAGCTATTTGGGATAGTTTCTCATTTTATTATGTGCTGTAGCCACGACTGGACTTGCTGAGTTGCCTTTTCCCACTGGAAAGGAGTGATTCCAGAGGTGATTCTGAAAGGTTATTCCTGACAGGAAATGTTTGATAAATTGTCTGACATAAACTCAGCTCTAGATGACATGTTTTCCTCTGCTTTCTCTCTTTTTATCTTTTCGTTCCCCTCTTTCCCATTTCCATCTTTCCTTTTTCTTCTTAATATAAAGACATTCTGTGCTGGTAAATTTAGCACGTAGGTAGCCATGGAATAGAGAGAAATTCAGGCTGAATTTCAATAACATCTAAGATGTCGTTAGAGGTGTCAGCTTCAAGGAGAATTTAGAATGTGGAGCCAGATATAAATGTAAGCAAACCTTTTCTCACCATTGTCCCTTTCCCTTGTGTGGGTCATTCTTCCTCTGGGTCCCAAGGTAAAGACTTGTAATCCTAGCATTTATAGCAGTCATACTGACATTCAGTACACTTCAGATCCAGCTATGAGCTGAGAAATTTTTACCCATTGTCTCATTTAAATTCTATTGTATTAATCATGCAGTTAATTGGTTTATTACTGCATTTCAGAGGAATATAAAGAAACTTAGAGAAGTGAGCTGTTTCAAGATAACATTGATAGTGATAAACCAGTATTCACTCAGGCCTGTGTGCTTCCAAAGACCTGTGCCTTTAGTCCTGTCCTATTTCTCCATAACACAGTATTCTGTATCTGATGATGTCTGTTGAGGGCAAAGGCCATGTCTTTGCTCTGCATTATAAATGCCTGCGTAGTTCACCAACAACAAATGCGCAACATGGGTTTTTTGAAAGAAGGAATAAACAAATGAATAAACAAACACATGTGTGAAACCACTATTGCCTCAATAATTCATTTATTCAACATTCCTTGAGTATTTTATGATGAGCTAGGCCAGAGTTCCTTGGAAGCAGAGCCTGAGACAGGGATTTGCATGATTTATTGAGGGAATGATCTCAGGAGAAAGGGTATGAAGGAAGGAAGACAGAGTGGAGCAAAGATAAGCAAAGATGTGGTCTCAGCTGGAGACTGACTTCAGATCAGCCTGATCCCACGGGGAGTTCTTGTGTGTGAATTGTACTGCAGAGTGCAATTAGGCAAAAAGCCAGACTTTTATCACTCAGTCATTAACTATGAGCTGCCCATAGGGGAGGGGCCACAACCTCCCAGCCGGGCAGCTTCTAATAGCTAAGGGTCATTCTCCAGAGAAAGGGGCAGCTGTGAGCCATTAGCAGCCAACACGTGAAGTAGCTGGGGGTGGGTACCCAGTGGCCTGAGGGAGAAGGGGTGATTGAAGGGATCGAGCAGAAACCAACAGCATCTTCCAAAGCAGATGTTATTAGAGCTCTATGGCCATTTCCACAGGGGATTCCCAGTTAGTGTGTGCATTCATTGCCTACCACCCACTCTATCACTGCCCCTCAGAGCTCGTCTTGACACCAGCCTCCCCGTGAAGTCTCCCCGGACCGCTGCAACCACATGGATCTCTTTCAGAAATCCTGTAGTACCTCTCTGAACCAAGTGGTCATGCAGTTAATCGCTACCTTTAAATGCCTTCAGGTTGTCGTGCATGCATGTAACTGTTTCCTTATTAAACTTGGCAGCTCTTCCAAGGCATGGATTGTGGCATCAAATGGTAAGCCTTTATCTAGCAGCCTTGCTGCCCTCAGTCCAGTGCCCTACATGCTGTGAGCGATATAGTAGAAGGCACGCGTCCTGTACAGTAACAAACAGTAATGACAGGCTGAGTAGTAACTGATAATAATGTAAAATTGCCGTCCTTTCTATTTGTCGGGCAATGTGTTCATCCCATATCGCAGGAAATCTGGAGATAGAGTCTCCCTGGCAGTGATTTTACGACTCTCTCTGATTCTTACAGCCTTTTCCATGGGACTCTTGCCTTCTGGTCACCAAATGGCTACTATTGCTTCCCTAGACATCACATTTATATCCACAAAGACAGAGCTGTTGCCAGCTACATGTGTCCCTGTTATCAAAGTAATATATTTCTCAGAAGAGACCAGCAAACTTTCCCTCCTGTGTTATGGCCACAATTGTGTTATAGTGTTATCCTTTTTTAGCAAAGATGTTTGGAAAAATACGCATTTAATTTTCTCAGATGGTAGAGTACAGTGGGGTGAATTGCAACAAGAAGGAACAGGAGGTGGGAATGTCTGGCAGGATGTCACCTGCTACATGCAGTTGCTAACTTACCTCCATTTCATAGATGAGAAAGTGAGGTGCTGATTGTCCGAGAACAGATTCACAGTGAGCCCAGTGTTCTTGCTCAGCTCTGATTGTGCAGTCTGCACTGCTAACTACTGTGCTTTATTACTTCTTCAGTTACTGCATCTTGTACCTCATTTCTATCTCAAAATGCCAACTCCAGGACGGGGGTAGTTTAGAGCACTAACTTAGAGCATTCGTCATCAAAGATGAACATCCACATTTTTAAAATCCTGGATTGCTACTGATTTCCAGTGAAGACTAGACGTGAGAAAGCTGGGCCTAAGCTAATTTAGGAGAGGTCATCATGATAGGAGCACAAAATTAATGACTGAACACTGTTAAACAGAACAACAGAGCAGGCGTATGTGTGGCACCCTCCATGCTTACTACAGAAAAATGGCCATCCAGAAATCTTCTTTTCCTTTGGCCTGGGAAAAACCACCATTATTTTATTTGATAGCAGAACACCCAGATAAGTTTTGCACATGCTTGTTTTTACAGTTCAATCCTTCCCGTCTTAGACAATTCATTACTTTTGAGGTGGTTTTCTAAATTTCCACTGCAAGGAAGACACGTGGCAGAATGTCTCTTGGCAGAAGGTATAGTATAAATGTGAAGCTCATAAAAGAAGGGAGTCCAAGGCATGCATCTTCTATTGGGAGGTAGGTGTAACTTGCAGGACACCGGCAAGCACAAGACAGACAAGGCGCGTTGGCCAGGCACACTGTGTGGGCTGGAGATGGCACACACTGACTCATAAGAGCTGATTGCTAGCCTTTCTTCCCAACTCTGAGTTCAGGGACATCACATTGACAGCTCAAAACCACCCATAGTGGGTGTATTTCAACCACACTACGTTTAAACCACATATTGACAAACACTACAAATAAGCTCCTTTTTTTCTCAGAGAGATAGTTATTAAATATTTACTGGCAAATTACTTGGTAAGTAATTGAGCAGCTCATGCAATGAGCACAATCATGCTTCTCAAAACAAAACCCAAATGACGAGGAATCTAAACAAAGTGAAAGAGCTGTTGCCAGCTACATGTGTCCCTCGTCTGTTGCCAGCTGTTGCCAGGTCTGTTCCTGGTCTGTAGCTGTTGCCAGCTACACGTCAGTCTGGTCTAGGTTTTGGAGAAGACCTCAGGTGTGAACTCAAAACTGCTCCTCATGTTTCCCTGATATGCACACAGTCTTGTCTTGCTTTTGTCAGGGTTCTCAAGTTCTGGATAATTCTGGTGGGCAACTGGTCTTGGTCTCTTTAATCAGCATTCTGTTTTTTGCTTAGTACACCTGCTATTGGTAATCAGAAAGCCAACGGCAGGTGGTTACATGTATTATAAGTTCCTTAAAGCTTTGGGGCAAGTTTAAATACTAACAGGTTTCTGGAGGCAAACTTACAAACTCACTTCACCTTGCACATTGGAGCTCTGCTCTTCCATTCATTATCCCTCTGATGAAATGTCCTTTCACAGGTAATCAATAGCTAAACTGATAAATGGTAAGGCTTCTTAAAAATCCATTGCCTGATTGCTGAGACGGGATGTTTTATTCATTGGCAGGTGTGATTTATCATTCGGTGGCAAGGAGGAGAACATTTGTTCCAGCTGTTCTCACCCACATTGCACAGCAGTGGGGGCTTTTAGTCTGCTGCACAGAGCAGACTGAGCTTTTGGTTAGGGAACTGCAACTATATTTAGCATATTAGGCCATTAGCTCTCTGCAAACAGCTCGCATGCATTATTCTTCCCATTGTTTATAATTAAACTCCTCATCATGGGAGTTGCAATGCAGATCGTCTTTGATCTCCTATTCAGATTCTAAAAATTATAAAGCCTTTTTGTCCATGTGGAACCGCTACTAGAACTTGACCCAGCTTCGTAATGAAGCAATTAGTGATAGACACTCTTGTTGAGGACCTACTCTGTGCTAGGCATTCAGTTAGGCCCTTATGTATATTATACATACATACATGTATGTGTGTGTGTATAATCTTTACACTAGCTATGTATGATTTTTATTCCTGAAGCCATCTGGTCATCTATAGAGATGCACAGTGAAAACAAAACTTGTTACATGAAATGCAAGAAGCAAAACCCCTAGAAAGGATACAAAATGAGGGACTTCTTATGGAAATTTGATCTTATCCCATTGTGGAAGCTGGTTAAGGTTTATCTGCAGCTGATGTTGCACCTGCAGTCACCAGGGTTGCAGCAGGCAGTATGGAAAGACAAAAACCACAAGGACCACCAGGAACCCATGCGATGAGCTGGAAGCCACACTGATCTGTCACCACCTCCAACCTTCCAACAGTGTACGATGGGGGTGTTCTACTCTTATTCATGAAACTAAACATGGAGCTGGCCCAGGAGCCCAAGAAGCTGAATGAGAAGACTTGGTAGAAGCTGGAGGACTTGAAAGCCCAGCTGTTGACCAGGAAACGGAGCAGAGGACGGGGAAGATGGTGAGAATCAAGGAGGTGGCTGCTGTGTTATGCCAACAAGGCACACGTGAGCTGCAGCAGACTGTGCTGGGAAAGACTAATTCTAGGCTGGCGCTGTTGCGGGTCATCTGCCTGTGTGTTGGTGTTCTCATTCCTGTGCTGGCAGGTAGGAGCCTGCCTAGCTCCCATTGTCCAGTCCCTCTTGATAGGCTCTTCCCTCATAAAGTCACAGAACCATCCTGGCCAGGCCAGCAAACACAGGAGACTTCAGGAGCCCTGGTGTAAGGGCACAGACGACAGAGCACAAATAGGGTTTGAATCTCACTCAGTCTTCTTGATGAACTAGGTGCGTGTTAACTCTCTGAGCTCAGTTCCATCAAGTGCAAACTATGTTGTAAGTGATACTCTAGCTTGTGTGAGGATTCCTTGGGAAAAGGGTTGCAGGCAGATTGTGCAGTATGGGAAATGTGACATGCAGTGTACACTTAGCACACACTGGTTCCTTTCTCTTTCTTCTGTAACACAGCACTGACCTCCAGCCCCTGTCCTGACGCCCCTACACCTGCCCCACTGCCTATTTGAGGACCTTTCCCACTCACTGGTACCTGCTTGACATGGAGCATATTCCCTCCACCCAGTTTGGAGCATCCACCACTGCTGGAAAAGACCCTTTCCTGGTGGAGCCACCTTCTTGAAACTCTAAATATAAGTATTTCCACCATTCCTGTCAGTGACTCTCCCACCCGGACCAAGATCCCAGTTACCCTGATACAGGCCCTGAGGTCCCTCTGTGCTGCCTCTCTCTGATTTCCCATTGCTCTCTAGAGGGCCAGATATCTGCTTGGCACCTACTGCCAGCTTTGATCTTATCACAACCCACACCCTAAGGTGGGATCCTGTTCAAGTGCAGACACTTTCAGTCTTCACTCAGAGTTTACTGGGGCAAGCCTATACTTCACCTCAGTTTATAAAATACAGTCAATTCATACTCAAGGATTTTCCGGTTATGCTTTTATTTAAAATAAAAAAGGAAACATTGTATTTTAAAAAATTGTCTATTTTTTTGGGATGATGTGTTAAGGAATTTATCCATTTCTTCTATATTTACTGGTTTATGTGCATAGAGTTGTTTGTAGTAATCTCTGATGGTAGTGTGTATATCTGTGAAATCAGTGGTGATATCTCCTTTATCATTTTTTAGTGCATCTATTTGATTCTTCTCTCTTTTCTTTTTTATTAGTCTGTCTAACGGTCTATTTTGTTGATCTTTTCAAAAAAACAAGCTCCTGGATTTATTGATTTTTTGAAGGGTTTTCTGTGTCTCTGTCTCCTTCAGTTCTGCTCTGATTTTAATTATTTCTTGTCTTCTACTAGTTATTTTATTTTATTTTATTTTATTTTACTTCAGGTTCTGGGGTACATGTGTAGGTCATGCAGGGTTGTTGCATAGGTGCATACATAACCAGGTGGTTTGCTGCCTCTATTCCCCCTTTGACTATATCTGGCATTTCTCCCCATGTTATCCCTCCCCACCCCCTGCTGTCTCTCCCCTAGCCCCACCCAAACTGCCCCCAGTGTGTGATGCTCCTTTCCCTGAGTCCACATGTTCTCATTGTTCAACAGCTGTCTATGAGTGAGAACATGCGGTCTTCTACTGGCTTTTGACTGTTTGATCTTGCTCCTGTAGTTGTTTTAATTGTGATATTAGGGTGTTGATTTTAGATCTTTCTTCTCATGTGGGCATTTAGTGCTATAAATTTCCCTCTAGACACTGCTTTAAATGTGTCCCACAGATTTTGGTACGTTGTGTCTTTGTTCTCATTGGTTTCGAAGAATATCTTTATTTCTGCCTTCATTTCATTGTTTATCCAGTAGTCATTCACGAGCAGGTTTTTCAGTTTCCATGTAGTTATGTGGATTTGAGTGAGTTTCTTAATCCTGAGTTTTAATTTGATTGCACTGTGGTCTGAGAGGCTGTTATGATTTCCATCATTTTGCATTTGCTGAGAAGTGATTTACTTCCAATTATGTGGTCAATTTTAGAGTAGGTGTGATGTGGTGCTGAGAAGAATGTATATTCTGTGGATTTGGGGTGGAGAGTTCTGTGTATGTCTATTAGGTTTGCTTGGTTGACATCTGAGTTCAAGTCCTGGATATCCTTGTTAATTTTCTGTCTCATTGATCTGTCTAATATTGACAGTGGAGTGTTTAAGTATCCTATTGTTATTGTGTGGCAGTCTAAGTCTCTTTGTAGGTCTTTAAGAACTTGCTTTATGTATCTGGATGCTCCTCTCTTGGGTGCATGTATATTTAGGATACTTAGCTTTTCTTGTTGCATTGATCCCGTTACCATCATATAATATAAGTGAGATCATACAATGTCTATCTTTCTCTGTCTGGCTTATTTCATGTGGCATAACATCGTCCAGGTTCATTCATGTTTTTGCAAATGGCAGCATTTCCTTCTTTTTTAAAGGATGACTAATATTTCATTGTATATATATGCCACATCTTTTTCCATTTATCAATAGATGGATGTTTAGATTTTTAAATCTTTGGATATTGTGAATAGTACTGTAATGAACATGGTTGTGCAGATATCTCTTCAATTTCAATCCTTTTGGATAAATACACAGAAGTGGGGTTTCTGGGATATGATAGATCTATTTTTAATTCTTTTGAGGAACATCCATACTGTTTTCCATAATGGCCAGAACAATTTACATTCCTACTAACAATGTAACAATGTATAAGGGCTCACTTTTCTTTTCTCTACATTTTCAGCAACACCAGAAATATAGATATATATCATGCATATTATTAGAAATATGTTACATGTTTATTACATATGTATTTATATGTGTATTATATATATTCACACATGACATTGTAACAGGTGTGAGAGGTAATATTAGTATCTCATTGTGGTTTTGATTTGGATTTTCCTAATAATTGGTGTTGTTGAACTTTTTATATATATATATTGAACATTTGTATATCTTTGGAAAATGTCTATTCAGGTCTTTTGCCCATTTTGAAATCAGGATGTTGATTTTTTTTTTTGCTATTGAGTTGTGTGCATTTCTTATATGTTTGGGATATTAACCCCTTATCAGATATAGTTTGCAAATACTTTCTCTACATCTTTAGGGCCTTTTCATTTTGTTGGTTTCCTTTGCTGTGCAGAAGCTTTTTAGTTTAATGTAGTTCCATCTGTTTATTTTTGCTTGTATTACCTGTGTGCTTATAGAATCCTAGTCAAAATATCATTGCCAAGACTAATGTAAATGAGCTTTTATCTTAAGTTTTCTTCTAAGATTGTTATTATTTAAGGTCTTGCATTTAGGTCTTTAATCTATTTTGAGTTGCTTTTTGTAAATGGCATAATGGTCTAATTTTATTCTTTTACATGTAGATGTCTAGTTTTCCCAACACCATTTATTCAAGAGGTAATTCTTTCCCCATTATTTCTTCATTGAAAATTAATAGACTGTATATGGTTGAGATTATTTCTGGGCTTTCTATTCTGTTCCATTGGTCTGTGCATCTGGTTTTTATGACAGTACCTTGCTGTTTTGATTACTACAGTTTTATGGTATAATTTGAAGTCAGGGAATGTGATGGTTCCAAATTCATCTTTCTTAGGATTGCTTTGGTTATTTGAGATCCTTTGTTGTGAATCCACATTAATTTTATAATTATTCCTCTATTTCTGTAGAGAATATCATTAGAATTTTGATAAGAATTATGTTGAATCTGTATATTACTTTAGGTAGTATGACCATGTTTACAATATTGATTTATCCAATCCATGAACACATTATGTCTTGCCAATTATGTATATCATCTTTAATTTCTTTCATCAATGTTTTATATTTTCAGTGTAGAGATCTCTTACCTTCTTGCTTAATTTTATTCCTAGTTTATTATTTTGATGCTATCATAAATGGGATTGTTTCCTTGATTCCTTTTTCAGATAAACCATTATTGTTATAAATAAATGCAAATTATTTTTGTACTTTGATTTTGTATCCTGTAACTTTACTGAATGCAACCTCTGTCTCCCAGGTTCAAGCTATTCTCCTGCCTCAGCCTCCTGAGTAGCTGGGATTACAGGCACCTGCCACCACACTTTGCTTTTTTTTCGTATTTTTAGTAGAGACGGGGTTTCACCATGTTGGCTAGGCTGGCCTTGAACTCCTGACCTCAAGGGGTCCAATTGCCTTGGCCCCCCAAAGTGCTGGGATTACAGGCATGAGCCACCATGCCCAGCCTCATTTATTAGTTCTAACATCTTTTTATTTTTTGCAATCTTTATGGTTTTCTACATACAGGGTCATGTCATATCCAAGTAGAGGTTGCTTTACTTCTCCCTTTCTGATTTGGATGCATTTTATTTTGTTTTTTTTTTTTTCTTGTCTGATTGCTCTTTCTAGTACTTTAAGTACTATTTTTAACAGAAGTAACAAGCGGGGGCAATTCTTGACTTCTTTATCTTGTAGAAAAAGCACAATTGAGTATAATGTTAGTTGTGGGCTTGACATATATGGCCTTTATTATATTGAGGAACACTCCTTCTGTACCTAATTTGTTGAGAGTTCTTACATGAAAGGATGCTGTATTTTGTCAAATTATGTTGCTGCATCTATTGAGATGATCCTATGGCTTTTCTCCTTCATTCTGTTAAAGTGGTGAATCAAATGTATTGATTTGCATATGTTGAATATCCTTTTATGTCAGGGATAAATCTCATTTGATAATGGTGAAAATACTTTTATTAGGCAGTTCAGCTTTGTTGAGGTATTTTGCATCTATGTTCATTAAGGATATTAGCCTCTGAGTTTCTTTTCTTCTAGGGTTTTTGTCTGGCTTTGTTATCAAGGTAATGCAGGCCTTGTAAAATGAGTTTGGAAGTGTTTTCTCCTCTTCAATTTTTTTGGAAGAGTTGGCATTAATTTTTCTTTAAATGCTTGGTAGAATTCACCAATGAAGCCATCTGCTTTAAGGTTTTCCTTTGTTGGAAGTTTTCTGATTACTGATTCTGTCTCCTTAGTCATTGTAGTTCTGTCCATATTTTCTATTTCTTCAAGATTTAATCTTGGTAGGTTGCATGTTTCTAGGAACTTATCAATTTTCTCTATTATCCAACTTGTTGGCATACAATTATTCATAGTAGTCTCATCCTCCTTGGTAGCCCTGTAATAGCCATTGTAATGTCTTCTCTTTTATTTTTTATTGTATTTATTTGTCCTCTCTCTTTTTTTATTAGTCTAGCTAAAGGGTTGTTAATTTTGTTTACCTTTTCAGAAAAACAACTCATTAATACTTTCACTGATCTTTTTTTTAATCATTTTTAAGTTCCCATTTAATTTATTTCTGCTATAATCTTTATTATTTCCTTCTGTCTGGAAACTTTGGGCTTGGTGTATTCTTTTTTTTTGCAAGTACTTTGCAGTGTAAATTTAGGTTGTTTATTTGAGATCTTATTTCCCTTAATGTAGGCACTTATTTCCATAAACATCCTTCTTAAAATTGATTTTGCTGCATCCCGTAAATTTCGATGTGTTGTTTTTTCCATTTCATTTGTATAAAGACATATTTTTGTTTCACTTTTGATTTCTTTTGTGACTTACTGGTTATTCAAAAGTGCACTGTTTAATTTCCACGTTTCCAAATTTTCTAATTTTCCTCCTGTTCTTAATTTCTATTTTTATGCCATTGTGTTCAGAAAACATATTTGTTATGATTTCAGTTTCCTCAAATTTATTAATTTTTTTTTGTGATCTGGCACATGACCTATTACAGAGTGTTCCACGTATGATTGAGAAGAATGTATGGCTTGTTGCTGTTGGATGAAATGTTCTGTATGTGTCTGTTGGGTCCATTTAGTCTATAATATTGCTAAAATGTAGTACCTTTATTAATTTTTTGATCTGTGTAATCTATGTAATGTTCAAGATAGGGTATTAAAGTTTCCTACTTTCTTGGTACATTTGGACTGCTTAGGTTTTCTTCTAGGGTTGAGTCTACTCTTGAAGCTCTCCATTGAAATTTTTAGTTTAGTAATTATATTATTTAGCTCTGAAATTTCTGTTTGGTTCTTTTTTATGGTTTCTCTCTCTTTGTTAAATGTCTCCTTTTGTTCACTTATTGTTTTGCTAATATTGTTTAGTTTTCTCTTTGTGTTTCTTGTAGTTCACTGAGCTTCTTTAAGATGATTATTTTGAATTCTTCACCAGGCAGCTTATAGATTGCCATTTCTTTGGAGTCAGCCACTGGAATGTTATTTTGTTCCTTTGATGGTGTTATGTTTTCTTGATTCTTTATGTTCCTTGAAGTCTTGCCTTACTGTCTTCACATTTGAAGAAGTAGTCTTCTCCGCTCTTTACTAATTGTAGCAGAGAAAGACTTTCACTACTCAGCCCAGCTAGAGATTTAGGGGATCTGTCAGGCCTTTTCTGTGGATGCACCTGTCTCACTCCTCTTGTTTCTTCCTTTTAAGATTGTATGCCCTCTTTCAATATTCCAAAATCAAGCTGGCTCTCTGTGAGTGCTTGTTCATAACCTGCAGGTATGAACCTGTGCTGCAGAGGCTTTCACATACCATCTCAAGGATACCTGTGGAACACTAAGAGCACACATCAGTTCATGCAGGGGACTCAGGTGAGATGTCTCACAGGGATCATGGGCAGGCCTCTTGGAAAAGTTATTAGGACAGTTATTAGTAACTGTCCAGTTTTTGAAATCCACTAGAAAGTTTCAATCAATCCCCACCCTTTTTTCCTACTTCTAACTCCTCTAGACCATTTAGTTATGCTGATACCCTCAGTAGTTTAGGTGAATGAGTCAGGAGTGGGCCTCTTGAGCAATATCTCACAAGCCTGTGGAAGTCAGGATCTCACATTGCTCCCACTTTCACATGTGGGAGAAATTGTGGGCCAATGAGGTATCTTTTAGCACTGAGCTGTGCTGCTTTGGGGGAAGAGTAATAAGTTAAAGTGACACTGTTCTTCTTACCCTCTTAACTGTATCTGTAATCATATTTTTGCTAGAACAGGGTGCTGGAATCTCTCCACTGGATTACTAGGTTCCCACAGAGATATTCCTGACAGCGGTTGGTTGTCAAAAATCAATTTTTATATGCGTCTGTGAGAATTGGAATCTCATATTTTTTCAGCTTGCTGATGTCACTTCTGTTATAAAATATTTGCAACCAAGTTTATTTAGTCATAAAATTTACACACTTTCTTGACAGTGAGCTTATACTGGGTATGGATGTGATTCCTCTTCCAGTTGCTCATTGCTGGTTGAGTGCAGTTACCCCATCTCAATTAATTTTACCATTAACTTCTTATGTAAATCATTCCAATTGTCACATTATCTATATTTTATTCACTGATTTCCTACAGGTCTCTGAGTATTCTTTCTAAAGTCCTTATTCTGTATTTCTATTTCGAGGTTCAAGAAAAGCTTTGATACTGAGTTCCATGAAATGTTAGAATACAAAGAATGTTTCACATTGGTGATTAATCTCCAGTTTTACAGATGAGAAAGTCAAGAATCAGAGAATGATGGGATTTCCCCACACTCTTTGTTGATAAATATTATATTGAAATGATTGGGATCTTCTCACTCCTGGTCCATCCAATTGCCTCTGAACTATCTGTCCTTAGCAACATATACCTATCTCTTATAACCAGACAATGCCCTAATGACGGAATCAAGGGAGTCCCTCAGAACTTCACCCTTTCTTAGTTGCTTTGTTCTCAGTAAATGCAAATATAAGCAACTCCTTGAATAGCATGTGATCTACCTTCATAGCTGTTATGATCCTCTTGTCACTTTCAGTGTTGTTAGTGAATTAGTGTGAAAGCTTGAGACATTAGAGTGTTATTTCAGCAAGTGGATTCAGGTTTTTATTACTCCCTTTCCTGAAACTTGAAGGAAAAGGTTCATTCAAGACACAAAGATACAAAAAGTGTCTGCGGTGGGCTTGTCACAGATTGGTCTTACCTGATTAGTGTATATTCTCACCTTGGCCTTCATAGATCACATTTCCTAGACTCTCATAGGATTTGACTGCATTCTTGATGGTATTGGTGATAGCAGGTGGGAGGTGCACCCTAAGATCCCCCTCTAAAAGCTCTTTGTAATATAGGGAAAACAGTTTGGGTTTGAAGCTGCTTCATGGATGCATGCACAGTTGACCCATATGTAGATTCTTTAGCTGCAAAGATCAACACCAATCCAGATCGATCACCATAACACTTCTGAGTCCTGGCTGGGATTTTCATGTTTAGAAAAGAAAAATAGTGAATTGTTCCTAATCTCAAGGTTTCCTTGTCTATGAAACATCCTGTCAGGTTCTGAGTTTAGGTCACAGCCTCTGCACTTGTATGCTTCTTCATATTTTTCAGGACATCGTGACCTCAGCCTCCTTCCTCATCTCATACCTCCATGTCCCTGGGTCATGGGAATTGATAAGACCTGCAGATATTCCTAACATCCCTTGCTAATCATTCACAATCAGAGTTATTGTGCAAGATCCAAACTATACTCTCTGAAGAGTGTCTTTCCTTAAAGTAAGTTGTCCTGGCCAACACTTCTATGGCACCTGTGAATGCCAAGTATGTACACACTTACATAGATCCATTTGCTTAGCCACCGTATCAACCCACAGGAAGAATGTATTTTTATCATTCACTTTCTTTTACAAATGCATAAACTTAAGCATAAAGAAATTAAGTGATTCAGTGTTTGTAGCTAGTAAGTGACAGAGGTGGGATGAAGCCAAGCAGGTTATCTCAAGAGTAGCTTCTCTGCTTGCTAGACTGTGACCCTCTTTCTCCAATGTTACTTGTCATTCTCTGTTAAAGTGAATGAATGGCTGTGTTGTGGTTTACATAAGTTCTAGAATGCCAGTCTGGATGGGCACAGTATTACCCTTACTGTGATTAATCTTTATCTCATATATTTATTCTTAAGATAAAGTTTTGGAAAAAATATTTCAAAGAAAATCTACAAAATCACCTTTTGGGTATTTTTTTAAAAATCAAACATCTCACCATTTAATACCATTACCCTAAAAAGTCTGTTGAAGACTTCCTTCTGTTAGCTATCAATTCATCTTGTAGTCATTCCTGGCTATAAAACAATGCATCCAGATTTGAAGAAATTGGAGTGAGCACTCACATTGAATGAGAAGAACAAGAAGGATGTTCAGCCTTGCAGCTTAGAGATAGAGAGCAGATTGCTGTGATTCTGTAATACTCCGTTCTGCCTACAATGGTTGCAAACAGAATAAATAGTGGAAGAAGAGGAATCCAATGAAATGTGGGTCCTGTGGAAGAAGACTTTTTATTGATGCAGTGGCCATAAAATCTCTAAACTATAGTGATTTTCTCTGTTAGCTTCCCATTAATTGAGTATTTTGAATTTAATTAGGTCACATCTTTCTGGGAACAAGATAAATTACCATAGGCTTGAAAAGCAGAGAAACTCACAACATATTGAGTGCAAAGAAATGGCCGAGAGAAAGAAGGCAGACAGAGAGGGCTGGCCAGCTCTGGGCAGCTGCAATCAGCCTCTCTTCACAAACGGGCTGCCATCTCTGCCTCTGTGTGGGCATTTACATTCCAAGTCCCTACTCAGGCTGTACTGCATGGTTTGAGTGCAAATAAATCAAATAAACACATAAGTAGCCAAGCTCCTGGCTAGCAGCATGCAGTTAAAGCTTTGGTGTTTATGTGTTAACTAGTAATTATACCATCGCTACAGAGTAGTTTATCTAGAAACTACTATTCTAGGGTTTTTAGACTAGAATATAATTTCAATAAGAAAATGAAAGCTCAAGGGGGGAAAAGAATTGCCCAAAGTCCTGTAGGTGATACTGGTAGGGGTGGAGCCAGTATTCAGGACTCTTAGACAAATGCTCTCTTTACTCCCTCATGTGTCCCCTGCACCAACGTCAGATGATCGTTCCTGATCTGGTTTTATAATTATGATGCCTGCAGTGAGCTCTGAAATTCTGAAATGGGGTGTATTTGTCCCCTTATTTTATATATATGTTTGGTGAGGTGAATCACTAAAATTAGACATAGAATAGGTAAATGCACGTATTTTAGCTACATATTCCTTTTGGAAAAGGAGTATCACAGAGGCTTAGTGTCTCCTAACAGCCACTAAAGGACCTTGCTGAAGTGAAAGGAGCTGTCCTCAGGGGCTCTTGGTGGTGTTAGATCTCCTCCCCATTTCGTGAGCCTGTTAGTGAAACAAAACCCCAAAGACCTCAAATGCCTAGATAAAATTAGGTCCTCTCACCGCCAATTTCTAGCTACTCTTAGCCATTGTTAATGCTGTTGTAGTATCATAGTATATAAACACAGCTTTAACACTGCTTGAATTCACCTTGTGAAAGAAGTCTGGATTGGGTTCCAGAGCTTTGGGAAAGGTTGTTGCCAAAACTCTTCTTGGAAAAATTCTGTTGCCTTTGTTTCTCTGGTGATGTACAATGTTAGCTGCATATCATAGTTTCTCAAGTCTAGGCCACCTCTTTGTTTCTGATTCTCCTATTTATTTTACCCTCATTCAAAAGCAAAGAAAAAACAGGAAACACTAATACAGAAGCCTCAATAATAACCTTTTTCAACAGGATAAAGAGGATAGGCTGAATTATTTTCTAGTAACCAACAGCCGCCAGATTGTCAGACTTACACAACATAAATTTATAGCTTGCTCCATGCAGACTTCATTCTAGAGGACAGTTACATCTCTGGGGCCACTTTTTCTGCCTCAGTCACGGAATGGCACTGGTGTCTTATGCTCATATTTCATTGGCCAGAACTTGTCTGTGGCTCCACTACTTTGCAAGGGGCTACCACCACAGCCACTTGAATGTCTGATAAAGGAAGGACAACGACATATTGGGAAAGCTGAAGTCAATTTTTGCCCTGGTAGTTAATTTCTAAGATATTTAAATTCATAATTCCCAACCAAGTGTATACACACTGATAGAAGAAGTTTTAGCAATGATGGTAGCTGCAATATATGTATTTAACTATTCTGCATCTTTAGCTATTAGCCTCACTAAACACATATAAAAATAGGGGGGAAATCATATCATTACTAAAAACTGGAGAAGGATGTGATTACATTCCCAAATCTCTTCCAGACAATAGGTCTGTGACATGAGACTGGATTTAGGAAAATGTTGATCTGTCAGCAAAATACTGCATGAAGGAATAGTTTTCTATGAATGTAAATGGAACCAGGAACAACCAAAGGAAATTCAGGAAGTGCTCACCCCAGTTACTGCCAGCCTGAGGCCTTGTGAGGCAAAGGGGAGGAGCTTCTGCAGCAGGCTCTCTGTGAGGGTGGTCATTCCTCAGACCCAAAGCTCTTAACATCTTTTTTATGCCCGAAGCCTACTAAATCTTGTACCTGACAAAGAAAGGTCAGAATACTTGAGAAGCTTCTCTATGAAGTTCAAACAGAGATCAACACAATCTTGACAAACTAATTTCAAATTGAAATTTTGGGTAAGCATTGACTTTATGATTAACCAAAGAAGAAAAAGTAAAGACACATATGTGTATATGTGATTTTATGAGTATATGTGTATATTTATTGTTTAATTATATAAGTATATGACATACACATATACACACAAATGTATTTATGTATTTGCACTAATGTTGGAAAATAATCAACACACATGACAGCTGTGGGTTATTATCATTATTATATCAAGATCTCTTACAAGTCACAAAGGAAAATATAAACATCTAAGACCAAAATGGGCAAGGGCTCTGTATAGACAATTTATTCATGAAGATATGCAAATGCCTAGTACTATGTAAACAACATGGTACTTCATATTTACTACACAGATTCTAAATCACTTGAGAAATAAGACAATGTCAGCAGGCTTACTATAATATGCAGGGCAGAAGGATACAGCTAGAAAAGGTATGCTGGATCCAGTCTGGAGCATGAGAAGTCCCACAGAGACCACACCTGGAAGGCATACAGTTCCCCAAGTCACTGCTCCCCCTGGCTGAGTGGAAATGGTGGGCTAGAAAAAGATCAAGTATTTGGTCCACTGGCTCCGCCTAATTGTGAAACATGGAGCTAAATGTTTCCACCTATCAACCAACTAACCACTTTTACTTCCAGGGAGAGTAATGGATCGGGGGCAAGACGAGTGTTTAGAGAAAAATCTTCCTTTTGGAAACCAGAAGGGTAGGATAATGGAGTGTTCTCTAAGACACCTTTACTGAAAGGAAAATATGTAACTCAATACAACAGTACAATTTCATTTTTACTTTAAGTCCTAAAATTATGATAATTATTACAATGAGTCTACATTAACAATGTGTAAAAATAGATAATCTCATATACTGTCGAGGAAGATATAAACCAATATGATCTTTGGGGAAGAAAATTTAGTAATACATATTAAAAATCATAGAAAATGTATAAAATTTGTCCAAATAATTTTACTTCTAGGAATCTGTGTCAAGGGAATGTCAAAAAAATTTTTAAGAAATGTAAAATCATGACTCTTGTAAAAATGTAAAATGAATACATATCAAAGATTGTATTTGTCTCATCTCTAATAAAATAAGATATTACAACGGGCTCAAAGGAGAATGCAAAGGACACACATTTACAAGCTATCAGGAAAGCTGAAATTAATTTACAAAGAATTTTTAAACGGTAAGCACTCAAATTGCATTACACAGGACATAATTCAGTTGTTTTTCTATGAAAAAATCATTTGCATTATTAACTATTTTCATAGTGGTAAAATAGTTTAGAAACAATAAAAAGCAGAGATGTACTGAAAATTATTCTAGACAGGATACCCAGCAGACTTTATTGCCCAGTTTGAAGTATTTCAGGAATAAGCAAGACAAAGATTTACTAAGAAAGAGTCTCTTCAAATATTGAGAAGTAATAGCAAAAAAGAAAGGAAACAGTCTAATGTCTAATAATAAGTTATTAGTGAATTTAACTTTGGCATAGTTGAACATTGGAGTGCTATAAAACTACTGGAAATTGCAATGTAAGTAATATTTAATTCAGTGCAGAAAAATACACAGAAAAATAATATGCATTCACATTGTTGGCCAGAAATTAAGTCTAATATAAGAAAATGGCAATTGCCAAGCTTCTGTATGTTTTTGTTTGTTTGTTTCTATATGTACACTTGTTTTTTTTTGGTGTTGAACGCTATGTCCAGAGCCTTATTTAGGGCTGGAGAGAAAGGAATAAATTGCTCTTCCTAATAAAGAAACTGGAATATCATAGACCAGAACAGGCAATGGAAAGACAGAATAATATTTAGTGAGAGATAAACCAAGATAATGACAGTGAGCTAGGTTTGGGGACAACTGAGAGAATAGACCAGGAGCTAGACTCAAATTCCCTGTTGCTAATGCAGTATCATCACAGGGATGCCTAACACAGAATCATGGCTTCTGCATGTACTACCTGATACATTAAGTAATACTCTGTGCTTCAAGAAAGTTTGTTCTATATTAGAGCCTTGGGGTAGTGATGCTCTGAAGAGTAAGAAAAAAATGACTAAGGATAAGTAAGGAAAAAGAAGACAGAAACTTACAGAATAAGTAAGGGAAAAGAAGACAGAAACTACAGGAAGACAAGAGAGTGAGATTAAGCATGTTGCAGAAGCAGAGGATTGGAGTGAAAGTTGAATGTAACCCAATATTGCTTTTTCTTATTTGTTAAAAAAAAAAAAAGTGCTGGGTTTCCTATAACAAGTGGACTAAGTGATTAAACCATCCTTGCCAAACATTAGAGGATTGTGGATAGACCTGAGAACACTTGAAGGAAGATTCGTGGTTTGTATATGCTTAGAAATAATAAATACCAAGATATTAATAGTGTCTATCTGTGATTAGAAAAATTATTTTGGAATTTTAATTTGCTTTTTAATCTATTTTGCATATATTATTCAGTAAGTACATATTATTTTTGCAATAAATATTACATTTTACTTTAAAAAAACAAAAAAGTAGAATTTTACAATTTAAAAACCTAAGACCTATAGCACCTACTGCTCTCTACACTCCTCCTCCACATTAGCATGCAAAAAATACCACACATTCAACTGATCCTAAACTAAGTTTATGATTCTGTACCCAACTCCTGTTCCTCTTCTTGCCTGTCTTGGTGAATATTGGCTCACTCTAGCATCTTGGGGAAGTTGACTTTTTCTTCAACTCTTCACTCTCCCCATCTGATGGGAAAACTGGTCAGTTCCTCTCCCTTACCACTTTTGATATACACTATTTGTACTTATTGTTAATAAATCCTCATCATATCTTGGATAGATTGTATAGATGACTACAATATTTCTTTAGTCATGTTTTCTCCCAATATAGTCTCCATTCTGTAACAAGAATTTCTTTAAATGCAAATTTGATCATGTCTTTTAATTTATTAAAACTCCTTAGAGACCTACCAGAGCCTTTACACTTCAATCCCTGTGCTTTGGAGTAGCTTTGTAAGCTTCCATACATCCCCTCTCATAACCCAATCTCATCTTTCACCATTTTCCATTTCTCTCTCTACACCTGGGCATGTGGGATGAATTGCAGGTGCGAAAACACCTTGAAATCCTCTGAGCCTTTACACAAATCTCCTACATGTCCTAGGGTATTTGTTAGCCATTCTCTACCTCATTCTTCAAAACCTAGCCCACATACCAATCATTAGTGAAGACTTATGTCACCTCAAGTTGAGGCAGGCATCCCCTACGACCTCTGTAATCCTTTCTTTGACAACTGTTATAGCTTTATCAAAGTATATTTTTATTAGTATCTCAGTGGCCTGTCTCTTGAAGGTGGCTGTCTTTTACTGTTATGTTTCTCCCAGGACCTGGTATAGGGCTTGCCACATGGTGGGCATTCAATGAATTGCTGTGGAATAAAAGACTCTGGCACACTTTCCATGAAAGGGGATGAGACTTGTGTGGATGCAAATTGTGTATGCATGAGGGTCTATGTGTTATTAACGCTTTTTCCAAGTTTCTAAATCATGATTAGATGTCTACCTTGGGAGAACATTGCCATCATGATGGTTATGGAATATGAGAAAAGAGAATGCTCATCAAACCGGGGCTTGGTCAGGAAGATGTTAGAGAAAAAGTTTTCTAAGAAGGATGGTTGGCCCACTGCCTCTTGGCCTGGTGACTGGACTGGTTGGGGCTTTGAATGAAAAATTTTGTTAACTTGAGAATCATCCCATTTTTGCCTGGAATTTAAGTCTCTGTCTTCAGATCTAGTAAGTTCCTGAAATGGAGGAGTTGGCTAAAGTTGATCTAGACAGAGATTCCCTGCAGTCTCTACTGGTCTAACCTGAGGCAAGAACAGGCAACAACACAATGGTGTTCCAGCCTAGCAGAGAGGACCAGATCTATGAATGAATTAGAGCCCATGGTATTAGTGAAGATTGCTATGCAGTCGTTTGACTGGCTGTGTTATAGCTTTTGTCCCAGACCAAGGCAGAGTTCACACCTGTGCAGACCACAAAGGCCATGTGTTTGTTTGCTGGGTTCAAAGACAAGCTTGTCTTGGAGCAGGAAGCAAAGAGTCTTTCTTTGTGATATTTCCTGGGGTTGGGGGGTGGGAACAGTGGGAGTCATTTAACTTCCTGTAATTTCTCAGTATGGTATTCTGCAAAGTGAGTATGACCCTTAAATTGCTCTCTCTTCACAGCTCCCGTCTCTGGAGACCTTTAAACTTAGAGAACTGGAAGGGTCTGAGAGACCATAGTCTGTCACTTTATTTTTGCAGATGATGAAGTCAAAGCCCTCATTGCTTTACTAAAGCGACCTTTCTAGAATGCACATCTGCAGTGCGTCATTCCTGCCATGTTAGCACTTACCACTGCCTCCACGTTGAGTCCTAGCTCTCTTTAGTGGCTAAAGTATCTTCAGGTTGGTAGGAGCTTTCCCTGCTGGTCTCTCCAGACCATCTCTTGCCACCCATCCTGCTCCACCCTTATTCTACCTGATGGCTTTCCTAGAGAAGCTACATCCCTCTCACCTCCAGACTTCTGCTCGTGTCTTTACCAGCCTTTTCTTTCTTACCTGAAGACTAGTCTCTGAGTTCAGAGCTCCTCTCCTATCCTCCCAGGCTGAATGATGTCTCTCTTTTCTGCTCCTGCCTCGCATTGCTTTTCTCTGTCATTGTACACTTAGTGATACAGCTGCGATCTGTGTCCCTCACTGGGCCAGAAGAGTCTTTCAGCTGGCAACTGAGCCTGATTCCTCTCTGCCTCCCCACAGCGAAGCTCACAGATCCCAGAGGGTCATTGCTCAGTAACCTTTTGTGAGAAGGTAAAGGAGTAGGGGGCAGCTTAGTAAGTGACAGAGTAAATGAGTGTCTATGTGGGTGGATGAGAGGATGGGTGAGTTTGTGTCTGTGTGAGTGTGTAGTTAGGGTCTAGGTGGGTGAATGAATAATTAGGTGCCTATATGAGTGAGTAAGTGGGTGCCTAGGTGGATGATTGAGTGTCTAGGTAGATGGATGAGTGAGCTAGTTTCTACGCAGGTGAGTGACTGGATGTCTAGATGGGTGGATGAGTGGGCATCTAGGTAGATGGGTGAGAGGGTGTCTAGATGGATAAGTAAATGGGTGTGTAGATGGATGGAGTGAGTGGGTGTCTAGATGGGTGAGTGAGTTTGGGTGGGTAATTGGGTGCCTAGTTGAGTGAGTAAATGGGTGTCTAGGTGGGTGACTGAATGGGTTTCTAGATGGGTGGGTGAGTGGATGTTTAGGCGAGTGAGTAAATAGGTGTCTTGGTGGGTGGGTGAGTGGGTCTCTAGCTGGGTGGGTTAGTGGGTGTCTGGGTGGGTGGGTGAGTGGGTATCCAGGTGGTTGAGTGGGTATCTAGGTCATGAGTGAGTGGGCATTTAGAGGGGTGAGTGAATGGGTGTCTAAATGGGTGAGTGAGAAGGTATCTAGGTGGGTGGGTGAGTGGGTATCTACGTGATGAGTGAGTGGGTGTCTAGATGGGTGAGTGAGTGGGTGTCTAGATGGGTGAGTGAGTGGGTGTCTAGATGGGTGAGTGAGTAGGTATCTAGGTGGGAGGGTGAGTGTCTAGGTGGATGGGTGAGTGGGTGTCTAGGGAGGTGATTGAGTGTGTGTCTAGGTAGATGAGTGACTGGGTGTCTAGGTGGGTGGGTGAGTGGATGGATATCTTGGTGGATGGGTGAGTGGGTGTCTAGGTGGGTGGATGAGTGGATGTCTAGATGGGTGAGTGAGTGGGTGTCTGGGTGAGTGAGTGAGTGTCTACATGGGTGGATGAGTGGATGTTTAGGTGAGTGAGTGAATGGGTGTCTTGCTGGGTGAATGAATGAGTGTCCAGGTGGATGCGTGTGTGTCTAGGTGGAGGGTTGAGTGGGCGGATGGGTGGGTGCTAAAAGGGAGTGCGAGTAGCTAGGTACCCAGGTGGGTGGATGAGTGAGGGGGGTGGATCATATGTGAGTTTGTCTGTGAGTGGTGACTGTGTGTGGTGAGGGTAGGAAGAGGTTGGGTAGGACAGTAGGTGGTTGAGCAGCTGAGTAGTGGTTGTGTGGGCACATGGATAAGTGAGGGGCGACTGAGGTATTAATGGAATGGAGCAGGAAAGTGTGACAGCTCAATGTCTTACAGAGTCCAGGCAGGCACCTGACGTTCCCGACAGGTGCTCTCCACACCCTGTGCTGTCCCCACCCTCCCTCTGAACCCCCATTTCTGTCACTCCACACTCACATTGCCCTTCATTTGCTAAAAATGCATGCCACATGGTCACTTGGAAGCAGAAGGCACTAAGATGCAAATCAAAACCAAATCAGCCCATCAGCCCTGTGCAGACGGAAGGCTGGCACAGATGGAGCAGCTTCTCTCAGACCCTCCAGCCCAGGCCCTGGGCAGGGAAGGGGTCCTGGGGCTGGAGCAGCCATCTCTTCTCTGGCAGGTGACCTCACACTCAGTCGTGCTACCAGGGAAGAGGTAGCCATAGCAGGATCATGCACAGATCCAGGCCCAATGCTGTGAGGGTGGATGCAGATCTCCTGAGATCAGTCCATTTGTGAGTCCTCAGGACCCAGCTCAGAGCTGGAAGTGTTGGGGCTCAAAGTTGGCATAATGAGGAGCTTAAGGAAGGCACCCAATAGACTCTGAAACTCCAATGGAGGAAGTGGCGTCTCTCCTACGGTAATGCTCTCACCCGCATGCTGAAAACCCTGCAGGGACATAGCATAGTATTACCTATGGTTTTGGAAAATATGTTATAAGCAAAAAACTGAGGACATTAAAAAGAACTATAACAAGTCAGGTGGTATTTGGAATCTCAGCTCCTCATAAAACTGAATTCACAAGCAGCATCAGTGGGCGAGAATGGCTATTTCCCCAAGGTGGAATCTTAAGAAAAACACATTTTGAAAGTTAATGAGCGGGGGAAGAGGCAAAAAGAAACACAATTTGCTTTAAAAACATATGGAGAGAAAAATTCTCAACAGATTCCCACGCAGCATTTGTGATTCTGGTTGTCTGACATTTGTGTGGCAAGGACAGACCACCGACTGCTCAGACATGCCCTCCATTTACGAAATCATATTTATGGGCAGCGGCAAACTTCACTGCTTTTATTAACTGCTTGGAATGTTATGTACTTGATTGAATTACAGTTCTGGCCATTAACACTTTGGAATAACAGTCCAGTTAATTAACACGGGTGAGCAGTGACAATGCCACCACCATCCTTAAGAGGGCCACATCAGCACAGAGAGCTCCTGGTGCTGGGTGCTCCGCAGTGAACACCCTGAGATGGAGCAGTGCAGAAGCCTTAGGTAGGTGGGTGAGTGAATGGGTGTCTTGCTGGGTGAGGAAGTGTCTAGGTGGATGAGTGGGTGTCTAGGTGGAGGATTGAGTGGGCAGATGGGTGGGTGCTAAAACAGTGCAAGTAGCTAGGTACCCAGGTGGGTGGATGAGTGGGCTGCACAGCATAACCCCTGGGGTTCCTCGTTCATCTGTCTCTTCCAGAAGGGATGATAGGTTTCCTTCAGGGCTGCTCAATGCCCAAGTATTTAACTCCAGGGACGTAGACGGGGGCACCCAGTTTTTCCCGAGTATCTGATGTGCACCAGGGGCTTAGGTACATTATCTCATGTTACGTTGTTAATAGAGGATGAGGCACATGTTTCTAGTCCATATTTGCAAAAGAGCAAACTAAAGTTAGTGTGATCAATGGACTTGTTCATGTTTACACCCTGTGAGGGGCACAGTGAGGTTGCACTCACACGGCTGTGGTGGTGACACCTGTCAGCGACTACACCGGCCATCAGCTGTCCTTTCAGAAGCTTTCTGGAGCGTCAAAATGGGAAACAAGAAAACTAAGATGAGGGAGGCATGCTTTCCATTTTCACAAAGTGGTGGCGCCTCTCTCCATCCCTGTGGTTTCTGCCCACAGCCAAATCTTCATGGGATCTGCAGGTGTGTTGTAGATCACATATCAAACCCCCAAACTCCTCACAAGTACACCTCCCTGGGAGCAGCACCAAGCCACAGGCCTGCCCAAGCTGTGCCTGTCTCCTGACGAACAGCCTCTACTGCAATCACCTCTAGAATTTTTTTGCCTTTTACAAGAAACACACACAGTGTAATAACCATCTGGCCCCTTTATTTCTCAGGGGAGCTGCGTGTGTTCAGCGCTGACCTTGCTGGCCTTGCATTTGGCTGGAAGCAATCCTCTTATTAAATCAGAAACCGGAGGGGACCCCTGCCCCCTACCTCTGACCCCAACACAAGCCTGAGGCTGGCCTCATCCTGACTTCATCAGATTGTCTGGCATTTAAATGCCAACGTCTCTCCAAAGAGCTCTGATGCAGGCAGGAGGCTGTGCACAACTTTTTATACTTCATTTCTCATTTACAGGAAGAAAAGAAAAGGGAAAATGTCAGAGGAAATTCAGTGCTGACACCCGGGGCAGATAGCTGGTTGGACTGAGAGGGCAAATGCCTATTGGATGAGGCTGCAGGACTCCCCAGAAAGGTTGGGGGCCCTCCCACATGACCCCATGACTTCTGACTGCTGTCTGCAATCTGTCATCACTGTGGCTGCCTTTCCAGAGCATCTACTGTGTGTAGGGGACTGTTCATGGCGATCGGCATGCCCTGTCTCAACCCCTCAACCTTCACACTTAGAATTCTGAGAAGGAGGTCATATAGTAAGTGTGAGAACCCGGCTTTACAAGGTGCAGAGGAGGCCTGCTGCCTTCAGACCTGTGGCCTTGGCCATCCAGCCTCTTGTGGTCAGCCTGCAGCTTCCAAATCTGTGAACAGGGCATTCACTATGGGCACCAAGTGCAAATACCAGCTATGGCCAGTGCTTTCTCTGCCATAGACCATACAATGCAGAACAGTGATGAGAAAACACTTGGCCGGCTGGGATTCAAACGGGCAAGTTCAGTAAAGGAAACACATGCTCTCTGTGGCCCCTGCCGAGATGCTTAGGGTCTCTTACTGTATTTGGAATATCTGGATTTCCCCTGGACCACCCTGCCATGCAGACCTCCTGCATTTGTTTGCTTCTCCAACTCTGCTTTTGTGGCTCCTTGACATTCACAATCCTCTGCTGACCGACCCCGCCTTTCTGTAGATAATTTATTTTTACCTTGTGTTCCCACAGCATGGGTTCCCTTGAAGGCAGAGACTTGAAACAAAGGCCTGCATGCAAGTAGATTATTTGGGGTGATTCTTGAGATCAAGAATGGGCACTACAGGGGCAGGAGGAGAACTTGAGGATGAAGGGAAAGGGAAGGCAAGAATGGGTGTGGGATTCGCCATCACTAGGGCAGAACATTTCTGAGCAGCCTTAGGAGCCCTTTCTCAGCCCTTAATCCCTCTTGGTGAAAGGTAGCCCAAGGCGTTAACTCTCTGGCATCTCTGGGTTGTACAAGCACCAAGGCTGAGGTACACAGGTGCTGCAGGCCATGACATCAGCTCATCTCATGGCAGGAAGTGAGAATCAGAGGCAAGGTGCTGTCTGATAGCATCTGTCTGAAGTTGCTGTAAGGCTGCTCAGCCCCGGTCACTGAGGTAGTGGCTGGAGTGAGAAGGGCTGAGAGGACTTGGGTGGTGCACCCATGATATACTACACACTTACCATTGCACCTTTCACTTATAAATCAAGACATCGACTCTGGATTTAACCTATATTCTACTCTAAACACTTACTCTTTAGGTTTTGCTTGTCTTAAGGATGTTCCATTTCTTAAAGCAAACTTTGCCTGTCTCTATTCTTATGCACACAGACATAGTAGTTGATCCCTTCTAGGCCAGAGTCCCCAGCTCAGAGATGCCCTGTTGCAGACAGATAGATACAGTGAGACTCAGAGACATTAAAGAGCTTGCCTCAGTTCACTGAGCCTATCGCTGCTGGGAGAGGTCGTTAACGCCGGCTTTGTCCTTTTTCCTCTGCATCACCCTACCTCTTATTCTAGTAGACTTTAAGAATTTCATGTTTTCCATTAAGATTGCCTTAAGTAACTTTCTCTTTTTGTTTGTCTTAATCTATGCAAAATTTCTTTATTAGTCTTAATAAGACTTTGATGCCTCCTCATTGTCTACAAAAGAGACTGTAAATACCTTACAATGGCTTTCAAGTTTCTCTAAGAGGTCTTTCGCAGCCCACCTTTACTTGCTAATAAGCACTTTATTAAGCTATATGAGATTATTGTCTATTCTTAGAATTTTCCCGAAACCCTCCTAGTTCGCTGCCCTTGCTATTTCCAGTACTTGGCATTCTCTCTACTTCTCTATGCCTGAAAATGGTGGAAGCGGCTTTGGAATCAGGCAGTGTGTGGAGGCTGGCAGAATTTTGGGAAGCATGCTAGAAAAATCCTAGGTTACTTTGAAAAGACTGTTATAGGGACACTGTTAAGGAAAATAAGGAGAATTTTAGAAAAATCTTAGAAATTGACTTAGAAAAATTGCAGCAAACAGACTTTTAGTAGACATCTGTACTTGAAAGATACTACTAGCCAGGGCTCAGAGGGAAGCAAGTGACTTGGAAACCGGAAGAAATAAGATCCTTATAACACAGCGGCAGGAAGCTTAGCAAAAGTGTGTCTTGTACATTCACAAATAGATCTGAAGAGTGAGGAGACTAGGAGGCTGCTGCCATTTGAAGATGAAGTGTGCAATATGACAGGGAATCAGGTGAGCAGAAAGCATTGATGGGGGTCCCTGCAGGTAGCCAACAAAAGGGGACCTCATTTCCACAGCAGCAAGCAACTGCCTCCTGCTAAAAACCTGATGAACTTGGAAGCAGATTCCTTGTTGGAGCCTCTAGATAAGTGCCTGGCTTGCAGACACCTTGATTTCAGCCTTGGGAGACTCTAAGCAGAGGGGTCAGGGGAGCCCACCTGGGCTTGGGACCTATAGAACTATGAGACAACAGATACGTGTTGTTTTAAGCCACAGATTTTGTGGTAATTCGTGACAGCGGTGGTAGGAAATGACGACATTGAGATTCACAGTAGTTCTTACATCTGTTGTCAAGTTTTTCATTTGTTTTGGAAAATCATCATCCACTTCTAATACATTTTGTCTGATCCGTTCTTTCTGCCCTCTCCTTCTGGACATTGAATTAGATGAATGTTAGATATTTTCATCATTGTCGTTAGGTTGCTTACGTTTTAACATTTGTTTCATGTGTATCATTCATCTTTCTTTCTTGTATTCAGAGAGACAGGTAAATGGAGCTAAATCCATTTGGTGTCTCCCAATCCCCTAATCCTCTCTTCAGCATTGTCCAATCTGTTATTAAGCTCATGTGCTGAGTTCTTAATTTCATTTTTGTTTCATTCAGTTTTAAAAATTCAATTTGATTCTTTTTGATATTAATATATTCCACTCCTCTGGTGGATTTCTCCATTGTGTCATTTATTTTCTTGACCATATTAATGATAAATATTTACTAGTATATTTTTCATTGCTATATTTTCATTATCGGAATTTTCTCTTGGTCTGGTTTCTTATGCTTCATAATGTTAAATTAAAAGCCACTCACGGTTGGGCACCGTGGCTCATGCCTATGATCTTAGCACTTTGGGAGGCCAAGAGGGGCAGATAACTTGAGGACAGGAGTTTGAGACCAGCCTGACCGACGTGGTGAAACCCTATCTCTACTAAAAATACAAAATTAGCTGGGCATGGTGGTGGGCACCTGTAATCCCAGCCGCTCGAGTTGGGAGGCTGAAGCACAGGAATTGCTTGAACCCAGGAGGTGGAGGTTGCAGTGAGCTGAGATCGTGCTACTGCACTCTAGCCTGGGTAACAGAGTGAAATTGTCTCAAACACACACACACACACAAATAAAAAAACCACAACAAAAAGGCCACTCACTATGTATCAAATGCTGAGGAGACCCTGGATAATGTTTATTTCTTCAGCTGTGGTTTAGTCTATCCTCTGGCAGGTGGCTACGGTAGAGGTACATCACTCCAACCCAAGATGGAGTGTCTGAGCACTCTGGAAGTTGGCTTTGGTCTTTGCAAGGGCTGTCCTATTTCAGGTTCACCCTTACTTTTAGAGAAAAGCCCACCAACGGTTGCAACTGAGACCCTTTAACTTTGTGAATCCTCATTTTCATTGCTTTCTGCTCACCTTAGGCTCTTGTGTTCTAGCTTCAGAACGGGCTTACTTCCCTACTCTCTGGGGCCTTGGTCTTTTTGGCAAAATTTAATTTCGTTCTGCTTTTGTCAGCAGGCTCCACGTGTTCTGTGAAACCACTTCTTTCCGCTTGACTTTCTCCCGGGCTTCTCATCCTTCCATCAGTATAAGCCCCAGCATATCAGTTGTTTCAAAGAACTTCCTTTTTGGCCCCTTACGTCCAAGCTCCTTTCAGTCTGTGGTCACATCAATCTCGGATCCTTAGAGGACTTTTTTTTTTCTTCTTGCAGTTAAGGAAATAGGAGGAGCATCAGCTGCATGAGCTTTGGATGGGCCAAATAACACATATGGCTTTTGTTCATAATTCTTTGCCTAGACTTGAGTCATATGATTGCACCAACCACAAGGAAGGCTGGAAAGTGTGGTCTATGCCTGTGCCCAGAATGAAAGAGACATCTTGTGAGCAGATAGAAATCTATGGAATAGCATGGTCTAGATTTAATAAGCTGAGAGATTTAATTTGGAAAGTTTAATAACATTGGAAATGTGGAAGTGACCCAAATGACCTCTGAAGGTGCCTTCAGGCATAGCGATTCCTATTTGATTTCTAAATGTGGTTTACTGAAGAATTGTATACAGCAGGCTCATACACGCACAAAAATAAGAAGACGAAGACATTCTGCTCATTTTTAGGAATTAAATTTACAATATAGCATGTTCTTGTCTGAGGTGCTGAGAGAGTCTTCATGATTCAGAATTTACAATGGCCTCCCTTAAAAATACCATTTCTGCACAAATTAATTCAGTGAGTCCTCTGAATGTGCAACTTCAATGAGCTGGAATAAATGTTCACTGGAGACTGGATAACTTAAAAGCTTCATCTAGCATACAGCTAAAATGCCTTTGTATCCAAGGAGAATATTACCTTATTTCAAATTTTCACTGTTGTTAAATTATTGTTTAAGTTTTAACTCCATCTATTTACCACCTCCAAACTTTGAGAAGGTATTTGGGGGATGTAAGAAAAGCAAAAACAAGGTATCCTTTTTAAAGATATTATATTCTAACTAATGAAACTTAGGTGCAGAAACTGATAATGAAGTAAAGCATCTGGAGAAGATCAACATCTGGATCAGAAAACAAGAATCACACAATTAGGGCTATTATTGGTGATTTTTAAAAATTAATATACTTTATTTTTAGAGCAGTTTTAGGTTTATGGAGAAACTGAGCAGAAAGTATAAAGAACTCCCATACACAAGGATTAGTGGGATACATTTACTACAATTGATGAGCAGATATTTATACATTGTTCTCAACTAAAAACTATTGCTCATATTAGGGTTCACTTTTTGTGTTGTACAGTTGTATAGGTTTTGACAAGTGCATAATGTCATTTGCAATAATATAAAGAATAGTTTCATTGCTGTTATTTTAATGTGAATTTCCCGATGACATTTGATGTTGAACATATTTTCATGTGCTTAATTGCATTTGTATATCTTTTTGATCAGGTACCTGTTCAGATACCTTGCCCATTTTGTAAATAGGTCATTTGTTTTCTTACTGTTGATTTTTAAGTGTAGATTGTATATTTTGAATACCAGTTCTTTATCAAATATGTGTTTTGAAAATATTTTCTCACAGTCTGTAGTTTGTCTTTACATTCTCTCAACCATGTATTTTACAAGTTAGAAGTTTATTAAAGTCTAAGTTATCAATTTATTCTTTCTTAGATCACACTTTTGTTGGTGTATCAAAAAATCAAACCTCAGGCCACCTAGAGCTTTTATCTATGTTATTCTCTAGGAGTTTTATGGTTGTGTATTTTACATTTAGGACTATTACCCATTTTGAGATAGCTTTTATGAAAAGTGAAAGTCTGAGTATAGTTTTACTTTTTATCTGTGAAGTCCATTGATTTCAGTATTATTTGTTGAAAAACCTCTCCTTTCCCCATTGATTAGCATTTGCTCCTTTGTCAGTGATCGGTTGACCATGTGGATTTGTTTCTGGGCTCTTTATTTTTTTTTTTTATTATTTTGTTACTGATTTATTAGCCTTTCTTTTCATGAATACAGCACTGTCTTGATTACTGTAGCTTTACAATAAATCTCTAAGTCAGGTAATGTCAACAGCCTTCCAACTTTGCTCTTCAATTAATTATTTACGTCTTTTCTTTCTTATTTTTTTGGGGGGATGGGGAGGAAGGTGACTTGGGTGTTTAGGGATTAACTTTGTCTTTAATTTTTAGAGCATTTTGGAAGTGTTTTATACCTGTAGGAGGAAGTTCAGATGCTTAACTTGGTATTCAAAAGCATTCAGAATCTATTCCCCACTTACTCTTTTTAAAAACATCATCTATTACTCCAGCCAAACCTGTCTACTCCCTGTTCCTCAAATTCCCCTCAACATCTCATACCTCCTTTCCTTGTACACATTGTTCTAATGGGAGTGCCCTGCTTTGCATTCACCTGGACACATTTTCTGAAGACTGTGAGGACAGACAAGAGTCCGTTGACTTTAAAACAAGCGATTGGTGACATTGAGAACAGCAGTTTCTGTAAGTGAAGGCAGAAAAATAATAAAGAGTGAATTGCGAGCTTGAGGTGAAGAAATTTGCCCTAAGGGGAAAAGAAGGAAGGAAAGAAGGGTAGATGGAGATGTGGGGCTTAGTGGAATATTTTTGTTTTTAGACGGGAGTAAACAGAATGCTTTTGGGTAAGGGTCTCTCCTCCTTTGAAGTACCTGTAGCTTTATGATACTCCTCTGAAGTATCCATACCTATTTACTTGGCATAGTCCTTACTTTCACTTCCTGGTGATTTGATACCAGACCTCAAGCACTTACCAGAGGGCCTTGTGCACATCAGCCTCTCTGCTAATGCTGCTGAATGAGTGACATCCTTCTGAGGGTGAGGCACTGATGACCAAGATTAGGAGACTGCCGAGTGTGGTGAGACGGGATTTGTAGGGAAAATGGTGTAGAACCCATGATCATACAAGGAGATCTGCAGCCTGAGCCACTGCGGGGGGCACTCAACTCATGCTCAAGACATGGCTCTGAGGGGCAACTCATGAGTGCCCAGTTTCCAAAGGAATCGTGTGAGTTCATTTAAAAGTTACTCCTTCACATTTTTGTTGATAGAAACCTAATTTTGTTTGGAGCAGCAATGTGTCTGGACCGAGGAATTTTGCTGGAAGTTTTCACTCTCAGCATCTCTCGCAGCTAGGGCTGGCCATCTGACTGATACTGGCCAACGAGGTGTAAGAAGACATCTACTCTGAGGCTTCTGGGAACGTTTTTACTTTCCAATGAAAGAACTTTCATCTCCATTGACATCCTGCATGTCTAGGATTCTGGGATAAAAATGTAGCCTGGAATTGCAGCAAATGTATTTAGATTGGAAAGTGACTAATGTGAGGCTAGAAAGCTAACATACCTGCAAGAGACTGAGTCCTTGATGAATGCATTGAATAAACTTTTAAACCGCCCATTGCACAACTTAAACTATTAAGTGATTGATATCCTTAAGATTTAAGACAGTAGATTTTCTGTTTCTTGCAGCTGAACACATTCTAGCAAATGAATATTAATAAAAATTCTTTCACCTTTTGTCTCAATATTTCCTACTTTTCCCAGAGAGTTGAGCAGGAAGAGATATATTGGAAGAGAGAAAGTGAAAACCGGACTGAAACATTGCTAGCTGGGACCTTGGGTAATTTGGTTAATTTCCTTGAGCCTCCAATAAAAACAAAATGATTCAGATGTTCCTACAATTTGGGCAAACCTTATCTTCCACTAATCATATCTGAACAAATGAGATTTTTAGATTAATACATTTATTTATTGTAATGTACTTACTGCTGAGACATACTGACACCATTAAGTTGAAAAATGCAGTCCAGGTTTCCTGATCAGATAGAACAGGTCCGATTTCAGTCAATGAAGGGAATAGGGCACTTCAGATCAAGCACATTTAGGCTTCCTAAAAAAGTCAGGATCAGAAATATGGGCAGTGGCTACCAGTCAGGGGCAGAGAAGGCAAAAGAAGTCAATGGTATGTCTTGATAAAGCCTAACTATGAGCTTATCTCAACTTTCTTTTCAAGCAAGCAGGCATCTGAAGGTGAGGGCATTCCTTATTGACTGAACACAGTTCTCCCTTCAGCTCTTGCTGACCAACTCAGCATGGAGGCTGCCCCACATATGGGGAGCTGAAGGCCATCAAGTCTTTATTTGAGGGTCTCGGCACACATGACAGGCTGGGAAAACAACCCAGGACCATGGCTTATCTCCCAGGCTCCTTGATGCCCCAAGCCAACAACTCTTTAGATTTTTTTCCTTTCTTCCCACCTTGCAGGCCAGCTTTCTCTTCGAAGCTAAAAAATAGTTATGGCATCAGTATTAATTTCCAGAGATTGTAGTTTATTAAGTAGAACAGGGAAAAACATAATGCAATTAGATTATGATGCATGAAGCTGATCTCAGGACTTGGTTTCCAATCTCAATAGCCTCTCTTGAGGCAGCTCACTCCTAGTCCTTTGCTCTGCACGTGTGGGACTCATAATGAGCACCAAGCAGAATGAATGAAAATAAATCCAGACTAAGAATCACTGATGAAAGTGCAACCTACAAGAGAAAACTAGCCAGAGTATCTGCACAGGAAGAACAGGAAGACTGAGGCACACTTCTCTTCATAACAACAGAAAACAGAAGACAATCCACAAGGTGAGCATGGGAACTGAAAGCTGTTCAAATACAGATATGTCCAAGCAAAGGCTAAGTTAATCACTCAAAGAATGAAAGAACTAACAAAATATATGCTTCATGGTGAAAGAAACTTCATCCTGAAGAAAGAACCAAGACAAACATGAAAACAGAGAAAAAAAAAGTTGTCAGGATAGAATATATCAAGTAAGAAAGAATTAAATATAGAAATAATGTGAAATGAAACATGCAAAATGAGAAGACTAGTAAATTAGTTTTAAGAAACAGTATCAAAGTTCTTACACTTGTTGACCAAAAGTGGAAATTACAATTCAACTTCAGATGTTTTGAAATAAAGAATATATCCTCAAAGCTTAAGTGTAACCACCAAAAGAATGAAAAAGAGATTTATAACTAAATCTTCCAAAGCAGTAGAAGTTATAGAAACCTTAATAAATCTAGCTCATGTGACTTTTCTCTTCTTCCCAGGTTCTTCCCACAGGGGAGATTGTGACCTGTCTATCGCTGGCCCCAACACCCAGTGGAAGTTACGCATTTGCTTTGGCCCTGCCCTCAGAAGGCACTGTGACATATTGCTGGACCCAGCACCAAGGTATGAGAGTCTTCTGCCTGGAACCTGCCCACAGGGGCATTGTGACATATCTCTGAGCCCATCACATATTTAAGGAACTCTCTTCTCTTACCTGGGCTTTGTTCATAGGAGAGATTGTGACGTATCTCTGGGCCCAGCACCTAGGTGCTGGGACTCTCTTCTCTAACTGGACCATACCCACAGAATAGAGAGTGACTTATTCGGGCAATGTGATTCTTCTGCCTGGTCGCTGCCCACAGGGGTCGTTGTCACATATCTCTGGGCCCATCACCTGGATGACCTGACTCTACTCTTTCTCCTGGAACCTGTCCACAGTGGGAATGGTGATATATTGCTTGGTCCAGCACCTATGTGATGTAACTCTCCTCTCATGCCTGGGCCCAGCCCACTGGGTCATTGTGACATATTACTGGACCCAGTCCCTGAGTTATGTGACTCACCTCTTCTTCCTGACCCCTACCCACAGGGGGCCTTATGACATATCTCTAGAATCCTCACCTAGGCGATGTGACTCCTGCCTGGGCCCACCCCTCAGGGTGTATAGTGACATATTGCTGGATGTAGCACCTAGGTGATATAACTTTTCTACTGCTTGACTCTGCCCAAGTAGGGACTGCGATATCTCGCTGGGCCCAGCAGCTAGGTGATATGACTCTCTCCTCCTGCCCAGGCCCTGCATACTGGGTGTATTGTGACATATTGCTGGGTCCTACACCTAGGTGATAAGACTCTCCTGCATACTGGGTGTGTTGTGACATATTGCTGGGTCCTACACCTAGGTGATGGGACTCTCCTGAATACTGGGTGTATTGTGACATATTGCTGGGTCCTATACCTAGGTGATGGGACTCTTCTGCATACTGGGTGTGCTGTGACATATTGCTGGGTCCTACAACTAGGTGATAGGAATCTCCTGCATACTGGGTGTATTGTGACATAATGCTGGGTCCTACACCTAGGTGATTGGACTTTCCTGCATACTGGGTGTATTGTGACATAATGCTGGGTCCTACACCTAGGTGATAATACTCTCGTGAATATTGGGTGTATTGTGACATATTGCTGGGTCCTACACCTAGGTGATAGGACTCTCGTGAATACTGGGTGTATTGTGACATATTGCTGGGTCCTACACCTAGGTGATAGGACTCCTCCTGCATACTGGGTGTATTGTGACATATTGCTGGGTCCTACACCTAGGTGATGGGACTCTCCTGAATACTGGGTGTATTGTGACATATTGCTTGGTCCTACACCTAGGTGATGGGACTCTCCTGCATACTGGGTGTGCTGTGACATATTGCTGGGTCCTACACCTAGGTGATGGGACTCTCCTGCATACTGGGTGTGCTGTGACATATTGCTGGGTCCTACACCTAGGTGATAGGAATCTCCTGCATACTGGGTGTATTGTGACATATTGCTGGGTCCTACACCTAGATGATTGGACTTTCCTGCATACTGGGTGTATTGTGACATAATGCTGAGTCCTACAACTAGGTGATGGGACTCTCCTGCATGAGCCCTGCCCTCAGCGGTACTGTGGCTTATCTTTTCATTTATCACCCAGGAGATGTGATTCTCCTCTTCTGCGTAAGTCCAGCCATAAGGGGGGACTGTGACATGTCACTGGACCCAACACCTAGATGATGGGACTCCCCTCTTTTGCCTGGGCCCCACATATTTTGCATATTGTGACTTCAGTGATGGGAGGCTCCTGCTTGGACCCCATCCACATGGGGCTTTGTGATATATCTCTGCTGGGTAGAGATATCCATCACCTAGGAGATGTGACTCTCCTCTTCTGCCTGGCTTCAGCCAAAAGTGGGGATAATGACATGTCACTGGACACAGAACCTAGGTGATGGGACTCTCCTTTTGCCCAGGTCCCACATATTTTGGGTATTGTGACATATCACTGGACCCAACACCTGGGTAATGGAAGGCTCCTGCCTGAACCTTGCTCAGAGAGGGCCTTGTGACGTATCTCTGCATCCGTCATCACCTAGGTGATGTGACTCTCCTGTTCTGCCTGCACCCTGCTACAGGGAACGTTGTGACTTGTCACTGGGCCCAGCATGTAGGCAATCGAAGGCCCCTGCTTGGGCCTTCCCCACAGGGAGTATTGTAACATCTTGCTGGGCCTAGCATTCAGGTGATGAGACTCTGTTGCCTGTACCCTGCTTTCGAGAGGGGATTGTAACATCTTTCCGGCCAATCACCCAGGTGATGTGACTCTTCCGCCTAGGCCCGGCCCACAGATGGGATTGTGACATATCACTTGACGTAGCACCGAGGTGATGTGACTATGTTTCTGCCTCATTGGTGCCCACAGGGGGCATTGTGACATATCTCTGGGCCCCTCACCTATGTGATGTGACTCTCTTGCCTGGGCCCAAACCTTACGGGATATAGTGACATATTGCTGGACACAGCACCTCTCCTCTTTTGCCTGGCCCCCACATATTTTGTGTATTGTTTCCTAGGTGATGGGAGCCTCCTGCTTGGACCCCACCCACAGGGGGCTTTGTGATATATCTCTGCATCCATCCCCTAGGAGATGTGACTCTGCTCTCCTGCCTGGACCCAGCCAAAAGTGGGGATTGTGACATGTCACTGGATCCAGCACCTAGGTAATGGGACTCTTCTTTTTTGCCTGGGCCCCACAAATGTGGGGTATTGTGACATGTCTCTGTGCCTAGCACCTAGGCAATGGGAGGCTGCTGCATGGACCCTGCTCACAGGGGGCCTTGTGACACATCTCTGTTTCCATCATCACCTAGGTGATGTGACTCTCCTGTTCTGCCTGAACCCTGCCCATGGGGAAGACTGTGACATACACCTGGGCCCAGGACCAGGTGATGTGTCTCTCCTGCTTGGGTCCTGCCCACTGGAGCACTTAGGACCTGCCTGCTGCTGTCTAGTTGGTCCCTGCTGTCCTTAGTCTCACCTCATGGCCTTTGCCCCGGTTGTATCCTCTGCCCTGTGGGAGGTACCTCTGTTCCATGTGGCTCCCTCCCACCCTCACTCAGGTCTGGGCCTAAATGCCCAAACCCCTGAGCCCCACCACTGTCCCACGGTACCTTGGCTTTGCAGGGCCGCTTTTTGATGATGTTCATCTTCCAGCAGCAGACGGGAAGCCCCTGCAGTTGCCACCTGAACCCCACTAGACCACGATCCAGGGTGTGGACGTCTTGTTTACTGCTATCCATCAGCATCTAGAGCAGGACTGGAGCCCAGAGCAGGCACCTGACTAATAGTTGCTGAATGAGTGCGGTAATGAATGACAATGAAAACGCTGTGTAGAAACACTGCCTGAATGCTGCCTAGAAGCAAAATGTCTCAAAAAAAAAAACAAAAAAAACTGCTAATTAATGAACTAAGCATTTAATTCAAGAAACGATGAAAGCAACGCATCTAACTTATAGAAAAAGTGAAAGAAAAAAATAAAAATCATAAGGTCAAAACCGGATGGAATGAGAGCATCAGGAAAAACAGAAGCTCGTTGTTTGAAAAGCACTGCTCAGTAGTACCTCCTGCAACGTGAGCGCGTCCTGTGCTGACTCAGCAGCCACCAGCCACGTGTGGATTAAGCACTTTAAAGGCAGCTAATCCTCTGAGGATCTAAATTTTTATTCGTATTTCAGTTTAATTTTAATCCATTTAAATAGCCATATGAGGCTAGTGATACTGCGTTTGACAGCACAGTTCTAGAACATTCCAATGCAGTGTTCCCAAGCTGACATATATAATCATAATGGTGGGAACATAATGGAGGCTAACTAGATATACCCTAAATGACTGCCAGCAGTAAAACGTATTAATAAATTGTGATGGATTCATGCAATATTAAATTATTTAAAATTAAAACTGATTTGCTAGAGCTGTGCAATTGAGTGATGTACAAATGCCACAGTAACAGCAGCTTCCAGGATTGCAGCTGAATACGTGCATAAATATATTTGATTTCCAAAAATATTCAATTCTGTGTCAAAAGCAAACTGCGTAATAATACTGAGAGTATCATGTTACTAAATATTATTTAGAGTAACATTTAAAAACTCTGCAAATTAGCACTTTATGTTTTAAGGATAGGAATAGATGCAGGACAATCGTTTATTGATATTTGACACAAATGTTCCCATCTCTGGATGAGGGACAAGGAGGCCCTCGGGGAGAGGAATGCAAGGCCCTCCGATTGCTTAAAAATATGAAGCCAATGGACAACATGTTCAAACTTGCTAAAGCTGGTGGTGAGGGAATGGGTGTTTATTATATTATATTATATAATTTATCATGTAATAAGAAGGAGAGAACAGTCAAGAGAAGGAAAATAAGTCATCAAGTCTCCAATGCTCTGTTTCCAACGCCTCTGCAGTAGACTTCCCCGGAACCCCTGACTGTGGGTGCGGCACGAGAGGCCTGTATCTTGCAGAGGCAGCGGGTGTAGGCAGCCAGGAACATGGCCTCACCTTGCTGGTCTGCTGTAGAGTGGGGCCCTTTCGGTGCCAGGAGGGCATGAGGAAGCATCAAGGAGAGCGTGGACAGGCTGCGAACATCTTGGTGACCCCAGTCAGTCTCCCCGGAAGACTACAGTGAGAGTCTCAGGTGAATCTCACATCAGTGAGCAGCGTAGCTGGGCCTGCCACCATTATGGAGTGAAAGACCTCTCACTCACATAAGTGGCCTGGAATCATCAAACTATCATATAATGCACTCACCAACCAGGAAGGTCCAATTCAAGTCCTGTTACTTTTAGGAAATCACTTTCTGCCCTGCAGACCTCTCCCTTCTCTAAAGCCCATGTGTCTGCCCCGTCCCCACTTCTCAAAGGCAACTGGTCCCCATTCACCTCACTGCCTGACACACGCAGCCAGCTCAGCCTCTTGCCGTGATGGGGCTTACATCACCACTATGCCTGCCCCTTTGATATAGATTTCCTTGCTCTTTTCTCTGGGAAAGGAGGTCTCACATAGGTGGACATTAGAGCATCGTCCTGCAGTGAGGTAGCTGCTGGGGAGAGGCTTCCTCAGCTGAACCCCAGGTGAGACCAACTGGCTCAGTCCCAGGCAAGGAGCTTTAGCCTCCGTTTCTGGGGGAAAGCCTGTGCCTGGGAGTTCATGGCATGAAGGGACAGAGACAAAGGAGGTCCCCCAAGGTGGCAAATCCCCAAGAGACAAGAAGGAGAAGCTAACTGAGCACATGCACCCAGCTTCTGCTCCCAAATGCACCAGTTAGATAATTCACTCGTCCTTCCCTCACAGAGAGTGTGCAGGGAGAGAGAAGGCCCTTCTGCCTGGAACAAATTGCTAAGGGCGTCCCCTTATTTGTGTTGTGTTTGTATTTGTTGTTAACTATTATGGTCAGCAAATGTGCTAGGTCATTTTGTATTCACTTCTCCTTTTACCAAATTTTCCTTAGAATAGAGATAACAGTAACAGTGGGTATTGGAGTTGTGCTTAAAATCCAAGTCCAACTTGGAGCCAGGGCTTCTGCCAGACAGCAGACTGCCCAGTGACTGCAGGTGTGAGGGCGGGGAATGAGGGCCTGCGGGCCCTGGGTGCAGACCCCATGCATGGGCCTGGACCCAGCTCTGCTCCTGTGATTGTGGGTGGGCTGCATGCTGGGGTGGGAACCCACTGTCAACAGTCACGGATTGGCCTGCCCTGAACCCCGTGAATGCAGCTGTGGGGGGGGGGACCGGGAAGGGAGGAAGAGGCCGCTAGCCGATCTCGGTACAGGACTCTCTCCAAGACTCCAACCTCTGTGGAGTTCGGTCAGCACCGAGTGGGAGGTCAGGGCTGAGCTGACGGTTCTTTCCCCACAGCCAACTCCACCAAGGTCAATTATTTCGGTGGAGCGACTGTGTGCCCAGAATCTAAGATAAATTATCACACAACAAGTCTGTTTAATGAGCACAGACATTTGGTTTAGAGCAAAATGAAAATAAATCTCTGCAAAGCGTTTTCAGCTGATTTCCCCATTTAGGGTCTGTCATATTAGTGTGGCTTGCTGGTTTACAAAATAAGCCTACATGAAGGCACAATTAGAACCTCCTGAAACAATTTATTCCCTTTCCTTGCTGATTTAAAATATGGCTTTCCTTATTCTTCTTCAGCACCCTGGCACAGAATGCACGTGTGCTTCTAACCCCATGCTGTCTGCTTGGCCCACTGAGGGTGACAGGAATGAAAGCCTGGCCTCTGCCAGGCACCGGGCAGGTGCAGAGAATGCTGTTGGGGCAATCCTGGCATGAGTTGCTGCCTTCTAGAATCAGTGTGTGGATTCGGGCGTCACCGTCCCTCAGGATTTTGGCAGGAGAGCTAATTATGATACAAGATACCCAAACAGAAAGCATACCTCCCTCTTCATGGCCAAGCACAAGCCTGCAATGTACAAGGGACACACATCTGATCACTGAACTCCTCACATTTTATGCACAAAATGCCTCCCTTCTCACATTAAAAAAAAATAAAAGCAAGTGGGCTGGACACAGTAGCTCATGCCTATAATCCCAGCATTTTGGGAGGCTGAGGCAGATGGATCGCCTGAGATCAGGAGTTCAAGCCCAGCCTGGCCAACAGGGTGAAACCCCATCTCTACTAAAAATACAAAAAATTAGCTGGGCATGTTGGTGGTGGGCACCTGTAATCCCAGCTACTTGGGAAACTGAGGCAAGAATTGCTTGAATCTGGGAGGCAGAGGTTGTAGTGGGCCAAGATTGTGCCATTGCACTCCAGCCTGGATGACAGAGTGAGACTCTGTCTCAAAATAAACAAACAAACAAGCAAATTTAAAAAATAAAAGCAAGTGATGATTTACTTCTGCAAATTATGCCAGAGATGGGGGATGGAAGCATGCCAAGGTTGTGCTCCCCACCCTATTTTCTAACTTCTTTATAAATACTTTCAAAGAAAGAAAAGTGGAAAGAACTTGAAAGTAAACACCTGCATACCTGTCTTAGTTCCTTTTTTGCTGCTGTAGCAATACCACAGACTGGGTGATTTACAATAAACACAAATTTATATAGCTCATGATTCTAAAGGCTGGCAAGTCCAGGAACATGGTGCTGGCATCTGCCGAGGGGCTTCTTGCTGAGCTACGACAGGGAAGAAAGCATCACATGACTAGAGAGCAACAGCATGTATGACATCTCAGCCATCTCTCCTTCTTCTTATTAAGCCATCAGTTCTGATCACCTTTTAAATTCAGATTACCTTCCATGGCTTCACCTCCAATCAACATACGAATTCAGGGATTAAATCTCTGGCACATAAAATTTGGAGGATACATTCAAACCAGAGCATTGCCCCTAAAATTTATGTTCTTCTCATATGCAAAATACATTCATCCCATCCCAATAGCTCCAACATCTTGACTCATTGTGGTATCAACTCAAACGTCCAAAGTTCAGAATCTCACTTGAATCAGATATGTGTGCGACTCGAGGCACAATTCATCTCATGGCAAATCCCATCCAGCTGTGAGCCTTTGGAATCAAAATGAGTTGTCTACTTTCAAAATGCAATGATGGGACAGGCATGGGATAGATATTACCATTCAAAAGGGAGCAACAAAAAAGAAGAGCGGATAACTGGTCCCAGGTCCAAAACCCAATCGGGAAAACAACATCAGGTCTTAGCACTCTAGAATATCATTTCACCCCATGTGCTGCCTCCTGGACACACTAGTGAAGGGGTTAGAGCCCCAAGGCCTTAGGCAGCCCCACCCCTGTGGCTTTGGTGGGCTCAGTCCACACTTCAGTGCTTCCAGGCTGGTGTTGCATGCTGGGAACTCTACAGTCGTGGAGACTTGGTGGTGGTCCCAACTCTGTAGCTCCATTAAGGATTGCCCTAGTAGGCACTCTCTGGGGTGGCTCCACCCCTTCCACAAGTCTCTACATGGACCCCCAGGTTGTGTGATACAGCCTTTGAAATCTCAGCGGAGGCTGCTGTGCCTCCACAGCTCTTGCATTCTGCACACCTGCTGAATTAGCACCAGGGACTTCATCAATGTTTATGACTTGTACCTTGCCGGGTACAAGCTGCATCTAGACTCACTAGAGCCACAGGTGGGGCAGCCAAACATTACTGCCCCAGAATACAGAGAGCAGAGACCAGCCTCAGGCTGTAGCTCATCCCCTGAAATTGTATGTGCTGGAAGTTTAATCACTAAATTCATGTTGATTGGAGGGGGGCCATTGAAAGCTCATTAGGAATTTAAAAAATCATTGGGATGAAGCCCTGGTGATGGAACTGGTGGTTTCATAACAAGAGGAGGAGACACCTGAGCTGTCATGCACACTGCTGCACTCAAAGATCTCCCATTGCTTTGATGAATAGCCTCTGGCTTTGTTCTGTCCACATTAGTTTTATCAGTTAGTCACTTGGTCACATCCACGGTTTCCTCTGCTGAAAATACTCTTTCATTCTCTACCACATGGACAGGTTGCATTTTTTTCAAATCTTTATACACTGCTTTCCTTTTAATTAAAGTTTTATTTTAAGTCATTTTTAACTCTTACATCTCACTGTCTGCAGTTAAAAGTAGCCACGCAGCAGTTTGAATGCTTTGCTGCTTAGATAGTTCTGCCAGGTATCCTATTTCATCACTCTTAAGTTCTACATTCCATAAAGCTCTTGAGCATGGACACAATTCAGCCAAGGCCTTTGCATCTGTATAACAAGAATGGCAAGGATGGCCTTGACACTAGTTTCCAATACCTTGTTACTCAGTTCCACCTAAGGCCTCAGCAGAATGGCCTGTACTGCCCAGATTCCTATCAACATTTGGTCACAGCCACTTAATCTCTAAGAAGATTCAGGTTCTCCCTAGTCATGGAGTATTCCTCTAAGTCATCATCACAATTACCCTTAATGCTCCATTCAAGACAATACAAACTTTTGCTAGCCTGCTTCTCCAAGTTTCTTCAGTCTTTATCAATTACTCAGTTCCAGAGTTTCCAGGTATTTTCATATTTCAGGTATTTACGGCAACATTTCAGGTATTCATAGCAACAGCCAGGTACCAATTTTCTGTCTTAGCTGGATTTCTGTTGCTATAACTGAATAACTGATACTGGATATAAAGGAAAAATTCACTTCTTACAATTCTGGAGACTGTGAAGTCCAAGATCAGGTGGCTGTGTCTGGTCAACTTCTGGAGAGGGCTTTGTACTGCATCAGGATAGGGTTGAAGGCACACAGTGAGAGAGCAAGAGCATGTGAGTCAACTCGGGTCCCTCTCCTTCATCTTATGCAGTCCATCTTGGTAACCCCAACCTGACGACTTTATCTAATTCTAATTATCTCCCCCACACCCCACCTTCAATCAGCACAGGAATTTGGGGATTCCATTTTTAACACATGAAATTTGGGAGATACATTTATACCATAGCATGACTCATCACCTACCCTCCACAATCAGTAGTTTGCTTTCTTTGTTTTAATCATTTCTACCCATCCATCAAATCATCTTATTTTCAATACTTTCCAAGGCACATTTCAGACATCCTGACAGAGCATCCCAAATACTGCAGCATGTGTGTTATTAACTAGCACTCTACATGTGTTCATGGTTCTTGTCTCTATAGGTAAAATTTATATAAAGTGGAATAGACAGATCTTCAGTGTACCATTTCACAGGTATCGTAAAATGTACATACCTATGTAAGACAAAACCTCTTCAAGATGTAGAATATGCCTCCATCCCAGGAGGTGCCTTGGCCCCACACATCCATCTTCACCCTTGTCTTCACAAAGGCTGTTCTTCATGGTTTGATGTTTTCAGAACGAAGAATGTCTTTCCTCTTTCAGAATTTCACATGGAAAATTATACTCCGCATAGTCTTATGTGTATAGTTTCATTTCTTCAGTATTATGTTTTTGAGACTCTTTCACATTGTTGCATATGAACACAGTTTGTTCCTTTTAGTTAAGTAGTATTTTATTTTATGAAAAGACTGCAGTTTATTCACTCTCCTGTTGATAGATACCTGTGATTTTCTAATTTCTGCTATTTTGAATAAATACAACATAAAATTCTTGTATAAGGCTTTTTCTATGGACATGTTTTTATTTTTCTAGGATAAAATAAATTCCAAGCACAATTATGTAGGCTCCATGAAAGGACCCACAACAGAATGTGTAGTGTGTCATAATGGAAATCAGGGCTATTTCTGATCCTGGGGCCACAGTGTTGCACAGAGCTAGACTCATCTCCACCTCCTCACTCCTTCCTCAGGACACTTAGAATTTGCTGGAAAGAGTTGGACAGGGATGGAGCCAGAGTTTAATCTTTTCTGACTGTGAGGAAGTGACTGCTTTTCTCTTTAGTCTATGTCTGTGGACATGCTGGTGACATGCTACTCCAGGCAGGCATCTGGGACCCTAGCAATGGAGCCTCACATCCCTAGTCAGTGTGGCCTGGCAGAGATTTCTGATCCAAAGAAAACATTGCCACCCTGAGTCAATAAGAGTATAAAGGTTTAGGTCCCAGTCAAGGTTTCTGACCCATCACAGAGCCCCCATTGACTCTGTGGGTTCAATATCCCCCCAGTAGTAAAATCTAGAATAAACAACCTTAACCAACTCTATCTTAGCTACAGAAAAGTTATTACATTTCTACAAAATAATACCCTTACAGCAGAAGTAGTGCACAAATCAGTACATGCACCATCAGCCATGTGATCCCCAAACAATCCTTTTTCTAGCCCTACACCCCAAACTCAGTGCCTCGGAAAACAATAATTATTTATTATTATCCCTTACAGATCTGTGGACTAATTGGGTTTAGTGAGTGGTTCTCTTCTGGGTCTCTCAAGTAGTTTAAGTCAGATGATGTTTGGCCTGGAGCCATCCAAAAGGCTCACTCGCTCACAGGTCTAGAGATGACACCTCGGTAGGGGATGCTGGGTAGAATGCTCACCTGGGGTCTTCCTGTGTGGCCATGGCTTCCTCCTGGTATGGCAGCTGGGGTCCAAGAGTAAGCATCACAAGAAAGAGAGAGCCAAAGTGAAGAAGTAATTCTTTTTATGACCCAGCCTTGGACATCATCCAGTGCTACCACATTCTATTTAGTTGAGAGGAATTACCAAGACCAGGCCACGCTCAAGGAAAGGGGTCTTAGGCTCCAGCTCTTGCTGGGAGGCATGCCAAATAATTTTTAGACGTGGTTTAAAGTCATCAGTTCTTTTTAAAGCCCTAGGCACTGTATCTCCATAGGAAAACAACACAGAGAGCCAGGGGCTTGGGTGTCTATGCTTAGTGAATGAATGTGTACGTGCTTAGAGATCCTGACCTGTAGTCATCACCAGAGCTGCATTTCCTGGAAGATTCTACAGGATTCCAGGATGCTGTTAAACATAGCCACCACCCCTGGCTGCTTGGTCTGTCTGGGCATATGCTGTGCTCACTGTCCCCATCATTAGTAAGCCAAAAGGGGCCCGTGTCACTCCCCACTTGCCTTTTTTCTCACAGCAACATGGAGTGGGACGAGGGAGCTTCCGGCATCCTTGGTGAGGGCAGGGGGCAATGAGCCTAAGAATGTGCTAAGTGGTTGTTGGAAGTGAGGTTCTCTGTAACACTAAGGAAAGGAAGGTTGTGGCTGGCAGTGTCCATGTGGAAGATGTGAGTCAGATCTAAAGGAAATGATCCCTACTGTCACTTTCCATATTCTGTAACTCCCTAACCCTAAATCTAAGTCATGAGGCAGGACTTCCCCCAGTAAGAGGAGCCACTTGCTAAGACAACAACAGCAGATGCCTGTGTCCTGTGTGGCCCGGTTGCCTTCCTCTGAGACATGACTAGCTGAAAAAGTCCTTGTTTTCTTGCTGTGCCCAAAAGTATGCATGTGTGTTTCTGTGTGTGTGTGTGCGCGCGCGTGACCATGGACAGAAAATTCAATGGCAAAAAAAATGCACCTATTGTACTGGGCAAGTGACGTAACTTTTCTGAGTCCCAGGTTGCTTTCCTGTGAGAGGAGAATATTAATGCTGCCTGTGGACTTCCGCAAATGGATTTTGATGCAGGAGGGGCTGTTGTTATTTGTGATCAGCACTGCATGGCAAGGCGGGCAGTGGCAGCCCCACTGCAGGCTTCTGTAAAGAAGGCTGCTGGATGAGCGCTCCCAGTGGGGCTGCAGCTGGCACGTCTTGTCCTCCAGGGTGTCGGGTCCAGTGTACCATCCAAGGCTGGGCTGGCAGCCACTCTCTCTATTCTTCAGCTGAATAAATGTCTTTCTTTTCTTAATTACCTCCTTGGGGGCTGAGCATGCTGGTTCTCAAGCTAAAGGGCTAGAGCACTGGAAGACAGGAATTGTGATAAAAAAGCAAGTCAGCCTTCAAGTGGTGCTTCTTCCTAATAATGAAGGCTCTATGTACGCCCTCTTCTTGTTAATAACTTCTACCCGAGTCCTACATTCCTCACACAATCTTTTTAGGGGATTTTGTTGCAAAACATTTTGCACAGAAGTAGAATGGAGACAAAAACAGGGAATGTACTGATACACTGTTCCTTTTCAGGGTAGGAAGGGGGTGTGGGGGAGGGGATGGAGAAGGAGAGGAGAAGCAACTTGAAAGCTCCAGGTTCTTAAGGGGGCATGACAGGAGCCATGACAGGAGGCCCCAGCAGCAGGATCATTGCTGTTGGGAATCCATTGCTCCTGTGAGCCTGCCCTCTGAAAACCACGTGATCTGATCTCCAGTGAGCAATAGGAGTACTCGTGGAAACCTTGTAGGCCAGTTAATCCACTGGCCTCTTTCAGCAGATGCAGAACCCAAGGTTACTTAGACAACTCAAGAGGCCTGTGGTCTGGAAACCAGCACTCCAGAATCCCAGTGTAGGAAAAAGACTCGAAAACAGTAAAAAGAGCTAACATTTTTAAAGTATTTACTTTTTCCAAGCACTGTACTAAATGTATGACACTGTATAAGTTCTTTTGAGAACTCTAGGCTGGGTGCGGTGGCTCATACCTGTAATCCCAGCACTTTGGGAGGCTGAGGCAGGCGGATCACCTGAGGTCAGGAGTTCAAGACCAGCCTGGGAAACACGATGAAACCCCATCTCTACTAAACATATAAAAAACTACCTGGTTGTGGTGTCGCATGCCTGTAGTCCCAGCTATTTGGGAGGCTGGGACAGGAGAATCACTTTAACCTAGGAGGCAAAGGTTGCAGTGAGCCAAGATCACACCATTGCACTCCAGCCTGGGCAACAAAAGTGAAGCTCAGTCTCAAAAAAAAAAAAAAAAAAAAGAACTCTGTAGGGTAACGACATGTATTAACCTCATTTCACAAAGGAAAGAACTCAAACACAGAAAGTTAGAAACAATTGCCCATATTTAGATGCCACAAAGTAAGGCAACAGGATGCCCCCAGTACTTTGTATTAGAGCCTGCGCCTTCATCCGCTACACTTTGATACTAGTCTAGTCATGATAGCAGTTGCTGTTACGGACACCCTGCTGTAGGACAGGCTGTACACCAGGGGCCGTGCACGGATCATCCCATTCAGCCTTTACATCAGCCTTAGAACATCCATCTTTCACAAGTGAGAAGAACTGACACTCAATTATTAAATCCAAGACCCTCTTCCACTTACTTGTGCTCTTGGAGGCAGGGCACCCTGGAGTAGCAAGGACATATATCTGACTGCTTTCCTTGCTTCTTCATTCTTAGCCAGTTGCATATGAATATCTCTATTATACAAAAACTACTTTAAATCATTTTTGGTCTCCTGGGATCAAAGAAAGAAAAGTTGAAAATGCATCACTACTTATCCCATGTTTAGATAGTTTATGGTCTTTTTTGATTTAGCTTGGGATGTCAAAGAGGATAATTACAGCCTGTTTGGAATATCAAGGAATGAGAAAAACGTATTGAACCAGGTAAGAACAGAAGTCTTCTGTTCTATATATATATATATAAGGATTTATTAAAAACCAGTAAGACACGACTACATCGTGACACCGTCACACTGGGCTTTTAACACAAGACTTGCTCTACAATACTGGGGGGAAGGGCATAAAACACAAATTGATTCTGAAGCATAGCAATTAAGAAATAAAACAATGAAAGCAAATTTCTTTTAATGAGAACTCAGAATTAAACTTCAGAGGGACCCAACGCCACACTTCCATTCGGGGACTTGATACAAAAAATTTAGCTTGAACTGCTGTTAGTGGTGGCAGGAGCCACTGTCAAATGAATCTTCAAATTGGAAAACACTGCTTCACCACCTGCTGGGGATTATTCTACTGCAAAAGGAATAATTTAGTATGGTTTGTAGCTATTTTGATGACCACCTCACCTGGATACCTTCCCATAACCACTCTGCTGGTCACCAACACTTCCACGAGCTCTTCCTGCAAATCCTCCTCTAGATCCTCACTGTTGCTGGTGCTGATATTGTTCCTTCGACATAGATACTTTTATCTCACATTTCCTATGACCAACATTGTGATATTTCTTTTCCATTATCTTCTTCACCAGTTCCTCTTCCTTAAAGGTAATAAAGCAGAAGCCACGCCTCTTATTGGTCTTCTTGTCCATGAGGAGCTCTGTGGATTCTACCTCACCAAAACCACCAAAGGACTCCCTTATTTTCTCTTCAGTTGTATCTGGAGAAAGGCCACCAACAAAAATTTTTTTAACCGGCTCTTTTGTTTTCATGGCTTTGGCCCTTTTAGGATCAATCACCTTCCCATTCAATTTATGTTCTTTTTGATCCATAACCTTATCTACACTCTCCGATTCTTTAAATAGCACAAAGCCAAAACCTCTTGATCGCCCTGTGATAGGATCTAACTTCAGAGTGCAGTCTACAATTTCACCAAATTTGGAAAAGTAGTCCTTCAGATCTTTCTTTGTAGTGTCCCAGCCAGGGCCTCCTATAAACATTTTCCATTCTTCCCGCTGTGCCGTCGCTGCTTCAGTGTGTCGTGGGGAGGAGTTTGAATGGCTGGTCGAGTGGCAGCTGCACCTCATCGCTGAGGGGCCGCGGCAGGGTGGAGTCCGTGGTACTGGTGATGCTGGAGAGTGACGGAAAGGCTCAGACTAGGAACTACTCTCAACTTTGCACCCAGCCGCCGCCCGTGCTCAATGCGACTCGTCTTCTGTTTTATAATGAAGCATTTGGCTGGCCTTGTCCCCAGTTGCTCACAGGTGTCTTCTAAGTCTTTGGAACGATAGATGTGTCTGTTATTCATGGCAGACCCCTCAGATCACACCTGAGTTGAGTTTATGTTAATGAGGTGACTCAAGTGGGCACCAAAATACTTTCAGAAAGGCCATGCTGGACAGAACGACTATGTGATTAGAGACTGGAGTTTTGAGCCAGCTGATCTCTGCCTGACCTCCTAGGAGAGGAGGGGGACTGGAGATTGAGTTTAATCGTGTGGCCAATGATTCAGCAGGCCTATATAATTAAACTGCTGGAAAATCTGGCCCCTGAGGCTCAGGTGAGTTTGTCTGGTTGGTGATGTACGCAGTTGTGCTGGGAGGGGAAACGTCCTGAAGACATGGAAGCTTCATGTTCAGAACCCTCCAGAGCTGCCCCATGCAGTCTCCTTTTTAGTGGTTCAGGCTTGTATCCTTTTGCTACAATAAAACTAGGCACATAAGGAGAGTGCTTCCCTGAGTTCTGTGAGCTGCTGTAGCATATTATCAAACATTAGGAGGCAGTAGGAACATCCACATTTGCAGCCGGTTGTTCAGAAGTCTGGGTGGCCTGGGAGCCCTCAATCTTGAAGCTGGTATCTGAAGTGAGAGCAGTCTTATGAGTCGAGGCTTTAACCTGCAATATCTGTGCAAACTCTGAGTAGGTGGTGCCAGAAATGCATTCTACCTGTTTCTCCCCAAAGCGGAGATGTGCAAGAGCTTTTCAGAACAAAGAGTGAAGACTGAAAGTTCCTTTGTCTTGCCTCCTGGAAACTCTCTCCACCATCATCACAACAAAAAGAAGGTTACAAAGGACTATCTTGCAAGCTGATGTGAATTCATGTAAAAAATGGATGGTAAGAGATAAGTAGATTGCTTAGCACATAGAAGGTCTTCAGTAAAATATTGGAATACAAAAACACTGCTTAACTGCCAAGGCATAGCCAACATTGTGGCCCCATATGTTCTCCCCAAATTCTGCCAGCCAAAGATCTCCATCTGAGTTGAGTCACCCTGGGAGCCTGAGAGAGCTAGTCCATCAAGTGGAGTGACCCAGTGTCTGTTAGGGATGATGGGTTGTATGGGTTGTGGGAATCAGGAGGCCCCTCATGATGTGGAAGACAGCTGCTGCAGAGGCTTGTTGAGGGTGAGAGCCAGGTTGCCAAGGGCATGAGGAGAGGGTGCTGAGGATGCAGGTAAACCTTGCCTGGGCTGAGAGGAGAGCACAGCAGTGGGGTGGTGGCTTGAGAGAGGAAGAAGGTTCTTTTAATTCAAAAATTTCCAACTCAAAGGTTGACTGGATCCAATGATAGTCAAGTGATTTCCACAAATGAAAGATTTTCTTTTATAATACCCCGAATTGGTTTGTAAGGAGGAGACTCAATCCTAGCCTCATGCAAATCTGGAGCATTCACACCTCGGATTCTTTGTCCCAGCCCCAAGGAAGAAATTCATCAGTGTCACTTACTGATCACCTGTCACATGCCAGGCATCTCATGCACTTTAGGTGTTGAGTAATGACAGCAGCTCCTCCAGGAAGGAATGCCTAGTCCTATTTTACAGGTGGTAACTCTGAGGTTTAGAGAGTTCTCCTTATCTGCTCACAATCACCAAGGGAATTAGCAGACGGCTCTGTTGGATTCCCCTTGATCTTTTCACTACCCCTCAATACTTCTGTAGACTTGGTGGAAGAAGATGTGGGTACTTAAGCAAAGAATTCAGATTATTGAGTCCTCAAGGAGGAAGGAAGGAGGTTTATAGAATTGTGCAGGACATAAAGAGGAGAACATGGATTTCGGTTCATTTCTTGTCCCAAATCTTAGAGCTCCTGTGGTAGTTCCAAACCTGTAAAAATGCTTAAAACCAAGATGCGCCAAAAGCTGGAAACTGTTAAGAGATTTAGCTAATTGGCTAAACGAATTCATAACTGAATTATCAGCAACTGTTGAGAAGAATTCTGTTTGTGTGTCAGTTAGATCTCTGAGCTGTTGCAGTGAAGTCGTGAGCAACCTCGTGAAGCCTTACATAAGCCACTTGTGACCCACTCACATATGGGAGTTTTAACTGACAGGACCAGTTCAATGTAGATGTGGGGAGTCCAAATATAATCCATTCATGTGCCCTGAAATGTTCTGGGATCTATATTTAAGATGTAAAGAGAATTAAGTATGTGAGTATACTTCTATGATTAATATACTTAAGCATATTAAGTATGATATAGATGCTTATATGTAAGTGTGGGAGTGAATATTTAATGGTTTTCATGTCTAATGCTAGCTTTCTATTAAATGTCATTCCCTTGTGTAGGTTTTGGGGGAGCTGGGTGACATATTCCATTTTAATCATCCCCAGTCATTATCAGTCATGGGGTTTGGTTCCAAACTGATATAAAGTGAGAAGTGACTACACACTGAGGCTGGACGAGGAGCCGAAAGTTACATAGAAGGGCAGAAGCAGGACAATTATCCATTGGGTTGACACATGGTCTCCATTCCCCATCCATCCGTCCATCCATCCATCCAGTCATTCCATTAATATTTGTTGTCTTTTCACTTTCTTTTTACATTTTAGCTCCAATATACTTCTTCCTCTAAAGTCAGCCAGAGAGGATGTTGTGTGAGGCAGGAAACAGGATGCAGAGTGGGAGGCAGGTGGGACCAGGAAGAAGTGTATTGGATGATGCTGCAGGGCTGCAGGGTCTGGTTCCATAGCCCCAGCTTCGCAGCCCAGATCTCCCTCACAGCCGAGTGAATGTGGACACATTGCCCCAGTGACAGCATCCCACTCCTCTGGACGTGCTGCCTCCCTCACCCTTTTCTGCATTTGAGATATGTCATATGTTTTCTTCTGTAATAATCATGATTTGTGTTTCTTAACAGTTCGTAAAACAGATGTCTTACAGTTATTAGCGCCAATTTCGATAAACAGAATATGAGCTTCCATTTTATTACATGTAGATGCTAAAGATGATACTTAACTCACAGAATCCATAAGAGAAAAAACAAGATAACATATATGAGATAATATATATGCCAACAAAATGCAGATGTTATTATTAAGTATTCAATATTTTAATTATTGAGTGTCTGCAGTTGGTGTGTCAGGCTAGCTTAAAAGCCACAGTTCTGAGAATGACATTTTCTAACAAATTTCCTGTTACCCTAAACTTTTTCTTTGTCACTGTTGAACATCGTCAATTATCCATTGGGTTGATACATGGTCTCCATCCTCTATGCATCCATCTACTCATCCATCCATCCATCCTTCCATCCATCCATCCACCCACCCACCCACCCACTCACCCATCCAGTCATTCCATTCATATTTGTTGTCTTTTCACTTTCTTTTTACATTTTACCTCCAATATACTTCTTCCTCTAACGTCAGTCCTTAGGAGTAGATTTCCATTTCCTAATGAGAAGAAACAGCCCCCTCCTGTCTAACCTCTCTTGGCCCTCACAGACAGTTATTTTATCACCCTCCAGATTGAACGAAGCCCATTTGTTTCACCTTCTTGGAGAGGTCTTCTCTCGCAGCCTATTTCTCATTTTAAAACAACAAGCCCTTGGAGTAAAGGTGAGGAGAAGTAATATCAGTAGCAGCTCTTCACTGAGGGGAAGCACCCAGTTCTCTGGACTTCCTTCTCTGAGCTCAAGGGACGCTTAGCAAGAGAGCTGCAGGCTGACAGCCTGGCAGAGAAGACAGCTGAATGTTGCCCAAGAGTGTTATTACCAGGGGAAATGAAAATAAATTAGAGAGATCCCCTTTCACCTGCCTGCCTAGGTTCTGAAAACTGCCCAACACAGAGACCTTCTGTGATGGGAAAATATCTGCAGGATGCATTTGACATTTGCAGGGAAGGACTTTTATTCCCTTTTTCAAAATCCAGCAATTAAGCCTTGCCTCCAGGGCTCTTTCTTGCATTCTCACGTTGAAAATATTAAATGTTCTCTGCTCCTCTCTTGCTGGGGCAACACGCAGAGGTAAGAGAAAACCCTTACACAAGCTACTTCTGTCACTGTACCACTCAGAGACCATTGGCAACATCACCACATTACAGACAGAGGTGTGGCAGCACTGGGAAGTTTTGGAAGGGCCTCATCCAGTATTTCCTAGCCTGTGCCTTCTTGGCACATGGCTCTGTGGAATAAATATAAGCTCTATACGCATGTTAAGTTGAGAGATGATGGGATATGTGTAATTCCACAGACATTTTTTCTACAGAAGTTTTTCAAGCTGTTAACATACTGACATTCATTTTAAAGCTCCACGAAGCAAATATAATTAAAATGTTTTATAAATGTATTTGAACCTTGCACTCCTGTTAGCTTTTTCTAAAAGCAATGTCGCAGGAGAGGGAGTTCTGTAGGTACTGTTATAAACCAACGTTCATAGATGGAGAAGCTGCAGCCTGACTTTTGAGAAGGAGCCAAGGTCACATGGGATGGCATCGTGAGAACCCAGGTCTCCTGTCTCCCTGCACAGCTGGTGTGGCGATCTGCTTCTTGTCAAACATATTACCAATACGCTTTATTGCTAAGATAAAAGAAGTCCAGAGAAATAGGAACACGTCCTCTCTCTTCTGTGATATGCCAACTGTGGTCAAGAAAATAAAAAAATGGAGTGAATAAAAGAGAGAGAATAAATCGTGTCGCTAATCTCCCTTTACTGCAAACTGTCAGGCCTCCTTCTTGCTCTCCTTCCCAGCCCTTCATTTTCACCATTTAGAGGCTAGAATCAAAGCACAGGTTCCTTCCAAATGAACTCTACAAATAAGTTCCTAGTCGGTTTCTTCGATTTCCATTCTATTTCCAATTCTTATGAAGCACACACAGCTTACAGGACTGCTCTATGAGCTTTACATGTATGGTCTCAGTCTTCTCAACAGTCTTTTGAGGAAAATGTTTTTATTTGTTTCATTGAACATGTGACTGCATGGAGGCACACAGAATTTTAGTAAATTGCCCAAGCTCACAAGGATAGTAAGAGGCAGAGCTGGGATTCAAATCTAAACAGTCCCGTGCTACCAATCATGAAATGTTTAACATTGCCTTCCTCTAGTTTGACTTTCTTCAGGCCTGTCACCATGGCTCCCTACTGCCTGTGGATGTCTCAGTGGCCTTGTTGGCTCTCCACACCTGGGCCGGCCGTCCTCTCCCAGCCTGTGTCCACGTGCCCTGTCTGAGTCCCTCACCACAGCCAGGGCCCTGACCTCGTGTGATGCAGCCTGGCCTCGGGGCCCAACGTCAGACCCTCACTCTTGCTGCCACCCTCATTACCAGTTTGCTTCCTCTCCTCTCTCCTGCTGGGCACAGTTTCCTTTCGGCCTTCTTCTTAAAATCGCATTTGACAGCCCCAGCTCACATCAACACTGTCCTTTTCTGACATCCCCTGGTGCCTGGAAAAATGGACAGTTCTTTTGTTTTGCCCTCATAATGTCACATCCACTGATCCCAGCAATTTAGCCACTTTTTTTTTACATCTGTCTTCCTCAAACTAGATTCTACCCATCATGTGTCTAGTGAAGAGGAGGCACTCGGAATGTGTGTGCTGAATAAACTGTGAGCTACCGTAGAATGTATCGCCTGACACTCGTGTGATAGCACAGTGTATGACTTGGAGGAATTCACAGTGGTGACAGCACTGCAGTGGCAATGATGACGGTGACAGCAATGCTGTGGCGATGATGATGGTGATGATCATTCACGGCAGACATGGCTGTCATCATTGCCTTTTATGATGAGTGGCTCACGGCGGGCCTGAGATGCACAGACAGGCCATATCCACATTTTACAGATGATGGCATTGAGTCTCTGAAACTAGACTTGACTTGCTGATAGAGATGAATGGAGAGCCAAGGCGTGAACACCAAATCGTCTGGACATCCCCAGGTGCTTCCTGTTCCCTGCGCCACTGCTTTTCAAAGATAAGCGTTGCTCAACAATGTCTCCTGTCACTTTTGGTTCTTTTGGTGGGAAGCGTAAAATACACGTGACATAAAATCCAGCATTTTAGACATCTTTTTATTGTGGTAAGATACACATAACATAACTCTGGCCACTGTAACCATTTTCAGGCATACTGTTTTGTGGCATGAAGTTAATTCTCATTCATGGTGCAGCCATCACCACCATCCATTTCAAGAACTTTTTATCTTCTCCAAGTGAAGCTACACACCCAATAATTCCTAACCTCCTGACTCCACAACCCCCTGGAAAGCCCCATTCTTTCTGTTTCTGTGACTGACCTTATTCCAGGTACCTAATATAAGGGGAATCATACAATATCTGTCTTTTTAGCTTAGAATAACATCTTTGAAGTTCTTCCATGTCTTAGCATGTGTGTAGCCTTTCTTTTTAAGGCTAAACAACAGTACTTCATGGCAGACGTCCGCACGTAGTAGCTCCCTCCAGGGAGCCGTGGAGGGTTCTTCGGTAGGAGACAGGCCTGAAGAAAGTCAAACTAGAGGAAGGCAATGTTAAACATTTCATGATTGGCAGCACTGGACTGTTTAGATTTGAACCCCAGCTCTGCCTCTTACTATCCTTGTGAGCTTGAGCAATTTACTAAAATTCTGTGTGCTTCCGTACAGCCATGTACAATAAAACAAAAATATCTACCTCAAAATGCTGTTGAGAAGACAGAGATCGCACATGTAAAGCTCATAGAGCAGTCCTGTAAGCTGTAAGTGCTTCATAAACGTTAGCTGTTATTACTGTGGCATTCAGGAAGAATTGGAAATAGAAAGAACGGAAGCCAAAGCAACCGACTAGGAAATTATTTGTAGAGCTCATTTGGAAGGAACCTGCACTTTGATTCTGGCCCCTGAATGGGGAAAATGAAGGGCTGGGAAGGAGAGCAAGAAGGAGGCCTGACTGTTTTCAGTAAAGGGAGACTAGGGGCATTATATATAATATAATAATACAATATGTAATATTATGTATGTCACATTTTGTATGTCCATTCATTTGTCAATAGAGACTTGAGTTGCTTCCACCTTTTGGCTTTTACGAATGATGCTGCTATGAAATGGGTATACGCATATCTATTTCAGCTCCTGCGCTCACTTCTTTTGAATATATGACAAGAAGTGGAATTACTGAGTCACAAGGTAATTCCATCTTCAATTTTTTGAAAAAAATGACTGTTTCAATGGGTGGAAAATACACTGTTATCTATAGCAGCTGCAGCACTTCACCTTCCTACTGGCAATGCATAGGGTTTCAATTTCTTCACATTCTCACCAACGTTTGTTATTTTGTTATTTCATGATAACCGTACTAAGGGGTGTGAAGTGGTGCCTCCCTGAGGTGTTGACCATTCTAAAGTGAACAATGTAGTAGTCTTTAACACATTCATATGTTGTGCAAATATCGCTGCTATCTAGTCCCAAAACGTTTTCATCTCTTCAAAAGGAAGTCCTTACCTGTGAGCAGTTACTCTCCATTTCCTTCACAACAACTACTTTGCTTTCTGTATCTATGGATTTGCCTATTCTGGATATTTCAAATAAATGGAATCATCCAATACATGACCTTTTGTGTCTGGCCCCTTTTATTTACATAACACCTTCGATGTTCATCCACGTTGCAGCACGTGTCGGCACATGTGATGATCAATTTTAAGTGTCAGTTTGGAACACATCAGCATGCATGTTGCTGTGATGGTATTTTTGGGAGACATTAGTATTTAAGTCAATAGACTTTGAGTAAACAGATTACGATCTACAAAGTGGCTAGGTCTCATCCAATCAGTTGAAAACCTCAATAAGAAGAGTGAACCCTCGTTTACCTCCCACAGCAGGAATTCTGTCAGAAACTGCCTTCAGACTTCAGTTGCAACATCAACTCATCCCTGGGTCTCTGGCCTGACAGCCTGCCCTAAATTTTGAGCCTACCAGCCTCCACAATTGCATGAGCCAGTACTTTGAAATCAATTTCTTTCTATATATACATGCTATTGACTGTTTTGCTGGAGAACCTTGACTCTTAGAGTACTGCACTGTTTTTACGAATGAATACTACTTCACTGTATGGATAGAACACATTTTCTTTGTCATCAGTTGAAGGACACTTTGGTTGTTTTTTCCACCTTTAGCTATTGTGAATAATATTTCTATGAACATCTGTGTACAAGATTTCCTTTGACATCTGTTTAAATTCTTTGGGTTGTATAGCTAGGAGTGAAATGGCAACTCCTCAGTAAGTTAAATATGTGACCCATTCTGATTCCATGTTTAACTTACTGAGGAGTTGCCATTGCTGGTTCTTACTGTAATTCTACATATTAATTAAATTTTTTTTTTCCACAGAAGCTGCACCATTTCACATTCCCATTAGCAGCTTATGAGGATTACAATTTCTTCATCTTTGTCCACATTTTTTCTTTCTTTTCTTATTACAGTTATCCTGGAGGGTGTGAAGTCACGTTTCAATGTGGTTTTGATTTGCATTTCCCTGAATTACTAGTCATTTGTATATCTTTGTGGAGAAATGGTTAATCCAAATTGCTATTTTAAGTGAGGATTTACAAAAACACTCCTTTAGGGCCGGGCGCGGTGGCTCAAGCCTGTAATCCCAGCACTTTGGGAGGCCGAGGCGGGTGGATCACGAGGTCAAGAGATCGAGACCATCCTGGTCAACATGGTGAAACCCCGTCTCTACTAAAACTACAAAAAATTAGCTGGGCATGGTGGCGCGTGCCTGTAATCCCAGCTACTCAGGAGGCTGAGGCAGGAGAATTGCCTGAACCCAGGAGGCGGAGGTTGCGGTGAGCCGAGATCGCGCCATTGCACTCCAGCCTGGGTAACAAGAGTGAAACTC
>NW_022437080.1:1414289-1430416 GCF_009761245.1 Sapajus apella
AAAAAAAAAAAAAAAAAAAAAAAAAAAAGAAAACAAACAAAAAAAACACTCCTTTAGATTCCTGAGGAAACCCTAGGGAGGAAGACTCTTTGCTCTCGGTGGAAAGTTGCCTGTGTTGGGGAAATTCTGGAAATTGGTTCCAGCTCTCCCATGGCTCCTCCGTGCTCCCTTCAGTTCTGTGAAAATCGCGGTGTCATTACAGAAGCTATTACTTATCAGCAGGCTTGGAGTTCTAGGTTTGGAAGAGGTATACATGCGTTCTGTTATTTAATCCTTACCACCACCCTGTAAGCTATAGTTAGGAAAATTCATTCAAATTTTTTAAAAATTGAGAAAAAATGAAAAGAAAAAAACTTTATTTCCTTCCTTTCTAGAGAGCAGTGATCTTATTGATAATTTCTAAGACAGATTTTCTTGAGATGTAATTCATATACCACACAACTCATATATTTAAGTGTACTATTTAATAATTTTGATTATAATCACAGTTATACAAACATGACCATGATCAATTTTAGAATATTTTCAGCACTTTAAAAGTAACATTATGCCAATTAGCACTCATTCTGCGTTTTCCCTCAAACTTCTCCGTCCTAGGCAGCCACTGACCTTCTTTCCCTGTAGATTTAACTATTCTAAACATTTCATAGAAATGGAATCACACAATGTGTGGTCTTTTGTGACTGGCTTCTTGCAATTTAGAAAATGTTTTCAAGGTTCATCCATTTGTTTTATGTGTTCAAGACAATATCCTTTATTCATTTTTTAGTCGCTGGGTAATATGCAATTGTATGGATATATCCCGTGGCATTTACTAATTCTTAAGTTGATGGACATTTTGCCTTCTTCCAATTTTGGCTGTTATGAAAAATGTCCTGGGCAAGTTTTACCGTGGACATACGCCTTCATTTCTCTTGAATATGTACCTAGGAGTGGAATTGCTGGATCATACTACAATTCTATGTTTAACAGTGGCTGCACTATTTTACAATCACACCAGTAGTATATGAGGGTCAGATTTCTCCAAATTATTGTCAACATCTAATATTTTATGTCTTTTTAAATTTTAGCCATCCTAGTGGATGTGAAATGGTACCTCACTGGAGCTTTGATTTTCATTTCTGTAATGCATAATGATAGTCAGCATCTTTTTGTGTGCTTATTCGCTATTTGTATGTCTTCTTTAGAGAAATGTTAGTGTATATCCTTTGCCCATTTTTAACTGGGCTATTTATTTTGTTATTGAATTGTAAGTATTTTTTGTATGTTATAGGTAGAAGTTCTTTATGACATATTTGATTTTCAAATATTATTCACTGAGTTTTAAAACATTTTCTTGAAAGGCATCATTTATAGCACAGAAGTTTTTTTTAACTTCATACATGTATATATTCACCTCTATTAGCTTGTTTTTGCATTTCTATAAAGAAATATCTGAAGCTGTGTAATTTATAAGGAAAAGAGGTTTAACCGACTTACAGTTCGTCCGTTGTACAAGCATGGCACTGGCATCTGCTCCTGGTGAAGCCTCAGGAAGCTTCCAATCACGATGGGAGGCAGAGGGGAAACCTTCGATTAATTTTTTCAGAGTTTCTATAAAGTCAGAACTGACAGTTCTTAAAACATGATTTTCTTTTTTTATTATACTTTAAGTTCTGGGATACATGTGCTGGATGTGCTGGTTTGTTACATAGGTACACACATGCCATGGTGGTTGGCTGCACCCATCAACCCATCATCTACATTCGGTATTTCTCCTAATGCTATCCCTCCCCTTACCTCACAACCACTGACAGGCCCTGGTGTGTGATGTTCCCCTCCCTGTGTCCATGCGTTCTCATCGTTCAACTCCTACTTATGAGTGAGAACATGTAGTGTTTGGTTTCCTGTTGCTGTGTTAGTTTGCTGAGAATGATGGTTTCCAGCTTCATCCATGTCGCTAAAAATATATTTCGGTGTAGGCACAAGAGCTAGGAACTTCATAGTCTGCCATTTGCTGACATCCAAGTACTTCCATTTTGATATCCCTTTTTCAAGATTATTTTGATTATGTCCTTCTTGAATTTAAAATATGACTTTTAGGATCATCTTGTCAATATCTGCAAAGAAAAAAAACCTAAGCCAGCTGGGATTTTGATAGAGATTGTGTTAAATCTGCAGATCAATTTGGAGAGTATTGCTATCTAAACATTATTAAATTTTCTAATCTATTTATTTACATCTAATTGTTTATTTATATCTTTAATTTCTTTCAATACTGTTTTATACTTTTCAATGTACAAGTCTTGTACTTTTTTTGGTAAATTTATCCCCAAGTATTTCATTCCTTTTCATGCTATGATAAATATAATTTTTTAATTTCATTTTTGGATTGTTCATTGTTAGTGCAAAGAAGTAAAATTATAAATTAATTGCTAAATTTACTAAACCCACTTATTGCTTCTTTCCTGAATTCATTTATTAATTCTAATGGTGATTCAGTGCATTATTTAAGACTTTCTTTATCTAAGAAATTTTGTCAAACTCATTCATTATTTCTAATTTTTGTATGTATTATCCTACATTTTCTGTATACAAGATTATATACTTGTCACATACAAGTACTTCTATTTTTCAAATATGGGTACATTTTATTTTTTCTTATATATTTGACTTGGCTAGAACTTCCAGTAAAATATTGAGTAGAAATTGCAACAGTGTAAATACTTATCTTATTCCTGATCTCAGGGGAAACATTCTGTCTTTTACCATTAGAGATGCTGCTTATATCTTTCATAGATTCCTTTAGCAGGTTGAGAACATTACTAAACCCAGTTGATGTTCATATCATGAAAGCATGTTGTTGGATTTTCTTCAAAAGTGTTTTCTGTGTCTACTGAGATGACCATGTGTTTCCTGTCCTTTATTCTTCTATGGTGTATTACATTAATTGAATTTTGGCTTTAAAACAAACTTTACATTCCTGGGATAAATTCTACTTGGCAATGGTGGATGATCCATTTTCTATGTTGCTGGAGTTGTTTTGCTAGTATTCTGTTGAGGACATTTTTGTCTATACTTATAAGGTTATCAGTTTATAGTTTTCTTTCTTGTGATATATTCTCTGGTTTTGACAGCCAGGTATTACTGACCTTAGAAAATTAAGTGGAAAGTGTTCCATTATCTTCCAAGTTTCAGAAGATGTTGTGAAGAATTGGTGTTATTTTCCTTTAGTAATTGATAGGAATCACCAGTGGAGCTGTGTCTGCAATTGTCCTTATGCAAACTTTAAAAGTACATTGCTAATTTAATTGCTTTGTTTAGATTTATTGAGATTTTCTATTTCTTTTCAAATCACTTTTAGTCATTTATATTAATAACGTCATCGTCAGGTATACTACCTTTGTATATGTCATAGACACAATAATAATTGCTTGATAAATCAGTTAATACTGCCTATTGTAATTACTATTGCGGTAATTTAATTTTTCACTTGGATTAGAATTAATCTCTCGGTCACTTCCTTATGTTCTGAAAATCTTCCTGTATTATTTCTGTAAGGCACATATGCTAGGAATGAATTCTATGTTTTTCTTTATTTGAAAGCATATTTATTTCACCTCATTTTCATGGTTAATTTTGACAGATAAAAGATTCTTGGTTGATGGACTTTTTCGTCTTCTTCAGCAATTTGAATATGTCATCCCACTGCTTCTGTCCTTCATTGTTTCTGACAAGAATACTGCTGGTAATCCTGTTAAATATCCCGTGTACATGACCAGTAATTTTTCTCTTGTTGCTTTCAAGATTTTCTTTTTTTCTTTATCTTTCAATATTTTTACTGTGATGTGTCTGCATGTGACTTTCTGTAGTTAGTCCTACTTTAAATCACCTGAACTTCTTGGATGTGCACATTAATGTTTTCACCATGGGAAGTTTAAACACATTTTTTTGTGTACTTTTTGCTCTCTTCCTTCTCTCCTCTTTTTCTGGAACCCCCATTATCCATATGTCAGTGCCCTTGATTGTGCCCCATATTTCTCATAGGCTGTGTTCATTTCTATTTTTTCTTCATTATTCCAATTGTATAATATCTACTGATATATGTTTAAGTTTGCTGATTTTATTAAATGTCAGATCATGACAACTCTTGAGCTCCTCTAATGAATTTCTCATTTATACTATTGTACTTTTCAACTCCAGAATTTTCACTTAAAAATCTATTATTTCTTAATAGTCTCTTTTAGAGGAATATTGTCATTATACCTTTACTGTCTTCAGGCATTATTTTATTTAGTTCTTTGACTACATTAATAACAGCTCATTTGAGACTTTATCTCCTAAATCCAACATTGGGTCCTCTCACTGGCAATTTCTGTTGCCTTCTTTTAATTACCTATGTATCAGCCACATTTTCCTATTTTGTATCACATCTCAAAATTTTTAATTAAAAACTGAGTATTTTAGAACATGTATTACAGCAAGTCTAGATATTGATTCTTCCTCCCCACAAGGCATGCTGTTATTCTTGTTTGTTTTCTTATTTGTTTAATGTCATTGTCAAATGATTTCAGTGAAATCTATTTCCACCACAGTGCTGTCTCTGAATATCCTTCCTTGGAGGACTTAGCCTTGGGCAGGCGTGTGGTCACCCTGGAATGACGTGGCTTCAGTAGGGCTTTCTTTGACTGTCCCTATGAAGGAACGGGGGCAAGGAAAATTGGGGGCCAGTATTTCTCAGTTATCATTATTTGAGGTAGAGCTTCCACTTGCAGTTGGGGGATAGGTAGGGTGAAGAACTCTCAGCCCTCTTGGAAGGCCTTGATTGGAAGAGAGCTTTCAGAATAGAGAGTTGAAGTGGATGAAAAATTCTGGAAGTCTACCCCTCCCAGCAAGAAAAATCCTACTCCCAGGAAACCCAGAGGGAGCACTTAGTCTGAGGGAGACCATGCTGCAGCGATCTCCTAGGATACAGATGTTCATCATTCTACCAAGGTTTTACTTAGTGGCTTTTAGAGACCCAGCATTGAGATTCACCAACCAAGGGGACACAGAAACAGAAAATATGACTCTCCTACAGATGCTCAGTAATTTGGGAGAATACAGTATAGATAAAACAAACAAAATACACAACTATTTTTAATAGTTAATGAGCTTTCTCGGTTTAGTGGGTAAAAATAAAATTTTCAAAAATACTATTTCTTTGGAATTTGTTTTATCTTGTATACTTTTCACCATTTCACTGCTTAAAATTAACATTTAAGTCTGATTTAAAATCTCAATCATCTTTTTTTAATGAGTTGTCTTTTTAAAATTTAAACATCAAACTTTAAAATACAAGGTCTTAGATATTATTTATCAGCTTTTGTTTCTGAAGCGGACAAATCTCACCTCTCATTCGGCTAAGACTTTCCTCTTTTGGAGGCAGAAATGCCATCAACTTTTTGGTTTTATATCTTGTCTAAATCAAAACATTACACTTGTTATGCCATTTTCTTCAAGATTTAACTTATCTTTTCGGGGCTTAAGGTCTTGAACCTAGCACACCTGGTCTCATTCAAATAATGTGAATATACTTTTCTCACAAGAAATTTTGTAGTTCAAGAAGAGACTTGCATTGCAGTAAAGATGTAGATGCAGCAGTGAAGCATCCCAGTGGTACCCACAGGGATGCTTAAAGAGGGTGCAAACTACAACCATATCCTTTCTATTGCCCCAGTGGCGGTTGTCCCAAAGTTCCTTTTTTTCCCCAAGGAGACTGAGCTTGACAAGGATGAGACTGAGGTCTTGCCACAGGTTCCTCTGAGCCCTTCACAACAGTTGTGTGTGCATTCAGAGTGACACTGATATGCTCTGGAATGGTTCCTGAGCTACTTTTTGTCTTCACCGTAAATTCAGCAAAGAGCTCAATGCAATTTTGAATTTAAAGTTTCTACCCATTCTACCTCATAAATGCCACTCCTATGGTGACATTTTCCCTTCTCCTCTTTTGGGTTTAAATCCTCTTGTATTAGGGAAGGAAGCTATGGATGGAGGAAGGCAACTAATTTGTTGCTGGCATTGAAAAGCCATTCTAGTCATCTTGAGTAGTCTGGTTTTGTATAGTGTTTGCTCTTCCCCATATAGATGTGTAGGATTAGTTTGGGGACAGTGTCACACGTTATCTCAGCCTCCCTTTTCCTTTGAAATACTATTTCACCCGTAGGACAGCCTGGGGAAGTACCAGACTCAATTTAGATCACAAGAACTCAGTAAATCTCAATGTTTTTTGTGCCTTGATCATCAAATGCAAGGAAAAAGACCATGCAGGGGCTCGCACAGATGCACATTGTGACAGATTGCATGTTCTACATTACAGCTACTGAAAAATCTCAGAGACAAGAGCGCTCCATGACCTTTCTGGTGTTTGCTCAAAGTTTCTTAAAGGGAGTGAAAAGATTATAGAAGTTAGAAGCTGATTTCATAATGTTAGAACAACAAAACTGGGAATTGTTATGGAATATCTTGACATATTAGAGCTGATAAATTGTTAGTAGGTGCTGAATGTGCTATGTAAAGCAGATATCATGTTTGCCACTGCCCTGACAGCACGGCATGCCAGTCATTTGCCCTCCGGATCATAATATGCTTGGTGAATTACTGGATAATAAACATGATGTGCTAAAAGCTTTTTTTTGGAGTGGGGATCACTTCCAGAATAGTACAGTCAGGACCAAAAAAAATATCTGCTCCTCTATAAAATCAATGAGAACACTTGCAACATTTTTCAAAGGCAGGGTTTTCAGAACTCTGGGAATTAACCAAGCCTTTCAACAATCCAGGAAAAAGGCTGAATGTCAGTACTAACAGAGAGCTTTATTGTATTTCAACTTGCCTTATTTCCATTTCACTCTCATCAGTTCTGCAGTAGCCTTGAAAACAGACAAACTTACCATTACAGTAGCTATGAAAGCTAATGACCTAGGAGTCAGAAGATGAAGCAGATTTAGAACTCCCCCAAAAAGCCCCATTTGCATAGAATTGTTATCATTAAAAGGCCTGGCAGTTCCCTGGAAAACCCTACTCAAGTGTTTTGTCTTTATTTGATCTGAGCAAAGCACATTTGTTGTGAACAACCTTTTCTCAATGTCATCTATCAAAATACTCCGTGGCGTGTGTTTAGCATTGCAGTTTCTGAAGTGGTGATAACAGTAGAAGCTAACAAAAAGTCCACTAAAACCCCTGAAAGGAAACTCTGGGGAATTCGATGTCCATGGAAGGTATTGGAAAGCTTTGGTAGATTCCTGGGGACCTAGAAGGTATCACGTATGTGCAAGATTGCATGTATGCCCAGGGATAACCTGAGAAATTCTCTCCCTCAGGCTGACTTTGAGGCTTTGCAGAGGCAAGAAGTGAAGACAAAGGCAGAGGTCTAAGCCGCCTGACTGATGTGGTCAGGGAGGCATGCCCTAACCTGCCCTCAGTGCTCCTTACTAGAGGCGGGGAGACTTATTAAGATGTTTAAGAAGATATCTGAAAATATTTAGCTGACCACTCAGACTTTAGTGAACAACTTACAGAATTTGTTCAGGAATCACTAAACAAACAGCAACAATAGCAATGTGGCAGTACCAAAAGGTAGACGCAGAGATCAATGAGCTATCACTGAGAGTCTGTAAATAAACCCTCACACATAGGTTTAATCACTTTCCAACTAGGGTGTCAAAATAATTAGATTTTGGTGAGACAACTAGATATCTACAAGCAAGAAGATGAACTTGAACCCTTTCCTCACATGTGACCTGCCCTTATGTTACCTAAACACTCCCTTCCTCTCCATACTATTCCAGAGAAAAGCCCAGCGTTATTTCATCCATTCAATTTTAGTGTCTCTAAAATATAAGGACTCTTGTTTAAAACATAGCCATACCACCACTATTAAGTTTTAAAAATTCATGAATTCTTTGTAACCAGCAAATATTTATTCAATGTTCAAATTTTCTCTGCTTTCTTATAGGAAATACTTTCACAGTAGGATAGTTTGAATCAGGATCCACATTTTGCATTTGGTCAATATGTCTATAGATTCCTCCCCTCAACTTCTATGTCTTTTTTCTTTGCAATTTATGTTTTGAAGAAGGTACGCCGCTAGTCCCATTGAGTTTCTCAAGTTCTGGGTTTTGCCGATTGCATCCCTGTGATGGCATTGAACATGGTATTTTGTTCACTGAATTTTGCATAAACTGGAAGTTAGATGTAGAGAGCTGATTGTACACACAGTCAGTGTTTTGGTGTGGCACTGTGTGCTTCCATCTCAATTTCTGGATGTAACCCAGATAGTTTTCAATGGCATCCCTGCTTTCATTTGTTACACTATGGTCAATTTCTTCTCTCCTGCCTGGTCTCTAGTGCCATGCATGTTAGACTTTCTGATATTGCTCCACAGATCCCTGAGCTTCTGTGTGTGTGTGTGTGTTTTGAGATGGATTCTCATTCTGTCGCCAGGCTGGAGTGCAATGATGCACGATCTCGGCTCCCTGCAACCTCTGCCTCCTGGGTTCAAGCAATTCTCCTGCTTCAGCCTCCCGAGTAGCTGGACTACAACCACACACCACCACACCCAGCTAATTTTTTGTATTTTAGTAGAGACAGGGTTTCCCCATGTTGGCCAAGATGATCTCGATCCCCTGACCTCATGATTTGTCCACCTTGGCTTCCAAAAGTGCTGGGATTACAGGTGTGAGCCTCTGCACCTGGCTTATTTCTATTCATTTTATCCATCGTTTGTTATTGTTTATTAACATATCTGTGTTATTTACATATTTCTTGTTTATTAACATATCTGTTATTTACATATTTTATATATTTACATATTTACATATTTTTATTTTTTATTAACATATCTGTGTTATTCAGATATGTTAGTTTTTATTAATCTATCTTCAAGATCCTTTTCTTTCTCATCTCCGTTTTCTTTTAAGCCCATGCAGCAAATTTTATTTCCAAAGCCTTAGCTTTGACTTCCAACATTTCCCGTTATTTCTTTCTTACCATTTTTATTTGTCCTCTGAGAATGCTTATCTTCCATTCATTTCAAGGTTTTGGGGTTTCGTTTGTTTTTTGCTTTTATCATTTGGAACAATGTTATAGTAGTGATTTTATATTTTTTCTGCTGTTTATTTCAACACTTGGAGCATTTTAGGGTTTGCCTCTGTTGGCTGTCCTTTTCCTTGAGAATCGTTCATATTTTTTTGGTTGTTTGTTGCAAAATTCTGGATTGTATCCTGGACATTGTTAATATTACATTGTGTGAGCTCTGAGTTCTGTTTGTTACAAGGCTATGAATAATTTTGGATTTTCTCTTTTAGAGGCCAGGCTTATACCACAGAGTGTTTTGTTTTTGCTATGCACCTGGAGTCTGTCCCTCACACATAACACTGAGGGTTGAGTCTGACACTTGTGCTATGGATTAGATATTAGCTCAGTTCCCAAAACCTTTGCTATGCTTATTTGGTCTCTGTCAGTGTAGCTTAGGCGTGGCACTATAGCTCATGTGATTTCTACGGAGAATAATGAATTCCTTTATCAGTGCTCTCCTCTCTGGCATCACCCCACGGCTGCTCTCCAGATCACAGAAGGCTTCCCCCTCCCCTCACCACAGCTCTGTCCCAATGTCAGGCCCCAGTTGTGGAGCTGTGAGGCAATGCAGCAGTGTGTTTGAGCTATTGCGGGGAGGGGGCAAATGGCATTCTTACCTCCATGAAGGTCTCTTCTCTACATTTTGACTTCTTTCCACATTGCCTGTTTACGTTTACTGTTCTTTCTTCTCAGGCTGTTGCTTTACATAGTTTGTCCTAAGATTTTAGTTGTAATGAGTAGGAATGTTCACCTATAGCGTGTTTGACTGAAATAGGGAATTCTCTGACTGCTTTTTAAATTTTCTCTTTGTCATTGGTTTTAAGCAGTTTTTCTAAGAGTGGCTTTCTTTCTCTTTAGCTTGCTTGGAACACAAGACTTCTTGAATATGTATATTTATATAATTCATCAGCTTTACAATGTTTTTATTCATTCTGTCTTCAGTTTCGCTTCTTTGTCTTGCCTTATGGGATACTGGTAGCTCACATTTTATATTTTCTTGCTAGATTCCTTGTCTTTTGCCAATTCTCCTCTGTTTTTCATGCCTTTTTTCTGTCTTTCTGCTTCATTCTGGTTATTTTTTAAATTTCTTTCCTCAGTTGTGTCCAAGCATTTGTGAGCCCACTCACTGAGCTCTTCATTTTGGTTATTCCGTTTTTCATTTCTCAAATCTCTATTCGGCCCTTTTCTGTAGTCTCTAATTCTACGCTTAAATTTTCAAGCACTGGTATTTTCATTTTTTTTCTTAGCAAATAGAGTATAATTTAACATTTCTAACTGATTCATTCATTGTTTGTCTCCCCATGTGCTTGCTTATTTTTAATTATCTGACATATCTTTTGTTAGTTTATTTGTAAGAATAATTTGAGGCTTAGGAGGGTGTCATAGTCTTCCTGAAGGCATTTGCTTCTTTCATTTTCCAGGTAATACTGGGTCACTTCCACCCAATATCAGGTTATGATTATTTTAAAGGAAGCTGCATGCCAAGCATACTTTTAGTTTGTCTTCACTGCCAGGGACTGTTCTCTTGCTGTTCCAACCCAAATTGAGTACGGATTATTGTGGTACACCTTGGCTGACTCTACAAAAAACGTTTATGAACCAGCACTTAGAAATCAACAAACCATCTTAGGGAAAAAACAGCCCCAAATGCTGTACTTAATGTTTCTGGGCCTCTGTCTTTTCCTAGAGTACCACATGGCAATTCTTCACTATTTTCATCTCTCCAGTGCCTTTATTTATTTACTGATTGGTTTTTTTGAGATGAAGTCTCATGCCGTCACCCAGGCTGGAGTGCAGTGATGCAATCTTGGCTCACTGCAACTACCACCTCATGGTTTCAAGCAATTCTCCTGCCTCAGCCTCCCTAGTACCTGGGATTACAGGCGCCTGCCACCATACCCAGCTATATTTTATATTTTTAGTAGAGACGGCATTTCACCATGTTTGCCAGGCTGGTCTCAAACTCCTGACTTCAGGTAATCCACCCATCTTAATCTTCCAAAGTGCTAGGATTACAGGCTTTTATTTTGTTTTGATTTTATGATAGTCCTCAGTCAGAAGACTGGTTCCTATCTTAGCCCACCATTGCTGTGACTCCCCCAGGGTTATTAGCTCACTTCCAGGTAAGTATGCATAGGGAAGGACGTGGAAGATGCACCTGAACAGCAACCCACTGCTACGCAGGAACCCATGGTTGGCTAATGCTTCTCTTCTTTCTTCAGTATTGTCTTCAGAATTTTATATGGACAGCCAAAATGTGCAGTTCTCAGTTCCTTTTAAACTATAAATGCCCGGAAGGGATGAGTGAGACTTCTGGTTTATTTCTTTGAAGGGAATGGTCTTGCTCTCCCTTCTTCTCTTTGGGGTGTGAATGCGGTGCTGAGCCCTCTTACCATGTGGACAGAGCTATGCACTAGAGACACAGACTAGCAAGAAGATGGAAGCAGAATAATAGGTCATGGATGCTCTGAACCCATCGTACTGGTCCTCAGCTACCTGGTCAGCCTGTGGCATTTGTATTTTGTTTAAGCCATTGCTTTTTGAGACTTCTACCAGGCTGTCTGTGCCCTGATAAGTAAAAATGTATTACCAAGAGTGGGCTGCTGCTAAAATAAAGCCACATACATGTGATAATGCCTTAGTGGGATGCAGGTGATCACCAGAAACTGGAAAATACAAGAAATCGGTTCTACTCTGCAGCCTCCAGAAAGCAGGTGCCCACACCTTGTTCTTAGCCCTGCCAGACTCATGCTGGGCTTGTGGCCTTCATGACATTAAGACAATAAATGTATGCTCTACCTAAGTCCCCAAGTTTGTGGTGATTTGTGATAGAAGCACAGGAAAGGAAGAAGCTGAGTTAGGATTCAGTCCTAGGCTGTCTAACTCCAAGCCCTGCATAATTCCCCTTTATCTGGTGACCTTCCTTATGCCATAGGAAATCACTGGTAAAACTGTCTGGGCAAAGCTGGGAAGGGAGACCGTGTGCTCACATAGCCTGCGGGGAGAACCCAGCACGCCGGCACATGCTTGGTGCATCTGCTGCTCATGGCAAAGACTGGGGGAAGCACTGAAGTGGGCTTTGGAAGAAATCTCTCAGAAGAACAGCATTATCTGTGGCAGAATAATGGCTTCAAGTCATTATGTAGCAATTCAGGTTAAGAACCTTCAGCTGGACAACAGGGCCGTCCTGATGGCATCAATGAGGTAAGGAGAGCTACCCACCCACGCCTAGCATTTCAGACGACCTGAAGACGGACACCGGGAGCTGAGACGGAGAGAGAGCAGAGCACAGAGGCCATCGAACAAGGACCAGAAGTTTCAGGAGTGAAAAGCCTACCTGGGGGAGCTCCCTTAGGCTGCAGATGCAAGCGGATTCCACACAGAAACAATGTTCAATGAAGTCTGGCCCTGGGTCTCCAGGCCTCTGACAATCACCTCTAGGAGCTTCCTATAAAAGATAAGGTAAACAGTCCCTCAAAACGGGCTTTGTCTTTGATGTCCATTGTATGACAAGCCATGGAGAACCAGAGACAAAGATCAGCTTCTTGAGGGCAAAGCCAGGCATCATGAAAGACAATGAACACAAGAACTCACCTGAAGACAAAACATGGAGTGGCCGCATGGACAGTCCATGGAAGACGCTCCACTGCAGAGGTGGCAAATGAGTGTAAGTTTTGCAACTGTGATCCCTGCAATAGCTGAATGGGGCTTTATGTTCTGTTTTTTGGAGAGGGGATGAGTATGGTATCTGACTGGAACAAGGGTACCCATGGATATTTGAGTGTCGAAAAGATGTACTAATCTTTTTTTTTTGAGACAGAGTTTCACTCTTGTTACCCAGGCTGGAGTGCAATGGCGCGATCTCGGCTCACCGCAACCTCCGCCTCCTGGGTTCAGGCAATTCTCCTGCCTCAGCCTCCTGAGTAGCTGGGATTACAGGCACGCGCCACCATGCCCAGCTAATTTTTTGTAGTTTTAGTAGAGACGGGGTTTCACCATGTTGACCAGGATGGTCTCGATCTCTTGACCTCGTGATCCACCCGCCTTGGCCTCCCAAAGTGCTGGGATTACAGGCGTGAGCTACCGCGCCCGGCAGATGTACTAATCTTAATGTACAAAATGGAAGCTTTGGTTTCTCGGAGTCCATGGTTTCCCAGCTAAAGAGTGCATGCCTCATCCTCCCACGCAGCTAGGGATGGCCATGTAACAGAGCTCAGCCCCAAAATGTGTGCCTTAGAGTCCTCTCCTTCCTCCCCTCCCCTCTCCTCTAGCTGCAGTGTGGGTAAGGAACTAAGCCGTGATGGACTTTGGGAATGAGTGTGTGTGCAGGTGCGGCAGAGACCCAGGTACAAGGGGCCTGCCAGCCAGCACCGTTGATCCGTCATAGTCACCGGGATTCGCGGTCCCAACTGTTCCTTTCTAGAAAAGTGAACTTCCGCCTCATTGAAGCAACCCTATTGTGGAGGCTTCTGTGACAGAAACCTGGCTTGTTATCTAACAGTATCTGCAAGTCAACATTATGTGTCCTGCTTTGGATTTAGTAACGAAGAAAATAATTATATCTGAGAATACATCAAACTGCAGCCACGAAATGTGTGTGTTTTTATTCAGTACTCTCTTCTGAGAAACGGGCAGTGAGCATAAAATTCTGATCTCCCCCATTAAAGTGCCCTGGCTGTCTGACAGAAAGCTGTCTGTATGACATTTTAAAATGAAGACTGAAATAAAAGGTATCTCCTCCTGATACTGAAAATGTCAGAAAATCATTTACATGATTTTGAGAGACTTATTCAAGTGCAAGTGCTATACCACATGAGTGGATTGAATAACTTGTAAAACCTCAAACTATTACTTTTACAGCTGAAGTTTTAAAGCTCAGGATAATCAGGTTTTTGTAGGAAGACTAAAATATGGTCCAAATTGCTCAATCACTGCATTTGGCTCATTCTCAGCATTTAATGCTTGCTTTACTCTTCTGATAAAGAAATCGAGTATATCTTCTGATGGGAAATATTAAAAAGCAAATCTAATTCCTGCAGTAGATCATGAGGAAATGCAGCCCATAGCTTAATGTAATCTTACAGGGAGACTAGGAATTAATATGCCACTCTATTTTGACCTCCAAGACTTCTATATTTAGTGTCTGATGAAGCTCTGAAAGTAATTTTTTTGACTTTTTTTTTTTTAAATTTTACTTTAAGTTCTGGGATACATGTGCTGAATGTGTAGGTTTGTTACATAGGTATACATGTGCCATGGTAGTTTCTTGTACCTATCAATCCGTCATCTAGGTTTTAAGCCCCACATACATTAGGTATTTATCCTAATGCTCTCCCTCCTCTTTCTTCCCAGCCCCTGACAGGCCCCAGTGTGTGATGCTTCCCTCCCTCTGTCCATGTGATGCGTTCTCATTGTCCAATTCCCACTTATGAGTGAGAACATGCTGTGTTCGGTTTTCTGTTCTTGTGTTAGTTTGCTGAGGATGATGGTTTCCAACTTCATCCATGTTGCTGCAAAGGACATGAACTCATTTTTTATGGCTGCATAGTATTCTATGGTATATATGTGCCATATTTTTTTTTATCCAGTATAGTTTTACCATTGTGAAAGACAGTGTGGCAATTTCTCAAAGTAAATTTTAAGAATATTTTTTACTTAATGTTGAACCAATAAAAATTATGTGTGTCAGTGAGACAAAGTGTGTGAGACTTGTGGTTCATGGCTTCTTTGGAGATGGCTGGCAATGGCCCTCAGCCTGTGTCCTTGTGTAATCTTCTCCCTGTAAGTGTGTGTGAAACCTGTGACTTGCTTCTAACCAATACAGTATGGAAAGCTGGAGAGATGTCACTTCTGTGACCAGGTTAAATAGGAGAGTAACTTCCATCTTGCTAGAGATTTTCTCCTTTGCTCTCTTTAATAAAGCAAACTGCCATATTGAGAAGGTCCACATGGCAAGAAACCAGGAACCCAAGCCGACGGTCAGTGGGAGCTGAGTCCCCGCAGTCTGTGAGGAGCTGTGTGAATTAACTATTGCTGTGCAACTGATCACCACAAGCACAGGGGCTTTGAAGTTGAGTTTTCTTATCTTTCAGCGTCCCAACCCCAGCTTCCCCTATTGTTTGCATCTTGTATCGGTGTGGTTTCTTTTCCACAGTTTCTCAGTCCCTGTTTTTCATTACCTGAGCAGTTTTGAAGAAAACTAGTCAGGTGTTTTGTAGAAGTTCCTTCCCATTAGGATTTTTCTGACATTTTTCTCATGATGAAACTGTGGCCATGGGTTTTTGGGAGGAAAATCACAGGGGTAAAGTACCATCCTCATCACCTCACATCAAGAGTACCTGTTATCAACATAGCAGCCCTTTGATGTTAACCTCGATCACCAGCTGAGGTGGTGTTTGTCAGTCTCTCCACAGCAAAGTCACTCTTCTTCACCCACTTTCCGTATTGTACTCATTGCAAAGAAGTCTCTATGCAAAAGCCACACAGAACTATCAGGGAGTTATGCTCTACCTCCTTGAGATAGAGGGATTAACATAAATGGATTAGAATTTTTCTGCAGAGGAGATTTAAACATTACGCCTTATCTATTTGTTTATATCAGTATCATTAACTTACTGATATAAGTAAGAACTCATGGATATTTATTTTATACTTTAGGCTACTATTCACTTCTACTTTATTTATTTATTGCTCAAATTATTCAAGCCTTAGTCATTGAATTTAGTTGGCTCCTGGTATCCCTTTGGCACAACCCCGTCATTGTGTGTGTACATGCGTGTGCTCTCATATGTGTGTGTGTTGGTGCAAGCATTTAGCACTTCCTTACTCTCTGGCACTACAAGAAGCTTCAGGCTCATCTTGAACATTCTCTGCCCCAGTTATCAAATCAGCCATTTCTTCCAGGAGGCCTGGTACTCTTTTTAAATTAGAGAATGGTATTAGAAACCAAAATCTGGGCAGGCGCTAGGTGTGCTCATTGCTGCTTTTAAGTTGGGTCATTCTTTTTTTTTTTTTTTTTTTTTTTTTTTTTT